>NW_011494876.1:10995121-11012521 GCF_000754665.1 Bison bison bison
CATTGGAAAAGACTCTGATGCTGGGAGGGATTGGGGGCAGGAGGAGAAGGGGACGACAGAGGATGAGGTGGCTGGATGGCATCACTGACTCAATGGACGTGAGTCTCAGTGAACTCCGGGAGTTGATGTTGGACAGGGAGGCCTGGCGTGCTGCGATTCATGGGGTCGCAAAGAGTTGGACATGACTGAACGACTGATCTGATCTGATCTAAATATATATAAGATAAAAATATATCTTATATAAAAATGTTATATATACATTTTATATACATAAATATAAAAAATGTTATATGTATTTACATATAAGATTATTTATCTTAAATATATTTATGCATAAGATATATACATATAAAACTTTTTCTTGGTCCATCACCTGTTGATGGACACTCTGGTTGTTTTCATATCTTGGTGATTTTGAATGATGCTGCAATGAACATGGGAGTATACAGCTATCTCTTTAACATAATGCTTTGTTTCTTTGGGATATATACCCAGCAGCGGGATTGCTGAATCATATAGTAATTCTATTTTAATTTCTCAAGGAACTTCTATGCTGTTTTCCATAGTGGCTGCAGTTTGCATTCTCACCAGCAGTGCACAGGGGTTCCCTTTTCTCCACATTCATGTCAGTATTTATTATCTTTGTCTTTTTGATGATAGCCATTCTAACAGGTGTAAGGCGATAGCTCACTGTGGTTTTGATTTGTATTTCTTTGATGGTCAGTGATATTAAGCATGTTTAATTTCTTTAATTTATACAAGTATATAATCATTGAGGAGAGAAAAACCACAACCGAAAACTGTGGAGTAACTATGTAGAGCTGTATACATAAGGCTGTTGGTAGAAAAATGAATAAAGACCATAAGCAGATGACTCACAAAGTAAGTTCAACTAGCCAACAAATATTTGAAAAAAATGTTTACTCTTATTAGTAAAAACCCACAAAACAACCCTGAGATGCAATGTTCTGCCTGTCAAACTGGCAACTGTGAAAAAGAACGAGAGTGAGTGCATGGTGGGCTCTTGGTGGCCTCGTGGCTACATTTACCCGAAGTTCCAAACTCAGCAGTTCTACTTCCAGGAATTAAGAGTCACACAGTGTTTGGAGGGTTTCCTGCACTTGCATTACCATTAGGGCAGGGACGCTGTCTGGCTTAGTCACCCTTTGTGAGCACCTATCAGATGCTTGGTAAAAGCTGACTGAATATTGGATAACTGAGTGAACATGAAGAGATACAGACGGAGGAGGAAAGAGAGTTCTAAGCAGCAAAAACTGGAGGCCTTCTCTGTGTTCATCAGCGGAACTGTTCAAACTTAACAGCCTACGTTGCCAAGTGTCCAGTGGTGTGACCAGTGACCTACTAGCCAGCTGACTAAATTGATATGAAATCAGTCAAGAGGAGACGTGTACACTTTGTCTTCATTCGTCAGGTATTTTGCTATGCACACCGCTGTTGCCTCTGTGTTGAACTGGAGCCTAAGCATATGAAACTTTTTCCATATTAAAGGGTTAAATATATTTATTATCACTTACTGCTAGATTGTTAAAGACCTAATACACCAAGCACACACATGCCTTTCTTCTAGCCTCCTCTGGTGTCAGAAAATACTACCTTCTACTTTAGTAGGCACCCGCTACACACACACACACACACACACACACACACACACACCCCCACCCAGACCTCAGCCCCAGAGTTACCGGCAGTATCAAAAACCTTCGAGAATAACATTCCTGTTTGAGGCAATCTAATTAAACTTCTCCTGTCAACTCAAAGTGGCCCCCAATGGACAGATCAAACCTATTTTTAGGTTCCGAGTGTTATAAGAAGAAATATTTAATTAGAATGGGGGTGTTTAAAATAGCTTTCTCTCTTAACATCAGTGCCTGCTGGCTTGTTTTCCCTGATGTCATTAATCACTAGTGAACAGATGTCAGAATTCACAGCTATAGCTCCCGTTGAAATCTGCCTTCTTTGGGTAGTTGGTCCCATAACTCAAAATGCCATGTCTCTCCAGATTTTGGCACTTTCTTACAAGCCAATGGCACTGAGAGCTTTAGACAATTGATCTTTGAGCTTTTCTTCAGAATAAGAGCCCCAGGCAGGGTATTTTGCCCACGGAGCTCTGTGTTTCTTGGCGCCAGTGGAGAGATTGTTGTATTCAGACTGGGGAGTAGAAAATGTTCTGTGAAAAAAAAAAAAAAAAGAAAATGTTCTGTGGTGTTGCCTTGAGACCTGAGTGAAGAACTGGGCTACATAGAAAGTGATGGAAGGGAGGGAACTCAAGCTCTGTTAGGGTTCAAATCAATTTTTTGGTATTATTTTATCATTCTTTTGGATCAACAAGTTCTTTAGAAACTGGAGAACTAGATTTACTTTGCCTTACCTAACAGTCATGCTGTATGGAAGGTGATTTAGATTAGACTTTAGTTTTTAAAAATCACATGCGTGCTCAGTCACTTCAGTTGTGTCTGATTCTTTGCGACTCCATGGACTGTAGCCCCACCAGCTCCTTTGTCCATGGGATTTCCCAGGCAAGAATACTGGAGTGGGTTGCCATTTCCTTCTCCAGGGGATCTTCCCAAGCCTAGGATCAAACCCGTGTCTCCTGAGGCTCCTGAATTGCAGGCAGATTTTTTTTTTTAAAACCGCTGGGCCATGGTGGAAGCCCAACTCACACAAGCACTTAAGAAACCCCAAGCACTGCGCTCAGAGCTTTATGTGTTCTTAACTCACCTAGTCACCACGACAGCCCTCTGAGGTAGGTAGTATTTTTATCCCCATTTTACAGAAGAGGAAACTGAGGCACAGAAAGGATAAAAACCTTTTCCAAAGCCACTCCCTAGTGGGTAGCAGAACCAGGATTACAACACTCTGGCTCTGGAGTTGGGTGCTTAGCCATGTCTTCTTTATTACGTTATGATTAATAAGGAGTTTCTTTATTTATTCCTAATAGATTTTAAGTGTTGCATGCCTTGCAGAACGTCACCTGCTTGCTTCCTACAAATTACTGTCTTTCTCCTGAGCTCAAAAGTTATTAAAAGTCATTATTTGTGAGAGGAAAGGCACTTTTATACAGCACTTGTGGGAATATATATTAAATCTGTTTGGCCTTTTAGTCCAATGTTTCTACTTCTAAAAATGGATTTAAGGAAATAATTTAAGGTGTGTATAGAGAAATCTGCTTGAAGTGAATAGACACCTCTATTTTGTTTTTAGTATCATTAGAACCTAGACAGTTTCTGGCACACAGTGGGCATTTGACAAAGAAATATTAAGTGAACAAATTGCAAATAACAAACAAATAAAAGACAAAGATACAAACTAAACTTCAAGAGGATGGAATAATTTTATATCTATTTATGGTATGCTATATAGACATTAGAAATCATGTCTAAGAAGAAATTTCATTAAGAGAAGCTTTACATAATCTATTAAGTGGATAAATGAAAACCAAGAGATTAGAGATATTATTTTCTTGGGTTCCTACCACCATCCTAGCAGCAAAATGGTATTTATAATTTTTCTGCAATTACTAAATCATTTATTCACTGTTCAGTTCAGTCACTCAGTGGTGTCTGACTCTTTGTGACCCCATGGACTGCAGCACACTAGGCTTCCTGTTCATCACCAACTCCTGGAGCTTGCTCAAACTCATGTCCACCGAGTCAGTGACGCCACCCAACCATCTCATCCTATGTCGTCTCTTTCTGCTCCTGCCTTCAATCTTTCCCAGCATCAGGGTCTTTTAAAATAAATCAGTTTTCGCATCAGGTGGCCAAAGTATTGGAGTTTCAGCTAAAGCATCAGTACTTCCAATGAATATTCAGGACTGATTTCCTTTGGGATTGACTGGTTTCATTTCCTTGCAGTCCAAGGGACTCTCAAGAGTCTTCTCCAACACCACAGTTCAAAAGCATCAGTTCTTCTGTGTTCAGCTTTCTTTATGGTCCAACTCTCACATCCATACATGACTACTGGAAAAACCATAGCTTTGACTAGATGGACCTTTGTTGGCAAAGTAATGTCTCTGGTTTTTTAATATGCTAAGTTGGTCATAACTTTTCTTCTAAGGAGCAAGCATCTTTTGATTTCAAGACTGCACTCACCATCTGCAGTGATTTTGGAGCCCCCAAAATATAGTCTCTCACTGTTTCTACTGTTTCCCCATCTACTTACCATGAAATGATGGGACCGGATGTGATGACCTTAGTTTTCTGAATGTTGAGTTTTAAGCCAGCTTTTTCACTTTCCTCTTTCACTTTCATCAAGAGGCTTTTTAATTCCTCTTCACTTTCTGCCATAAGGGTGGTGTCTTCTGCATATCTGAGGTTATTGATATTTCTCCCGGCAATCTTGAGTCCAGCTTGTGCTTCATCCAGCCTGGCATTTTGCATGATGTACTCTGCATAGAAGTTAAATAAGCAGAGTGACAATATACAGCCTTAAGGTACTCCTTTCCTGATTTGGAACTAGTCTGTTGTTCCATGTCCAGTTCTAACTGTTGCTTCCTGACCTGCATACAGGTTTCTCAAGAGGCAGGTCAGGTGGTCTGGTATTCTCATCTCTTTAGGAATTTTCCACAGTTTGTTGCGAACCACACAGTCAAAGGCTTTGGCATAGTCAATAAAGCAGAAATAGATGTTTTTCTGGAACTCTGTAGCTCTTTCAATGATCCAACAGATGTTGGCAATTTGATTTCTGATTCCTCTGCCTCTTCTAAATCCAACTTGAACATCTGGTAGTTCACGGTTCATGTAATGTTGAAGCCTGACTTGGAGAATTTTGAGCGTTACTTTGCTAGCATGTGAGATGAGTGCAATTGTGCGGCAGTTTGAACATCCTTTTCATTGCCTTTCTTTGGGATTGGAATGAAAACTGACCTTTTCCAGTCCTGTGGCCACTGCTGAGTTTTCCAAATTTGCTGGCATATTGAGTGCAGCACTTTAACAGCATCATCTTTGGAGATTTGAAATAGCTCAGCTGGTATTCCATTGCCTCCACTAGCTTTGTTTGTAGTGATGCCGTCTAAGGCCCACTTGACTTCACATTCCAGGATGTCTGGCTCTAGGTGAGTGATCACACCATCGTGGTTATCTGGATCATGAAGATCTTTTTTGTACAGTTCTTCTGTGTATTCTTGCCACCTCTTCTTAATCTCTTCTGCTTCTGTTAAGTCCCTACAATTTCTCTCCTTTATTGTGCCCATCTTTGCATAAAATGTTCCCTTGGTATCTCTAACTTTCCTGGGAGGAGGATATGGCACCGCACTCCAGTACTCTTGCCTGGAAAATCCCATGGATGGAGGAGCCTGGTAGGCTGCAGTCCATGGGGTCGATAAGACTCAGATAGGACTGAGCGACTTCACTTTCACTTTTCACTTTCATGCATTGGAGAAGGAAATGGCAACCCAATCCAACGTTCTTGCCTGGAGAATCCCAGGGACAGAGGAACCTGGTGGGCTGCTGTCTATGGGGTCACACAGCAACGGACACAACTGAAGCGATTTAGCAGCAGCAGCTGGTCTTTCCCATTCTATTCACTGTCAGAGGTCTAGTCTTTCCCATTCTATTCATCGTTAGAGGTATGTTTAAAATTATTCAGCTATTACATTTTATTGTTTTAATGTGTATTTTGTAGTTTTAAACAACTGTTCATTTCAGAACATCACTAGTATTATCTGCCTGGCAACTTGTGAATGGCCTGTATTCTATTCTTTGGGTTTGGAATGTGTTTCACCTTTTCTACAATAAATGTATTACTTTCGTAATCAGAAGAAATAAATGTTTAAAATTTTACCTTCCATGGGTCAAAAGGAAGGAATAAAGATAACTAAGGATAGAGAAAGTAAGTGTTGATAGAAAATTGCCAAAAAAGTGGTTACATTTAGTTGGTGGCATTAGGGTTAGCATTTCACGGCTTTTAATTTACATATGCCCTCCAATTATATGATAATAAACATATATAAACAATAAAACATTCATTTTTTTAAGGGGAAAAGTAGCGCCTGGGTGGGGGATTTTTAAACTTGGCTGCAGCATTCCGCACTGGTTGGGGAATTTTCTGGTCTCCACATAAACTGCAAGCCTCTCCTGCCTGCCTCGACCTTACGATCCTGGCCATCTTGCTGACCCACTAGGGATCGCCATGCCTCCAGGGCCCTGACAATAGTAGATGTTCCCATGTTTAATGATTGTACTAAAATAGCTGTGGAGTAACTGTTAATTTAGTATTTTAAAATGTGTTCCGCTGGCTTCGTAAGGCATGGTTTTCTCACCTCTACTAATCCCTCATCCCCAGGGTTGACACTGACATCCTGGAGGATTTCAGGTGTATGCACCAGGGGGTCGGGTGCATCAGCGCTTTTTCGGAGTGAAGCCTCTGAACCACCTGGAGGATGGAGTGTCTGTCTGGGAGACTCGCTGTTAGGCTCAGACCCCGACCCTCTGATGGTGTTGAGCCATCTCTGCTATAACTTTTTGGTGGTGAGTTTGTGGGTGACAGTTAAGCCTTAAGAATAGTCACAAAGCTCTGGATGGCCACTGGGGGTCAGTCTTATGCACAGGAGGTGCGAGGGCCCCCCTCCCCCTCCCCCAGTATCTTCCCAGCTCACAAACTGGCCACTGAGATTTTGCCACAGGAGATACTTCTTTTTAGTTTAAGATTTCCAGCAGGGATAACATTTAAACACTGGGAAACATTTACACTTTAATGGGACGGAGGGTTCTGAAAGCATGTTGGGTAGGCAAGGACTGAAGATGGCTGACTGCCTCTTCTTATCAGGCTTTGTGTCAGGAGCCTTATAGAGTAACCATAGAATTTATTCTCCGATTGGGATGCTGCTGAGCGTGAAAGGAGATGCTAACTGTACGGATGCCACAGGCAAAAACTGGGCGTGTGTATGGATGTATCTTGTTGGGTTCATAGCAAAGATAAATTATTATGTCTATTTAGATGAGGGACCTAAGTCTCAGAGAAGTCAAGGAACGTGTCCAACATCCCTGGTTTTACAGTTAATGTTCTTTTACTCCCTTAAGGCTCAAGGTCACTGGATTCCTGAGGTCAACAGGAGAGGGACATCAATGTGGAGAGGGGGTGGGGCTTAAACAGGGTAAAATGAGGAACAACCCAATGGTACTTTGTACACGTCCTGATTTTGTCAGGACGGGCTTTGGAGGCAGTCTGAGATAAGGATCCTGGCTGAAAAAGTCCTCTGTCCCTCTGCTGCTCTGCCTCAAATGTGTCTCATCTCCTGGTGTCAGGCCACCTGTCCAGGAACTGTGCATCCCTCTCTGAGCTGTGTGTGTGGCCTGCCGTGAGGCCAGAGCTCTGCTTCCTGTGTGTTATTTTAATTCCATGCCATTGTCTTTCTGTCTCAGGTCAGGGGTATGATGGGGAGGGTGTCTCACACAGGGTTTCTCTCATGCTTTGAGGTTTTGAACAGCGTGGATTTCCCTGGATTTGCTCCGTGACTGAGGGAAAGAGAGAAACTTGTTTCATGTCCTGGAGAGGTTTTCATTACAGATAGCCAAGGAGGAGTTGAGGCGCCCATTCCAGGGCCTGGAATTCCAGGGGAGGAACAGGTGCTGAGCATTTATCTCATATGTTAGGGGGCTGCCCACATGGTGCTAGTGGTGAAGAATCCCCCTGCCAATACAGCAGACTTAAGAGGCATGGGTTCATTCCCTGGGTTGGGAAGATCCCAAGGAGGAGGGCATGGCAGCCCACTCCAATATTCTGGTCTGGAGAATCCCATGAACATCGCTGGTGGGCTACAGTCCATGAGGTCACAAAGAGTCAGACACGACTGCAGTGACTTAGCATGCACGCACACATACGTTATGCGTGTGTTCCCTTAGGAGGGAACATTTCCTCCCTACATTTCCATGTGAGGGCTTCGTCCCAAGTCAGTATGACCCACGGAACCACCTTCACCCGGTGGAATTCATTCCACAAGTAGTAAGGCTGCTGCTTCTCAACTCCCATTTCTGTCGTATTTTTTCACACATCATTGGTCTTCACGTCTTGACCTCCTCCCTATGAAGAGGTCATCAAAACTGAACTTAAACTCTCACCTGGAGATTCTGGGATGTCCCAAGGAGAGAGTATGGCAAGAAGAGACCACCCTGCCACTCATCACCAAAGAGACATTCGCAATGGCCCAAGCACGCCTGACTGCACGAAGCCAGATGGCAGCCTGTGCACCTTTTGAGAAAGTCCAAAGCCCTCATGACACCTCTGTTTCTTTCTCCAAGGCTACCCTCAAGGTCACCTCTAGATCTGAGCTCCTTGTTCTTTCAATATATTTTGCAAAATGTACTGTCTCACCATGCATTTTCTCATTACCCCCATTCTATTCAAGGGGAGACCAGAAGTTGACCCATTTCTACCATAAAACGAAACACAATTCTAGGTTCTGGGTACATGGATGCATCTTCTATAATCTTTCCAAATTCCTACATACAAAAAGGACAGCTGAGCAGCAAAACCACAAACCAACGGTCAACATTTACCAAACATCGCAACTGCCTCCTCCAAACCAGGGTATTCCTACGAACGCCCAAATGGAGAGACGGAGGATAAACCGTTCCAAACCACAAGACTCCCATGCATCAGCATCAACGTAGAAGCAGCAGAGGGTAACAACAGGGAGTCTGGTGAACTTGAGAACAAGAGAATCTGAAAATATACCGCCGGCGACATGGGTGGCCAACTCAGGAGGCATAGTTGAACCTGGTGGCAGGGCTCATGCTCACTGTTCACAAGGGAAGGCAAGAACCCCCAGTGAGGTTAAGAACGGCAGGAGCGGCCTAGCCCCAGGGAACTCCAGCAACTGATCCTCTCAAAAACATCAATGGCCCTCTAGTGTTTAGCGTGTTAATCCTAGACACCTTTATTTTTGTTTGCTTGACATTCAAACCCCTTCAGAGTTTCACCCTAACATGCCTTGCCAGTATAATTCCAACCACATCTTTCGATGTGCCCTCCATGCCAACCACGCTGTTCGAGGGGGTTCCACTCGCCTTCTCTGCCTCCTTGCGTCTTGCATTCCACTCAGCTATCACAGTATGGCTTGGGTGAATTCTGGATAACATCACTGAAGTGGGCAGGTGCGAGACACAGACGGTGGCTCTCACTTAACTTCTGGCACAACGTTTTTATAAATACACACTCCTTTTAGAAGGGAATATAGCTTCGGCCAGACAGAGTTCACTTAGTTCCACAAACAACGGCAGAACTCCTGTCACTGTGGTTCTTGTTACAACACACAAGTTTCCCTTGACTTTCTACTAATGTAAAATAGTTAAATCATGTTTTTATTAAAAAAAAAATCCACCCCATATTTGGACAAAGGCTAAAAGGCACTTGCTTGATTTCTGAAATAATGATGGGGCATTTCTGTTTGTTCAGAGAGTGCCAGCCAGGTTCCAGGTCCACACAAGGTGGGGACCTTAACCAGTTTTGAAGATTCTCCAGGGAAATAGATGTCCAAAGAGAAGGCTCCAGTCAATTTGATGTCCCCCTGTTGACTGTGGCTCTGTCCTGCCCCCTGCCCCCATGGGATGTGAACAGAACTGCCCCTGTTGAGAGAGGGCATGGATGCAACATTTTCCATTTTTTCCACTGAATGTGAGTGTGTGGCGGGAGGACGATTTTGATATGCAGAATCCCACCACGTCCTTGGTCAGAGAAACAGATGTACCATATGATTTTGAGTGTGGCACCCAGGATTTGGGTCTAGTTCAAGCACACAGCTCATAAAAGCCCAGACAATAAAACGTGAAGATGTAAAAGATAAAAGGGTTGCCTTCAGATGCCATAAAATATTGTTTAAAACCATTCTTAACCATAGCATTCTAACCTTTACATTTCCATTTTTATGCATGGAAAAAAGGACTGTTCAGTATTTGTACTAACCGAGCCTCAGGAAATGAACATCTTCTGGCCATTAAAAGCAGGTTCTACTAGTTCAGTAATGGCATGTGAATCACTCTCCTTGCGATCCCGGGCTTGCCATCATGCTGTGGTATGCATTCATTTCCTCGTGCACAGGACCTTGCTAATGCTTTAATTCCTGTAGGTAAATCCTGTGGGAAAATGTCATACTGCATCTGAATTTCTGATGAAAAAGTTTTTTTTTTTTTAAACTAAAGAGAGATTGGTTGTAGCTGATTTAAGATATCAACCATTATGGACATCTCTTGAATATAATTATGGTTAGACTTGAGCCTTTAAACATTTAGCTAATGCTGTTTTCCAGGCATCATTTAAATTAATAGCAAACTAATAATGATAAAATGAGAGCTTATGTATATTACACATTTTTTGCGGATTAAGCCTCGTGCTTTGTAAATCTTCCCAACATGTCTGGGGCAGGAGCTGATGGGCAGCTCCATTTTATAAATAAGAAAAGTGAGACTAGGAGGTAAAATTAACTTGCCTGAGGTCAAACAGTTCCAGAATTTTCTTCCAAATCTGTCTGGTTCAAAAGCCAAATTTCTTAAATCACTTTTGATGTACTGTATTTCGCCCACTTGAAATTTGTATAAAATGCAAAGTAAATTTTCTTAAAACCAGAAACTTTGTTTAAAATACACAACTGTCCCCCTTTTGACCCTGAAGTTGGGGGACTGCATTTCTCCCTATATAAAGGCAGTGTAGTGGCAGTAAGTAGTTTAATTGCCTGGGTTTTCATCTTTTCATTGGCAAGATTAAGACATTGAGCTAAACACTCTTCCAAGAGCAACTTTTCCTTCTGACAGTCAGTCATTTGTCTGTTCAGCTAATGTTCTTTTGGATTTCTACTATAAGGAAAGACTGGGTGATTTAATTATAAAATGGAATAATGAGGTGTGATCCCTGAGTGTAAAGAACTTGGTTTGATGAAAGAGAAGAATTCACCAATCAGTAGAATCCAGTGTACATCTGTGCTGTAAAAGGTATGTGTGCATGTGTGTATACACGCATGTGAATATGTGTACACACACGTGTATGCACACATGCAGTCACGTGTGAACATGTGTGTGCACAGACACATACACACTCATGCCTGTGGGAAGAAAGCAGAGGCAGGGACTTGGAAATGGTGTTTCACACAAGTGTGACGGTAATTCCACGAGGAGAAGGGGCTGAGTCTGTTTTCAGTCCCCCTGTGTCTCAGACCTGGCAGATAAGTACATATTTGTTGAGTGATGGCATGGGACGTAGTCTGGGTTGTAAAGGATTCAGAGGCTTCACCAGACCAAGAGGAAGGGGTGGGCATGTATTCCAGGCAGCAGGAACAGCATGTATAAAAATGAGGAGCACAGAAATGTCGTGGTGGGCACAGAAGGAAGGTGCCTGTGGGGCAGCAGCAGAAAACACGGCTACAAAAGGTCACCTTTGGCCAGGTTCATGGCAGGTCCACAGCCATGGGATTCAGGTAAAGTGTGACTCTGCACAGCTCCCTCGGTGAATGGACCCTGTAGCTCTGGATGCCGTACTTACTCATAGCTGTTGGACCCAGATTAATTTAACAGACTACTTAACAAATAAAAGCGTAAGAGTGGAAACTCCTCTAGGAAAAGATATTGTGGGCGGGCTCCCATTTTCAGGGAACAAAATACTACCAACCTGAATCAGAGGATCAGAAAGAATCATTGATGTTAAACAATGGCCTGAACCTGAGTGCAGCCCTGTTCGGATGCAGGAAATTCTTCTGCCCGAGGAGGTCCCTCAGTCCATAGGGAGAACAGAGAGTATGAGCAAACGTGAGGCATCCGTTGAAATGTGACTTTTCAGCCCTGCCCATTACGAGACAGGATTCTATTTCTCCATCCCCCACATCTGGACTGACTATAATTTGTACTGAAACAGGAGCGGGCCAGACCCCAAGATGCCTTACTTGCTTCCATTCGTTCTCTTGCCACACTGCTGCGACCACGTGGACAAACCCGGGCGAGCTGAATGGTTGTTACCCAAAAACTGAAACCCAGCCATGCTCTAGACACGTGGCTAGGGCCATCCTAGACCAGCCAGCCCCCAGCCAGCTCACCCACTGTTCATGACACATGCTTAGGGGAGCCCAGCCTCATTCAACAAAATTGTCCAGGCAGCCAGAAGGGTCATGAACAAGAACAGATGGCAGTTGTTTTAAGGTATAAATGAATGCAGGAAGGAAGGGAGGAGGAGCAAATGTGATGGAAAAGGCTGATGATGTGTTGACTAAAATCTAGCTCTTAATGTGAGTTAGGTCCTGGCTCACCCACTGTACATCCCTTATTTCACTTAATTAGTTCTTGGTTGAATCACATTTGTTCACAAATGCATTAAATCTCTCTTCAAATGAAAGTCCGGTTCCAAAGACTTCCAACTGGATTTGCAAAGATGTATGCCAAAAGGAGGGGCTTCCCAGATGGTGCTAGTGGTAAGGAACCCACCTGCCAATGCAGGAGATGCGGGCTCGATCCCTGGCTCAGGAAGATCTCCTGAAGGAGGGCAATGGCACCCACCCCAATATTCCTGCCTGGAGAATCCAATGGACAGAGAAGCCTGGTGGGCTACAGTCCACAGGGTCGCAAAGAGCCAGACATGACTGAAGCAGCTTAGCACGCACGCATGCTAAGGATTTTTATTCACAGGTTTTTGTTATCAAATGAATCTGGGTTTGAATTCCAAATCTGTCTCTTGCCTTCTGTATAACCTTGAGTAATGTATTTACCATGAACCCCAGTGTCAATTTCTGCATCTGAAAAGTAGGATTCAATGACTATACCTCGGAATACTACTCAAGCTTAAAAAAGAAGAAAATCCTGACACCCTTGTTACAGCTGGAAGGACCTTGAGGACATTATGCTAAGTGAATTAAGTCAGAGAGAGGAGGACAGATACTGTGAGAGCTCACTTATATGTGGAATCTGAAAAAAAAAAACCTGCAAACACCCAAACTCATAGAAAAAGGGATCTGATTTGTGATTTCCCCGGAATGGGGCGGGAAATGGGGAAGGAATTGGATACAAGTGATCAAAAGGTACAAAATTCCAGTTTTAGGATAATTGAAATATACACAACCGAGGATATAAAGTACCTCATGATGGCTGCAGGTAACACCGCTGTGTGGTATATTTTTCAAATGCTAAGAGAGTAGATCCTGAAAGTTTTTATCACAAGGGAAAAAACTTTCTGTTTTGGTATTTGAATGAGATGATGGATGTTAACTAAACATTGTGGTAATGGTTCTCACAATATAAGTCAAGTCAATATACGCCTTAAATTTACACAGTGTCATAGGTTAATTATATCTCAGTAATATGGAAAGAAAAAAAAACTAATACCCCTCTATTGAAGTGAAAGTCGCTCAGTCATGTCCGACTCTTTGCAACTCCATGGACTGTACAGTCCATGGAATTCTCCAGGCCAGAATACTGGAATGGGTAGCCTTTCCCTTCTCCAGGGGATCTTCCCAACCCAGGGATCAAACCCAGGTTTCCTGCATTACAGGCAGATTCTTTACCCACCGAACCATAAGGGAAGCTCAAGAATACTGGAGTGAGTAGCCTATCCCTTCTCCAGCGGATCTTCCCGACTCAGGAATTGAACTGGGGTCTCCTGCACTGCAGCCAGATTCTTTACCAACTGAGCTATGAGGGAACCCCTCTGCTGTGTGAGGGTTAAATGAGTTAATCCAAGTGCCTGTCACGGTCCCTGCATGTACCAGTGCCCAGCAGTGACAGCTGCCTTCTTACTGCCACCTGTGAATTTGGACAAGAGAAACTGAACAAGGGAATTGAGGGAAAGAATATCTTATAGCAGAGGTTCTCACCCTGTTTCCAGTCTGCAGCCTGATGATCTCATGACCTTGGGCATGACACACTCACTTTTTGGGCCCTCCCTGCCTTATATTTAATTTCTTATACTTTCTTTTCTCTCCATTAAGAAATACATCAGAGAGTGAAAGTGACATCATAGGCACAACCTTTAAATCACTCTCAGCTATAAATAAAGACTGATTGCAAATTTGAATAGCTTACTACCTACAAATTACTGGCGACAAGCTGGTATCTGTCAGGACCCAGAAGAAGTAATGTGTCTTATGCATCTGCAGGTCTAACCAGAGTGCTCAGACATCAGCTTCCCTCTGCTCTTTGGATTCCGAGCATCACTCAGGCAAAGCCAATGTTGGATCCTTGACATGTGTTCTTGGCATGTAGCTCACTGTCTGGCACATAAGTCGTAATTGATAAGTATTTGCTGAGTGAACAACTGTACTCTCCCACCCTGAGGGAGCAACAGAGCAAAGGTTTCTCCACCCCCAGTAAATCAGCGAGCCTCCGGAATTGGAAGGGAGGAACTGGGCAGAATGTCATGACTCGAAGGGTAAACAGGAACTTCCTGTCAGCAGCTAGACTATCTTTTCGGCTTTATCAGCCCAACAAGAGAGAAAGGCGCTTTGGTCCTCCAGTTTACCGCTACCAACAGCACAGTTCCCACTCTAAAGCTAAAAGAAGGGCTAGTCTCTTCAAATTCAAGTCTAACTTTCTCTTAAACTTGAGTCTGCTTTCCTTACTGAAAAATCCCCTGGTTAGAGAGGGGAGCAACAAGGTCTAAATAAGGGAAGTAGACAAACAGAGAGAATATTAGATGGTGGTGAATATTAAGCAAAAACAAAAGCAGGGAACAGGGCTTGGCAGTGTTGAGGGGAGTGCAACTTGGCATAAGAGGCGGATTGATTAATAAAGGGAGTAGGTGAGGCAGTGGGCCAAGGGATGTTGGAGGCAGAGTGTTCTGGACACAGGGAACCTCAGGTTTCCGGGTCCTGAGGTGAGAGCATGTTTAGCATGCCTGGGAACCAGCAATGGGACCTCTGAGTCTGGGGCAGAGTGAGCCAGGAAGCCCAATAGGAGGAGATGTTTGGGAGGTAATGGGCTATTGGGTCATGGAGCGCCTGACAGACAGACCATGGTGAATCTCTTGGCTTTTGCTCTGTGAGATGGGAGGGTTTTGAGCAGAAAAACCCTCTGAGTCTGGCAATTAATGGACCGTAGTATCCATTTTTTTTCCTGTTTAATGGTCATGTGGATATTCTTTTTTTGAAGTACCTGGTCAAGACTTCTACTCATTTTTCTATTGGGGTGTCAGTCTTGTTTTTTCAATTCTTTTTCTAACTTCACTTGGGCTGCTCTGTTGACAACAGATTGAAGGAGGACAAAGGTGAAAGTGGAGAGATCTGCTGAGAGGCCAGTGGGCGAGGGATGACAGTGACTTGGGAGATGGTGAGAAACAGCTGGATTTCAGATGAGCTTTGAAAAGAGAGCTGATGGCTTTGCTGGTGACTCAGATGTGGGGCAGGAGAGGGAAGCCCTTGGAATGGTGCTCCATCCTCCTAGGGTGAGGCCTGTGATGTATGGAGGTGGCATGATTTCATAGGGGTAGAGATAGATGCCTAAGCGTCTTCACAGATCCTGTAACCAATGGATGTGACTCAGTCTTCCTTTCTGAAATCATTTCCAAGGGTGGTACTATTTGTAGTTTTCACTGAGGGGCAGTCTTCAATCAGAAAGTCAGATGGTCAGCCGGGAGGCAGCTTTGAGATCAGATAAGCCAGTATGTCCCATGGCGTCCAGAGGTCCCTGATACTTAGCCAAGGGATTTCATATGACACATAGTAATGAATGTTACTGCATCACCCTCGGAGAAAGCAATTTCCTTTTCAATCCTATTTTCATTATGTATCAAAAAGCAGTCTCGGCTTGGTGGTAAATCTTAAGTGCTTCTTAAACACCTCTTTTCAATGGAGGGGGACCAAGTCTCGAGCTCAGAGCCATAGCAGGCAACAGAATCTCACTGGAATTTAATAACATGGTTTTGAATGCGCTAAATATATTTATCTGTGGACGCACATTTATTCTTTTTATTTTTTTTTTGAACTTCTATTTGTATAGAACAGCCAATGACTCTAACATTTGATTCAAATAATTCCTTAAAGCATTAAGAGGATTGCAGATATTCTTATTAATTAAAAAGCATCTTCAGTGAAGTGTACATTCATACCACAGAGCACCCATGAGGATACAGCTTGCTGAGTTTTTGGAAAGTGGGCACACTCTTGCAATCAGTGCTCCGACTAAGACATACAGTAGCAGAAGCACCTCAGGAGTCCCCTTCTCCATAACTGTCTCCCCAACACATCATCACAAAAGGAGACCGCTGTCTTAACTTTAATACCTTAGGTAAGCTTTGCCAGTTCTGAGATTTATGTAACTGAAATCATTCAGTGTAAACTCTTTTATGTTTGCCCTCTTCCGGGTCGTATTGCACATCAGAGTTTCATCTGTGTTGTTTACGCCATGCTCATTTATTCTGTTCCATTACTGCGTGTTATTCCATGTGCTGCTGCTGCTGCGGCTAAGTCGCTTCAGTCGTGTCTGACTCTGTGTGACCCCAGAGATGGCAGCCCACCAGGCTCCCCCGTCCCTGGGATTCTCCATGTGCTAATACATCACAATTTATTAAGCCATTCTATTGTGGATGGCCTCTGTTTCCAGGCTTTGGTCAATAGGTGGCAATGAACATTTTCTTGGCTATCTATGCATTTCTATTAGGTAAACAGTTTTCAGTCAATCTTCCAGGTATGCAGCTAAATCTCATTGTGACAGATTTGCATTTCTCGAGATTAATGGAATGGAGTACTTTTTTTTTTTTTTCCTGTTTATTGGTTATTTGGATTGGATACTCCTTATTGCCAAATTCAGACTTAAATTGAAGAAAGTAGGGAAAACCACTAGACCATTCAGGTATGACCTAAATAAAATCCCTTATGATTATACAGTGCAAGTGAGAAATAGATTTAAGGGCCTAGATCTGATAGATAGAGTGCCTGATGAGCTATGGAATGAGGTCCGTGACATTGTACAGGAGACAGGGATCAAGACCATCCCCATGGAAAAGAAATGCAAAAAAGCAAAATGGCTGTCTGGGGAGGCCTTACAAATAGCTGTGAAAAGAAGAGAAGCAAAAAGCAAAGGAGAAAAGGAAAGATATAAACATCTGAATGCAGAGTTCCAAAGAATAGCAAGAAGAGATAAGAAAGCCTTCTTCAGCGATCAATGCAAAGAAATAGAGGAAAACAACAGAATGGGAAAGACTAGAGATCTCTTCAAGAAAATTAGAGATACCAAGGGAACATTTCATGCAAAGATGGGCTCGATAAAGGACAGAAATGGTATGGACCTAACAGAAGCAGAAGATATTAAGAAGAGGTGGCAAGAATACACAGAAGAACTGTACAAAAAAGATCTTCATGACCCAGATAATCACGATGGTGTGATCACTGACCTAGAGCCAGACATTCTGGAATGTGAAGTCAAGTGGGCCTTAGAAAGCAACACTACAAACAAAGCTAGTGGAGGTGATGGAATT
>NW_011494876.1:11012672-11026215 GCF_000754665.1 Bison bison bison
ATCCCAAAGAAAGGCAATGCCAAAGAATGCTCAAACTACCGCACAATTGCACTCATCTCACACGCTAGTAAGGTAATGCTTAAAATTCTCCAAGCCAGGCTTCAGCAATATGTGAACCGTGAACTTCCAGATGTTCAAGCTGGTTTTAGAAAAGGCAGAGGAACCAGACATCAAATTGCCAACATCCGCTGGATCGTGGAAAAAGCAAGAAAGTTCCAGAAAAACATCTATTTCTGCTTTATTGACTATGCCAAAGCCTTTGACTGTGTGGATCAGAATAAACTGTGGAAAATTCTTCAAGAGATGGGACTACCAGACCACCTGATCTGCCTCTTGAGAAATGTGTATGCCCGTCAGGAAGCAACAGTTAGAACTGGACATGGAACAACAAACTGGTTCCAAATAGGAAAAGGAGTACATCAAGGCTGTATATTGTCACCCTGTTTATTTAACTTCTATGCAGAGTACATCATGAGAAACGCTGGACTGGAAGAAACACAAGCTGGAATCAAGATCACCGGGAGAAATATCAATAACCTCAGATATGCAGATGACACCACCCTTATGGCAGAAAGTTAAGAGGAACTAAAAAGCCTCTTGATGAAAGTGAAAGAGGAGAGTGAAAAAGTTGGCTTCAAGCTCAACATTAAGAAAACGAAGATCATGGCATCCGGTCCCATCACTTCATGGGAAATAGATGGGGAAACAGTGGAAACAGTGTCAGACTTTATTTTTCTGGGCTCCAAAATCACTGCAGATGGTGACTGCAGCCATGAAATTAAAAGACGCTTACTCCTTGGAAGGAAAGTTATGACCAACCTAGATAGCATATTCAAAAGCAGAGACATTACCTTGCCAACAAAGGTCCGTCTAGTCAAGGCTATGGTTTTTCCTGTGGTCATGTATGGATGTGAGAGTTGGACTGTGAAGAAGGCTGAGTGCCAAAGAATTGATGCTTTTGAACTGTGGTGTTGGAGAAGACTCTTGAGAGTCCCTTGGACTGCAAGGAGATCTAACCAGTCCATCCTAAAGGAGATCAGTCCTGGGATTTCTTTGGAAGGAATGATGCTAAAGCTGAAACTCCAGTACTTTGGCCACCTCATGAGAAGAGTTGACTCATTGGAAAAGACTCTGATGCTGGGAGGGATTGGGGGCAAGAGGAGAATGGGACGCCAGAGGATGAGATGGCTGGATGGCATCACTGACTCGATGGACATGAGTCTGAGTGAACTCTGGGAGTTGGTGATGGACAGGGAGGCCTGGCGTGCTGCGATTCATGGGGTCGCAAAGAGTCGGACACGACTGAGCGACTCATCTGATCTGGATTGGATATTCTTTTTTTGAAGTATCTGGTCAAGACTTCTGCCCATTTTTCTATTGGGGTGTCAGTCTTTTTTTTTAATTGACTTGTAAGTGTTCTTTTCAAGCTTGTTTTGGCTACTTGGGGTCCCTTGCATTTCCATATTGATTCTAAGATCAGCATATCCATTTCTGCAAACGAGATGGTTAGAATTTTGATAAGGATTGCATTGAATCTGTAGATCAACTTGGAAAATGTTACAGTCTTAATATTAAATATTTTAATCCATGGACACAGATGTCTTTCCCTTTATTTAGATCCTTCTTTTCAAAACATTTTGTAGTGTTCAGTGTACAACTTCTCTACTCTTTAAATTTACTCCTACGTATTTAATTCTTGTTGATGATGTTATAAATGGAACTGTTTTCTTAATTTTGTTTTCACCACTTCTGACTTCTAACTGACAGAACGGCAAGATCATAAATTTGTGTTGTTTTAAGCTATTAAGTTTGTGGCAATGTGTTACAGCAACAAGAGAAAACGAAAATGCTCTTAGTATTCTAGTTCTTTTATATTTGCTTTTATGTACTTTATGGCCCCAAAAAAGGTAAATCTAAGTAAATCTTCCACGTGTAGTTGAAAAAATGTTTTCTCTAAGTGTTGCAACTTGAACAGCATGAGTTGGAACTGCGTAGGTCCACTTGTATATGGACTTTTGTCAGCAAATATGGACTATAGTACTACCCCATCCCCAGTCAGTGGAGTCTGCAGATGTGGAAGCTTGGATATAGAGGGGTTAATGTAAAGCTATATAGGGAGATTTTCAGCTGTGCTGGGGAGGGGGTCTGTGCCTCAACCTTCCTGTTGTTCAAGGGTCAAGTCTCTGTACATGTATATACGCCACGTGTAATGTTAGACACCTAGGCTGTTCCCATGTCGTGACTGTTACTCTCCCTATTCTTGTCACTGCCGTACCTAATTTAGTTCTACATGTATTTTACATGGCACAGTAAGTTAGTATTATTATTTTATGCAGCTAATATGTATTAGGTTTCACCCGCACATTTGTACTTTCTATTGTCTCATTCTTTTCTCCATTTCCATAGCTCCATTTGATCTCATTGTCTTCTGCCCCGAAGAATTTTCTGCAGTATTTCTTTTAATGCATTTCTGTTGTATATGAATTCTCTAGGGTTTAGTTTGTTTGAAAATGTCTTTATTTCATGCACATTTTGAAGGATGTTTTTAATAAGCATAGAGTTCTAGTTGACAATTCTTTGCTTTCAGCACATTGAAGATGTCATTTCATTGTTCTTTGGCTTCTATTATTTTTGTTTAAAACTCAGCTTCCATCATTACTGTTTTTCTTTTGGAGGTAATATGTTTCTTTTCTTTGGCTGGTTTCAAGATTTTTTTTTTTTTTTTTGTCTTTGTCTTTAAGTAGTTTTACCATGATGTGCCTAGATGTGGTCTCCTTTGTTCTGTTTGAAATTGTAAAGTTTTAAAAATATTTAGCTTGACGTCTTTGGGAAACATGGGGAAATTTTCAACTGTTATCCATTTGAATATCACTTCAGTTCAATATTCTCTTGTTTCTCCTTCAGAATCTCTAAATACATACATGTTAGAAATTTTTACCAAGTCCCATATCTTTTGTATATTAACTATACTTTTCTTTTTTTGCTTTCCATTCTCAGTCTGAATATTTTCTGCTGTCATATATTCCAACTTATAGATTCTCTTTTCTGCAATATCTAATCTGTCAATAAACCTCATCTGTTGATTCTTATTTTGGGTTATTAGATATTCCAATTCCAGACTTGCATTTTTCAAAGATTCTAGTTCTCTTGAAATTCTCCATCTTGTCGTCTTCTTTCTTGAAGTTATCAACTGTAGATATTTTGAAATCTATATATGATAAGTCACATATAAGATTTTTTTCTTTGTTTTTAGGAATTTGCTTGTGTCTCTTAGAATACCTGGTAAATTTTGGTAAGCGCTGGACATAAAACAAACTATGACAAACTTAGAGCCAACTAGAAATGCTGGATTATGTTGTTTTCTTCCAGAGGGAACCAAATTTTCTTTTGCTTCTGGCACGCTTTTCAAATACTGGTAGATCATTTTTTTTTTTTTTTTAATCTGGGTTTGAATGGGCTCAACACTGGATTTTAGTCTTTATGAGCATTGAACTATTTCTGCTTCCCTCTCACTTCTAATGTGTAGCCCTTTCATGGTTCCAGTTGGAAGTCTGAAGTGTTTACCAGGGCCTTCTCTTTGGTGGACCCTGAACATCAATTTTTATCATGAGACTGGCTGTAGACTTCTGAGCCTCTGGGTCCTATGAAGTTTACAAATCAGCAATGCCTGGAGGAAAACAGTGATTCAAATACTTGACTTATTTCAGTGTTCTTTCCTTGGCTCTTGGCTCTTAGTTCTTCAGGGCCTAGCTGTCTTAGTATCTCCCCAATGTCTTCAAACAGAAGTTCTTTGTTTTTATTTTTACATTTTATATATTTTATCCAGATTTTTAAGTTGTTCTTGGCAAAGAGATTGGTCTAAAGCAAACTAGTCTGTCATGACTAAAAGCAGGAGTCCATTGTACTTATTTTTGTCATTACCTTCTATTTTAAGACCAGTGATTTCTGGCTTTCCTTTTATATTAGTGAAATAATTTCCTTTCTAAGCAAGTGTATTTATTATGAGAAATGTACAAGTTGTAGCAAAACACGACAAACAGTTTAATAAATACTTGTTTCCCTCCCCAATGTGTAACATACTCGAATAAAGAAGAGTTGACTTAAATGAAAGAACTACATAAATAACAGTACTGATGATGCTTGGGGAGGGTAAAAATGGTGGTGATGGGGTTCAAAAAGTTGTTTTATATATAGAGAAAGGGAAATTCACAAGTCATTGTCTTGCTTAACATTATACAGAATGTGCCTGGTAGAGCTGACATGATGATTCAGGTGTCTGGGTGCCCGTTGTAATCTTTTATCTGTTCTAACACAGTTCCTAGAGGCAATTCTGTCTCCTTGACTGGCTCTCAGAGGTTTCATTTCTGTAGTTTATTTTCCATTTTGGCCTGCATTCTTCCATGTGTATCCTAAGCCTATTTTTATAATTGTCTTTTAGTTATTGGATTGTAAAAAAAAAGAAAGTAGGCCTAGGCCTAACCCGTGAGTGTGTTTCTGTGGTGTGTGTGCAAGCATGTGTGTGTGCGTGTGTATGTATGTTTCAAATCCCAGTCAGTTTTTACTAGCAGTTTCTATATAATGTTTGAGCCCATGAGATTCAGGGTGATTGATCCTTCTAAATGTTCTCCTCCTTTTAAAACTGCATACAAAAGAATGACCAGTTCTGTGGAATTTATTGTTACTAAATCTCCTCTCCATTTGCTTAATTGTATTATTTGCCTGGGGGATGCTGTTTAAATGTGGAGCCAAGTCAGCTAAATGAAACATGATCCTGGCTCAAGAAAATAATGATGTGTCTCTTTTGCTAAATAACAGTCTCCCCCCTCATCTGCAGATGCTTGGAACCACACCCTCATTTTCTGGAGGCCAGAGAGGGTGGTGCCCGGCATGGTCTTGGGTGTCGAGGGCATTGGCCAGGGAGTGGGCAGACCAGTGTCGCAGGAAGCAGAGCTTGGGTTGGAGACCCAGAAGATGCTGAGGACACCGAGTGACTTGGACAAGTGGGATCCTTGGGCTTTCCTCTGCTCCTGGATTTAGGCCAGGTCTTGTCCCTGCCCAACCAAGAAGCTGAAAACCAATGCTATTGGGTAGCCATTTAGTTGAGAAAATGGTCAAGGCTGGAAAAGGTTCGAGGCAATCACTGCTTCCTTTATATCAAAGATCACAGAGGGGTAGTGGAAGGGGCTTCCCTGGTGGCTGGTGGCTCAGTGGTAAAGAATCCACTTGCCAATGCAGGAGACACGGGTTTGATCCCTGATCTGGGAAGATTCCATGTGCCCTGGAGCAAGTAAGCCCGTGTACCACAACTGCTGAGCCTGCACTCTAAAGCCCAAGAGCTGCAACTACGAGCCCACGAGCTGCAACTATGGACGCCTGTGTGCCTCAGAGCCCGCGCTCTGCAGCAAGAGAAGCCACCACAATGAGAAGCCTGGGCACGAGGAAGAGCAGCCCCGCTCACCACAGCTAGAGAAAAGCCCACACAGCAATGAAGACAGCACAGTCAAAATGTAAAGACGATGATTAAAATTAACATCTAGCCTCTTAACCCCCTTTTTAAAAAATCACTGGGACTCAGTACTTAACATTTCTAGATTAGTGGTTTTTTTCCCAATCATGTCATGACACAACCCATCACAGACAACCATTCTCAACTTTTTAACCTTCCCTCTTGGGGTCCTCTGAAATCAAATAAGAGCAGGGGATGCATCCCAGGTCACTCGATTAATACTTACCAAGTGTCCACGGCGTGCCAGGCGCTGGTCTAGGCTCTGGGGACGTGGCAGCAAGGCCTGCTTGTGTAGAACTGACGTTCAGGGTCAGATGGGGTAAGAAAAGACAAATCAAACACATGGGTGATGTTATGAATGGAAAGTGTTATGGAAAAAAATCAAAAGGAGATAAGGAGGGCTGGGTCAGGTAGGGCTCCTGTGTTAAACAGGGTGGTCAGGGAAGCCCTCCCAGAAGAGGTGAAGAGGATGAACCTTGTGGTTTGGGCTGCAGGGAGAAGTTATAAGTGGCTGCTCAACTGACAGTCTTGAATGCTAGTTGGGATCAGAACTGTGGTAACAAATGTCTTCTAGACCTAAGTCCCTGAGTGTCTGACTCATTAGGTCTAAGCAGAGTCTGGCCATCTGCTTTCTAGAAAACCTTAAGGCAATTCTGATGTGAAGGTTGAAAACCTACTTTAAAATATATGTATTTTACTGTGAACTTTCTGTACTTTGAAAGCCAAAAACATTGTTCTAAGAATTAGAAATTTCACATTCAGAAAGGACTCTCCGGGAGGCTGCCATTTTGTTCGCAGTTACTGAGTGCTTGCTGTTTTGGAGCTCATTCCCCGTTCACTGTCTTATCTGATCTTCTTGACACTCTCACTGCTACAAAGGGACCGACTCTGGGTTCAGAGCTCAGCTCGCTTCACCGCAGGTCTGGGGTGTGGACTCGTGAGTGTGAGCGTCTGCTCGGTCTCTGTCCCATGAAGGCTGCCTCCTTCATCTCTCTGAGCCCAGTTTTTGCCAAGGCCAGCTAGACTCTTGGTAAAACATTTTCCCAAGAAAAGTTTCTGGACCAACTCCTGGGTGTTAGGCCTTTGGGAAAACTCACTTTCTGAATTAAAAGAGACCTCAGAGATCATGTAGCTGCGCAGGAGTAGGAAAGGTGAGTCATGTCTGCCATGATCCTTTCCCCATTACCTCTGTACCCATGGAAACCATCAGTAAAAGAACCTAGATGCAACCTCAGAACCCTCTTAACTCAGGGCACTAGTTAACAGCTACTGATGTAGCCAATGTGGCCCACAGAGAAGAAACTTCTTTGCCATCTGGACTATTCCTTCCTAACCCATCAGAAAGCCAGGACCCAGTGGGGTCACAGTTTATCAAAGACACATGGTTAGTTTGTACCACAGCTGGATCTCATATCAGATGATAGCTTTCTTTTTCTTTTTTTTAATACAAGCCACTTTAAGTGGCCTAGGAATCTCATCCTTCAAACTCTGGTATGTAAGATACATAGCTATAAACAACCATCAGCCATGCTCAGCTTCTGGATGAAATCATTTCTGCACCGTGGCAGCAACATAACGTCTGATTCCCACTTTGGAGCTATGCCACATTCTGGGAGGCAGCAGAGGACCGAGGCATGAGTGCCTGTATGGTCCTCCCTTGGTCCCTGTGCTCTGTCGTGGCATCTATTGGTGCTTCCCCATGGTCTGGTCTTCAGTCATCAGCCTTCTGCGAGCACGCTGGTGCCTGAGTCCACATTCCTCATCTTGTCTGATCATTGGCCTGGACCTCAGGGCTGCTGCTAAGTTATTCAAGACTGCCATCCGCCATGTTCCATCACATTTAACTCTCCTTCGGCTACTGGCCCTGGTTCCTTGTTATCATCCAAGGATGTGGAATATTTCTGTCTGTGGGTCTGAGGGTATTCTGTGAGGCTGTCTCAGGCTCGATTTGCCTTGTCTATCATCTCAGATCTTGTGCATCAGCCTGGGGACCCTGAAGTCTCTTCTCCCTCCACTGGTACTCAGCATAGTATGGTGGTGGGGAGGATGGAGAAACTGGCCTCGGGTCCCCCTTCTGTCAGTGCATGGATAGGCTGGTATCCGTGTGCCCATGTTCAGGCTTGCCATTCACCTCCTGAGACCTTTCCTCTCACCAACCAGACTCATCCCTCTTCTTCTCCCACATCTACTATTATCCAGAAGTTCCCTCCTCGCACATCTCCTCACACTGCGTGCTAAGTCGCTTCAGTCGTGGCCTATTCTTTGCAACCCCATGGACTGTAGTCCAGCAGGCTCCTCTGTCCATGGGATCCTCCAGGCAAGAATACTGGAGTGGGTTGCCATGCCCTCCTCCAGGGGATCTTCCCGACTCAGAGATCTACCCATGTTTCTCGCTTCTCTTGTGTCTCCTGCATTGGCAGGCGAGTTCTTTCCCACTAGTGCCACCTGGGAAGCCCTTGGGAAGAACTGAAAAAAAAAAAAAAAAAGGTTTTCGGATTTCAAAAGCCAGGAAGAAATTCTTATTGCTTTCTCTGTTCCCTTATCTTGTCCTGAGGCAATGAACTCAGGGTGGCCTTACTTGAACAGAAAGAAAGGGAATGTTGCAATATTCCAAAACATGATCTTCTCACATTAAGTTGCCTCACAAGTCTAGATTTCAAAACTTGCCTACTGACTTTCAAACTACAGTCAGTGGGCCAGATCTGACCTGTTGCCTATTTCTGGATGGCCTGCAAACTAAGAATGGTTTTTATATTTTAAATAGTCACATTGGGGCTTCCCTGGTAGCTCAGTGGTAATCTGTCAGCCAATGCAGGAGACACGGGTTTGATCCCTGATCCAGGAAGATCCCATATGCAGTGGAGCAACTAAGCCCGTGTGCCACAACTACTGAGCCTGTGCCCGAGAGCCCGGGAGCCACGATTAATGAAGCCTGTGTGCGTGTCTCTCCCAACAAGAGAAGCCACCGCAGTAAGAAGCCCGCACACCACAAGTAAAGAGTCGTCCCTGCTCCTTGCAACTAGAGAAAAGCCCGAGCACACCGGAGCAGCCAAAAATAAATGAATAAAATTATTTTTTAAAAATATAGTCACATTGAAAATTATTGTGAGGTAACTATAGAATATCCCTTATTTGCATCATGGTCCATAAATCTGTAATTATCCAACTTTCTGAGAAAAGTTTGTGGACCCTGGGTTAGAACCCTGGGTGGGAGGGGGCGCATTTTATCTCGGCTCTCTGAGATTATGGGGAAAGGGGTTCCTGGTTTGCCTTTGCTTATTCACATTCCAACTCTTTAAAATAAAATATCATTGACTGCTCTGCCCATACCAACTGAACTTTGTTCCAGGTTGGTTGAGAAGAAAGAAAGTTCAGAAAAGCTAATGAGGGAGAACCTTCCTAATAAAGGTCCCCCTCAGCACGACTGCTGCCCTCAGTCATCCCCGGGAGCAGACGCTGTCTCTCTGGGGAGCTGCTTCCGACCAGCAGTGACATGTGGAAAATCTACTGTGGATATGAAGTTTCCTGCCCGTAAGCTTGTATTTTGGCATTGTCCCATAGAATACATTGGGAAACAAATGTAATTCCTCCAATTTGGTTCTCCCGACAGGAAAATATGTCACTCGAGTCAAAGAATAATATATGTTGCTATATATTTTTAATAAAATGAGCAAATTGTTTCTGAGTATTTGGAAGGCTTAATTCTTCATTTGCTAGTTAATTTTGAAACCATTACAGTCCTGTGCATTACTCCCTGCAAAGACATGAAATTAACCGTCATATTTTCTGCTGAGGTCTGAAAGTTGAGCAAGTTACTGTTTGACCCAAATAAGCTTCTTTCCCTTCACATTTGCTCTATCATTAACCTCTTTTTGAGCCTGCAGTAAAAGTTACATCATGATCGGATTCAAGGAAAGGTTTTGTGTAAGCCAGGCCTAACACGGATATTTATTACTGGGCTAGCGGCTCGGGAGTCACATTGATTTGGATAATTTGTTCACAATTTACGCTGTGACTATTTCAGACTCTTGAACACAAACACACGCTCTCCTGTTAACCAATTGCCAGAGTGACGGGCACAATAACTGCCTCTGAGAGCTGGGTTTTGCTAAGATCTTTGAGGAAATCTTGTTGGCGTGGCTGATCTTTGCTATGAGCTGTGAAAATTCATCTTCTTAGTTCTCATTAAGTTGCTGATCATGCCACTTTGACTACTTGTACTTACTGTAGAGTTAGTAGCAATGATGATAATGAAGGTTATCCTTTATATGTGCTCAAGCCTTTATATCTATCCTCTCTTGATCCTAGGACGCCCCGAAGACTGAGAACATAAATACCCTTTCTATTTAAAAGAAGGGAACACCAAGACCCAGAGAGGGGAAACAGATTGGTGGGGACTACACAGCTAAAGTGGCCAGTTCCTCTGTTGTCAAGCTTTAAATGCCACCCACCCCCCACCTTTTGGATCATGATCTCTCTTCTTTTGATTTGCTGGTCAACGTTTGAGGGGACCAGATGACCCCCATTGTCATCAGATAGCCCGAGGGTATTTAAGGTGCCTGAGAATAGAGTGTTTATGGAGTTTAGAATAGACTTAAGCATTTTAGTCCTGAATTTAGAAGCAATTTTACTTTTTTTTGAGGTTTTGGTCAAACCACTTGAGGCAAAATAGAACTTCTTTGTTCAAAGGAAATAGACTTTTTAAAGTCTTGTAAAATAGACCCACAATGCTTTTTGGGACTCAAATAACTCTGACCCAAAACGTTTTAATAAATTAAACATAAGTGGATTAGAAACAGACAGGTTGTCTTTTCATGAAATACACCCAGGCCAGACTCAGAAGGAGAAGCACAGAGAAATGTGTTTAGGGTTTCTGTGGACACTGGCAGGCACACAGCTTGATCTTCCTTTTCTTTCTGATAACGGAAGGGAGATGAACTCTGCTATTATTTCTGAGTCTATTTCTTTGTGCCTTTCCAATATGCATCTCTGAATGGGGCCGTGTGTAACCCCTTGTGGTACTGAATTGTGTTATCCCCACCTTCAATGGGTAACCTTTAATCAGGCACAGGAGGTGGGGGTGATGGTGTGTGACTTGGCTGTGTCCATTATCCTTGCTCCGATCTGAAAGATGTACAAGTAACATCAATAGCAGGGTAGTGCTGGGAGGTTTTGGTGGGTTGTAAGTAATTGGGAAGACTGGGGGATTTAGAGTGAAACGGACTGGGGTTAATCCCAACCCTCCCACTCACCTGTTACACAAGTAAGCCATGTGATCTTTGTGAACCGTAGTATCCTCAGTGGTACAATGGAAACAATCACAGTCTATCTATCAGTATTAACTGGGTGATCTATGTCAAGCGTGTATTTAGCAGGTGAACAGCACATAGTGGGGACGCGAGAGATATTCAGTGTCTGCCTTATGGTGGATGTTGGCTGCTTTTACGTTGCCTCCATGGTCCTTTTCTTACTCATAGCACCTGATTTTCCCTTGGGGAGCCTTCTTCCCTTACCACATGGAGTCATGCTGTGAATGTCAGTTAGGTGACCTTTCCTCAGGAGAGAAGGGAGTGGGCAGGTGGCCTAAGATAATAAATTATCTTTCCTGGAATCTGATGCTGGAGCCAAGAGACTCAAGGGCTGAAGTGTTTAATGGTTTTTGCTGCCTGGGGAATATATATGTATGTATGTATGTGTCATTTTTAAAGTTAAGATGTGCCATTGTTACCCAATGTATGTATTATTTATATTGCTGAATTAATTTCTAACTGATAAATTTCATCATCGGTATTATCACATGCCTTAGGTAAAAACTAGAAGGCCAAATGGTACATGAAAAGATGCTCAATACCACTAATTATTAGAGAAATGTGAATCAAAACTCCAGTGAGGTACCACCCCACTCCGATCAGAATGGCCAACATCAAAGAGTCTACAAATGCTAAATGCTACAGAGAGCGTGGAGAAAAAGGAATGCCCCTACACGGCTGGTGGGAAGGTAAACTGGTGCAGGCAGTATGGAGAACAGAATGGAGGTTCTTAAAAAACTAAAAATAGAGCTTCTGTATGATGCAGCAACCCCACTCCTGGGTATATAGCTGCAGAAAGCCGTAAATCAAAGATACACGCACCCCTATGTTCATGGTGGTGCTATTCACAACAGCCAAGACAGGGAACAGCCTAACTGTCCACTGACAGATGAATGGATAAAGAAAATGTGGTACATATACACAGTGGAATATTACTCAGCCATGAAAACAATGAAATCATGTCACTGGCAGCAACATGGATGGATCTAGAGGTTACTAAAGTGAAGTAAGTCAGACAGAGAGAGACAAATATGTGATACCCTTTATATCTGAAATTTTAAAAAATGATACAAAAGAACGTATATACAAAACAGAAATAGACTCACAGACATTAAAAAAAATTATGGGAAATTAAGGGGGAAAAAATTAAGGGAAAAAGCAGGGGACAAGGGACAAACTTGGACTTTCCAGGTGGCTCAGTGATAAAGAATCTGCCTGCCAATGCGAGAGATTCAAGTTTGATCCCTGGATTGGGAAGATCCCCTGCAGGAGGAAATGGCAACTCACTCCACTATTTTTGCCAGGGACAATCCCATGGACAGAGAAGCCTGGCAGGCTACAGGCCAGGAGGTCACAAAAAAGTTGGACATGACTGAGCATCTGAGCACACACAAGAGATAACTTAAGGGTCTAGGATTAACATATATGCACTACCATATATAAAATAGATTTAAGGGCCTAAATCTGATAGATAGAGTGCCTGATGAACTATGTAATGAGGTTCGTGACACTGTATAGGAGACAGGGATCAAGACCATTCCCATAGAAAAGAAATGCAAAAAAGCAAAATGGCTGTCTGGGGAGGCCTTACAAATAGCTGTGAAAAGAAGAGAAGCAAAAAGCAAAGGAGAAAAGGAAAGATATAAACATCTGACTGCAGAGTTCCAAAGAATAGCAAGAAGAGATAAGAAAGCCTTCTTCAGAGATCAATGCAAAGAAATAGAGGATAACAACAGAATGGGAAAGACTAGGGATCTCCTCAAGAAAATCAGAGATACCAAGGGAACATTTCATGCAAAGATGAGCTCGATAAAGGACAGAAATGGTATGGACCTAACAGAAGCAGAAGATATTAAGAAGAGATGGCAGGAATACACAGAAGAACTGTACAAAAAAGATCTTCACGACCCAGATAATCACAATGGTGTGATCACTGACCTAGAGCCAGACATTCTGGAATGTGAAGTCAAGTGGGCCTTAGAAAGCATCACTATCAACAAAGCTAGTGGAGGTGATGGAATTCCAGTTGAGCTGTTCCAGGTCCTGAAAGATGATGCTGTGAAAGTGCTGCACTCAATATGCCAGCAAATGTGGAAAACTCAGCAGTGGCCACAGGACTGGAAAAGGTCAGTTTTCATTCCAATCCCAAAGAAAGGCAATGCCAAAGAATGCTCAAACTACCACACAATTGCACTCATCTCACATGCTAGTAAAGTAATGCTCAAAATTCTCCAAGCCAGGCTTCAGCAATATGTGAACCATGAAGTTCCTGATGTTCAAGCTGGTTTTAGAAAAGGCAGAGGAACCAAAGATCAAATTGCCAACATCCGCTGGATCATGGAAAAAGCAAGAGAGTTCCAGAAAAACATCTATTTCTGCTTTATTGACTATGCCAAAGCCTTTGACTGTGTGGATCATAATAAACTGTGGAAAATTCTGAAAGAGATGGGACTACCAGACCACCTGATCTGCCTCTTGAGAAATTTGTATGTAGGTCAGGAAGCAACAGTTAGAACTGGACATGGAACAACAAACTGGTTCCAAATAGGAAAAGGAGTTCGTCAAGGCTATATATTGTCACCCTGCTTGTTTAACTTATATGCAGAGTACATCATGAGAAACGCTGGGCTGGAAGAAACACAAGCTGGAATCAAGATTGCTGGGAGAAATATCAATAACCTCAGATATGCAGATGACATCACCCTTATGGCAGAAAGTGAAGAGGAAC
>NW_011494876.1:11026315-11053065 GCF_000754665.1 Bison bison bison
TGTCAGACTTTATTTTTTTGGGCTCCAAAATCACTGCAGATGGTGACTGCAGCCATGAAATTAAAAGACGCTTACTCCTTGGAAGGAAAGTTATGACCAAACTAGATAGCATATTCAAAAGCAGAGACATTACTTTGCCAACAAAGGTTCGTCTAGTCAAGGCTATGGTTTTTCCTGTGGTCATGTACAGATGTGGGAGTTGGACTGTGAAGAAGGCTGAGCACTGAAGAATTGATGCTTTTGAAGTGTGGTGTCGGAGAAGACTCTTGAGAGTCCCTTGGACTGCAAGGAGATCCAACCAGTCCATTCTGAAGGAGATCAGCCCTGGGATTTCTTTGGAACGAATGATGCAAAAGCTGAAACTCCAGTACTTTGGCCACCTCATTCGAAGAGTTGACTCATTGGAAAAGACTCTGATGCTGGGAGGGATTGGGGGCAGGAGGAGAAGGGGACGACAGAGGATGAGATGGCTGGATGGCATCACTGACTCAATGGACGTGAGTCTGAGTGAACTCCGGGAGTTGGTGATGGACAGGGAGGCCTGGCGTGCTGTGATTCATGGGGTCGCAAAGAGTCGGACACGACTGAGCGACTGACCTGATCTGATCTGATATATAAAATAGATAACCAACAAGGACCTACTGTGTGGTACAGTAAACTGTATGAGTACAGTTGGATTTTATAATGACCTATGAAGGGAAAAGAATCTGAGATATAGATATAGATATAGATATAGATATAGATATAGATTTGCTGTACATGTGAAACTAACACAACATTGTAAACCAACTATACTTCAATTAAAAAAATTCATAGCAGGCAACATACATACAAAAAATAAAATATAAGTCTGAAACACAATGTAAGGGAAAAAGAAAATACCATAAAAGAAAACAAAATTTATCCATAAGCCTTTAGCCTGGAGATAGCCTCTCTTTAATATGTTCATGGAGAAGGCAATGGCACCCCACTCCAGTACTCTTGCCTGGAAAATCCCATGGGTGGAGGAGCCTGGTGGGCTGCAGTCCATGGGGTCACAAAGAGTCGGACACAACTGAGCGACTTCACTTTCACTTTTCACTTTCATGCATTGGAGGAGGAAATGGCAACCCACTCCAGTGTTCTTGCCTGGAGAATCCCAGGGACGGGGGAGCCTGGTGAGCTGCCGTCTATGGGGTCGCACAGAGTCGGACTCGACTGAAGCGACTTAGCAGTAGCAGCAGCAGCAATATGTTCATAAATATACTGTCTTCACATATGTGAAGTTTGTATTTTTTGTATGTTTCCTTGAAATTATGGTGTATGAATACTTGTAAACCTTTGAAGATGATGTCAGGGAGAACAATGTGTGGGAAAGTCTTTAGAGTCAAGGTAAGGACTGGTTTATAGTCTTGGAAACTTGAATAGAATTTGTATCTTGCTGTTGTGTGAACATTGTATAAATCTTAATTATGTTGAATTGGTTCACAATGCTCTTCAGGTCTACTATCTCCTTCTGCTTTTCTGTCTATTCATTATATTAATTTTTGAGAGTTTGATATTGAAACTCCAAGTAAAGATTTTAATTTATCCACTTAAAAAATAATTGTAATACATGGTGGAACTATATGTATCTTTGTTCTGTGTTTTCCAAGTCTCCTGTGTGTTAATATACTTTCATAACTTAAAAAATTAAAAATGAAAAAAAAAGAGAAAAAACAGTCAAGGTAAGGAATTATTTGTGGAACTCCAGGGCGTAGAATCTGTGGAATTCTGAGTCGACATTTATGTAGGAACTCAGTCTTAGTCTCTGGAGTATGGCTCTGATGGTCACCTCAGTTCATGTCCAAGAGTACCACTTCTCAAATCCAAAGTGGTTATCCAAAGTTGGCCATCTCCAGTTTTGGGGAACTCTGTCCACCAGATGGATAAGTGATAGCTTAGGAGATGGATGGTCAAAGGGTGAGGTGTTGAACACACTGAGATCCAAAAGAGAGTGGGCTGTTGCTGGAGCCACCCCCTCTTTTCTGAATACTGGACATATATTCTTCACAATCGGGACATATTGGACACAGGAGTTACATCCCAAAGAAGCAAGTAAGGTAAAATCAAAAGTAGTCATGGCTACAATGCACACTGGACTGGTGACTGCTCTTTTGGTAGAACTCTGATTGAAGTGTTAGCTTGCCTCAAGAGACTGGTCTTTATGAACTAAATGTCCAATGCTAGAATTATCCGCACTTTGATGATTCCCTGCCTTCCCTCTTCCTCCCCTTTCTTTTATACCCTCAGGTGTAAAGCCAAGACCAGACAGGCACCCAGCAATCTCACACCTTTCATCTTGTACTTCCTCCAGGGCGTATATACATTAGCATGCCAGCTGAAACCATGAGTTCCTTTTTTTAAAGTTTTAAAAGGAATGGTAAAAATAAAGACAAACCGCCCATGTTCTGCTGAGCAATCGTAGTCGGAGTCTCTGAGGTGGAGTGTTTATGTGTGCAGCTCCCCTGGGCTGTGCTTGGAGAGGTGGAATTTTAGATCTAAACTGCAGACTCAGAGCTGCCAGCCTCAGAGGCCGTAACCATAATAAGACAAGTGTGTTAAGTGGTCCCCACCAGTAGGGGGGCATCAGCCTGCAGAACTGGCTTCAACCAGTACCTCCCAACCCTCCATTTAGGGGGTTCTTCAGTTCCTGTACAAATCTCAGGGCACTTCTTTCCAGAGAGCATCAAACCCAGTTTTGTCAGACATCTATCTGGTATTTAAAAAGAAAATTGGGTCATAAAGGACATCTTTACCATCTTTATTACTTGGACCATGGATTTAATAGACTCTGCAACGTTTGTGAACGTGATGGATAGTACATTAGTCAAGTGGCCATTTCCCTTAGAGTCATCACTGCACTACTGATATTGCCCTTTAATGGAAATTAGTTTCAAATTAGCCTACATCTCTATCATTTTGAAGTGTTTTAAAGAAGAATTTCCTCGAACTGATAAAAATTATTGTGTATCATTCTCAGCAATTATAAGCTACTTACATGAAAAGCATTTAGCAAGATATATCAACTGTGCCCTCTAAGGAGTGCGATCACAGCACAGGTTAGCTGAGAGGCTGTGACTCTGGGAGCTAGTGCAGTGCAGTGACTATGTACCTTGGAGCTCGACTACCAGGGTTCAGATCCTGACTCTGGTGTGACTTCACACCAGTCACTGTATGTCTCTGAACCTCGGTTTTCTCATTTATAAGGTGGGATTTATAATGGGGTAAGCTCATGAGTTTGTGGTAAAGATGAAATAAAGTATTATGCAAAGGACTTATATATCATAAGCACTCAAAAAACAGTACCTGTTTATTACAGTTGGCATTGCTGTGCTGGTGGTGCTTGTTAAAACTATAAATGATGTGTGGGACACGTCCCTGGTGGTCGAGTGACTAAGACTCTGAGCTCCCAAAGCAGGGGGCCCGGGTTCCATCCCTGGTAATGGAACTAGACCCCACATGCCACAACTAGAAAAGATCCTGTCTGTTGCATCTAAGATCCAACGCAGCCAAATAAAGAAAGAAATAAAAATAAACATTATAAAAATACCCGACAGGACTTCCCTGGTGATAAGAATCCACCAGCCAATGCAAGGGACACGGGTTTGATCCCTGGTTCAGGAAAATTCCACATGCCATCGGAGCAATGAGGCCCACGTTCCACAACTGCTGAAGCCCGAGTGCCTGTGCTCTGCGACAAGAGAAACCACAGCAAGGAGAAAGCCGCACAGCACACCAAAGAGCAGCCCGCGCCTGCCACAGCTAGAGAAAGCCTGCGTACAGCAGTGAAGATCCAGTGCGAACGCAATAAAAATACCAAGAGAAAAACGATAAAGAATGTGGAATCTGTCGTAGAAACGAATTGCTCTGGTCTCTCTGTGTGATAAGAAAATATTTCTTTCTCACTAAATATACTTTTCTAGATTTCAGAAACTCATTTTTGTCAACGTCCTCTGAATTAAACACTTGCTGAGATCATCGATGTATTAGGAACACGGTGAGGAGCTTCGTGGGCCCGCACATTTCCAGAGGAATTGGGGCTAAGTGGTGAGCACACAGCATGCTTTCTGACGTGGCATGTTGTAGGGCAATGGCTCCAGTAGCCAGTGTTCCGCAGCCCAGAGGAGGAGCAGTGGCCGGGTCGGTGTGGTCAGGGGAGATTTTGTTAATAATCGTGGTCTTGAAAGATTTTAAACAGAGGGAGAGGAACAAAGGTGGTATTGCAAATAGGAAAGTACCAGATGCAGGTAGGCAAGGACAATGTTTGTGTATAAGCAAGAAGTACATTTAGTGGCACACGTGAATATGTTCCATGAGAATGTGTGGCTGCAGGCATGGGGAGAGCGACACATCCTAAGGATGCCACACAGATTCTAAACACGCTTCTCTCCTCATCTTAGCCCTGGCTCTCCGACAGAGGTCGTTTCTCACAAGGAATTGCCTTGCCCAGTGGCAAAATAGCTGTAGAAGCATTGCCCTCATTCTTTCTGGTTCCAGTGGAGTGGGGGAAAGACTTCTGGTCCTTATCCCAACCAAGCAGACCAAGGTCTGATTGGGTCTCGCTGGCTTCAATTAGATCTTGGCTGGCCTATCCCTGGGTCACCCACTGTGGCCTGGGGAATGAGAGATGACTGTCTCAGGTAACACTTGGTTGACTTAAGTTGGGAGAGGATAGACCCCCAGTGCAAAATGGACAGTAGCAGAGAAATACCAGATTCTTGTGGAGAGCAATGTTTTTCACCAGAGGGTGGTTTATCCTCTCTAGGGTTATTCTCTCGAATTTGATACCTGATTTGCCACAACCTGAAAGTCAGGAAATCTATGACATACCTTGGGGATACTGAGTTCACTTCTCTGTACTCTTTTACACTAAAAAATAAAAGTATAACTGGCAACAGTCGTCCAGGTCAAAATGAGTAATACTGGGTTTACTACATGCAAACCATAGCCCCCTTTGCCCCTAAGAGTACTTTGTTTTTTAGAATATGAGGGACAGGATATGACTGAACAGGCCATAATTGCTGCTTTCAAGTTTTTTCAGGACTGCAGCTAACTCATTTTCTCTGATCTCCTCAGTTCTTTGAGTCATTCTGGAATTGGCTCTCTGTGTTTTAGTGGCACTTGGCTTCCTCAAAGTTGAAGAGGTAGAGTCAGGGACTTCAAAAGGCAAACACTACTGAGAAGGATTGAACTACATTTTAAAAATCCGTATTTTTATATCAATGAAAATTCTCCTTATTGTCTCCTCCTTGGAAAGCTTATCCAGTTCCTCTGGCTCCTTGGAAAGGCTTTCTCCAGTGCCTTACTGCATGGGACATTTTGACAGCTGACTCCGTGCAAGATGGGTTACGATTCCTCTTTCACTGTATCCAGCCCTTTTTTGGCCGAGGACATGATAATGAGAACAGTGATGAATATGGTTGAAGCAAGAGTACTATTCAGCACTCGCTATGTTAAGAGCTTGGTACTTATTACCTAATTAATCATCAAAATCACACTGCTAGGTTCATCCTGGTATCTCAGAAAATGAATCAATGAGTGGATAAATTATTCCTCATATTTAATAATCTCTTGGGCAGGGAGTAGGTACAGTGGTAAAGAGCATGTGTGTTGCATTCCTGCCAACTTGGTTCAAAACTTGTCTTTACTATTTATGGCCTGAATAAATTGGGGCAAATAATTGAATTCTGAGTCCCAAGTTTCCTCAGTTGTAAATATTAACTTTTTAATAACTTGGTTGTGAAGAGTTGACTTATTGGAAAAAACTCTGATGCTGGCAGGGATTGGGGGTAAGAGGAGAAGGGGACGACAGAGGATGAGATGGTTGGATGGCATCACTGACTCGATGGACGTGAGTCTGGGTGAACTCTGGGAGTTGGTGATGGACAGGGAGGCCTGGTGTGCTGCGATTCATGGGGTCACAAAGAGTCTGACACGACTGAGTGACTTAACTGAACTGAACTGTGATGCTTGAGTAAAAATGTTTGCATGACTATTCATTACTCAGTAAGAGATAACTATTATTAATTAATCCTTTTGAGCTCCAGACTAGACTTCTACACAGTTAGTTCTGCTGTGATGGCTGTCTTATAATTTCACATTTACTTCAGTGAGATTGATATATTAGGGAACAATTTGAGCGTAACGCGAATGTTACACTTGGGTCTGCTGAATATTTTGTCCAGAACAAACATTTGGTGAACTCTGGAGACTGCCCCCAGCGGAACAAAGACATGTAGGAATTCACAAAATGCCCACCCCTCCAACACCCCTCATCTCCCCCAGGCCAGGGAGGCCACTGTCAGCCACACCACCCACAGCGGGCACTTCAACTTTCCGTCTGATTTCACATAATCTGCTACTGCACAAGAAGCCCTCCCAGGCTGCAACCCTTCCCACATCCATTTCCACGGGGGAACACTAGGCCTTTTTCAAGGTAAGTGAAGTTGCTCAGTCATGTCTGACCCTTTGCGACCCCATGGACTGTAGCCTATCAGGCTCCTCTCTCCATGGGATTTTCCAGGCAAGAATACTGGAGTGGGTTGCCATTTCCTTCTCCAAGAGATCTTCCTGACCCAGGGATTGGACCTGGGTCTCCTGCATCGTAGGCAGACGCTTTACCGTCATGTTAACTATAGTACTATGTATTCTTTAACCGCTAAACACATGAACAAATGTGGTGCCATTTTTATAAGATTCATGTCTTAAAAAAAAAAATGTGTCCCTGATGAAGATTCTGAGTGCTGTGCTTCAACACCTTTTCCCCTCCCTAGGTCCTGAGGTTTTTATTGCACAACTTTCCATAGCATGCCGATTCTTTTGGAATACACGTGCTGTGTTACAGCAGTGCTGACGGTACTGGCCATTTGTCTGTGAAACACTGCTCCCATTCTCAAAGAGCGGTTGCAGTTACATAGAGGGTCTTGTGCCACTAAGGCTGATTCAGATCATTGGCATCCAAGCCCCAAATGCTAATGGTTTAACTTCAGAACAGGTGTGCTGTGCAGGATTATTCCTTGGTTTCTCAAGAGAAGCTAAAAGGAAGCCGTGGTTAGCATAGCCTGGAATGTACTGACCTTTCTTCACAGGAAATTGCCGTAAGAAGAGCTTGCCAGCACTTTCATTTCTGTCTTTTCATCTCGTGTGTGTGCTTGAAGCCCTGAAGATGGGCAGGTGATACTATCTTTCTGCTTGAATTGGCAGCTACTTTTGGTAGTAACGATGCCTCACATCAATACAGGGCTTTGATATTTTTACAATGCACTTTTATAATTAATTAGTCTTCTTTACAATTTTAAATAACTGGGGAGGTTGGGAAGACTGTCTTCTTTTTGTTATGGAATGTGTGGGAATAGCAGATAAATATGTATGGCTACTTTCCATTTCATGTCATGGCAGATACTATTAGTCAATCCTAAATTTCTTTTGTTGCTGAGCTCGAGTTCTTCTTGAGCCAGTACTCTACAGAGCTCCTACCAATGGGTTGGCAATAGGAAAAGATATATATATATATTTGCCTTCTAAGGTCTAGACTTTTGAGCTCCTTAGGGCAGAATGTATCTCGAGTCTCCATCACAGTACGCATGAACAAATGTTTAATGGGGTGAACTGAGTGCCTGAGGAGACAGGCAAGGCAGGTTAGGTGGTGTTCTCATGGCAGGGATGTCTATATTTTGCAATACATGTTAGGCAGGGGGATATTAAGAATGTGCTATGGAAAAAGAAGCAGACACATAGAGAACAAACTAGTGGTTACCAGTGGGGAGAAGGAGGGGTCAAGGGGCAAGAGAGGGGGAGGGGTTTAAGACCTAAAAATTGTTATGTCTAAAATAAGCTACAAGGATATACTGTACAACACAGAGGATACAGCCAGTATTTTGTAGTAACTATAAATGGAATACAAACTTAAAAAATTGTGAATCACTCTGCTGTACACCTGTAACTTTGATAATATTCTACATCAACTATATTTTAATTTAAAAAAATTTAAAAAGAGAATGTGCACTTAGCTGTAACACCCTCAGGCAGCTAATTCCCTAATCAGGAAGTTGGACCCAGGGTGAAGGAGCCGGTATTCTGATCAGAAAGCCTATTTAGCTCTCTTTAGGTCTTCTCTCCATACTATGGGCTCTGGGAATTTGCAGAAAGAATGCTAGAAATGGGTTTCCCTTGGTAAAATGAGCGGCTTGTCCCGTCATGGTGCTGAGTGCTTGTCCACAGCGTAGTGAGCATTAGAAATGGGTTCTCATTGGTGAAACTAGTATAGTTAATACACGTGGATTGGTTGAAATATACTAGGGACAACGTCTCCTTACAGTCAACAGACTATCGGCACATCTTCTATAAGTCAGTCTTTCACACCGGCTGTGACTGGTGCTCCTGAGAAGTCACAGAGCTGGGGTCTCACCAGTTTTCCAGTCCAGACTGTTTGGTAACATCCTTGCCTATTAACGCCTGTTTATAAAGGGCCTTCCAGTGTGGCAGATTTAGGCTGAAACTTGTTTTCAATAGGAAACTTGTGGGGTAGAGCTAACCCTCACTCACATTTAATCAATCATTAACAGTTATATGTGGAAAAAACAAACAAAACAAAACTAATGTTTTAGCACGAGTAGCTTAGGCGGAGAAAGCAATGGCACCCCACTCCAATACTCTTGCCTGGAGAATCCCATGGACAGAGGAGCCTGGAAGGGTGCAGTCCATGGGGTTGCTAAGAGTCAGACACGACTGAGCGACTTCACTTTCACTTTTCACTTTCATGCATTGGAGAAGGAAATGGCAACCCACTCCAGTGTTCTTGCCTGGAGAATCCCAGGGACGGGGGAGCCTGGTGAGCTGCCATCTATGGGGTCGCACAGAGTTGGACTCGACTGAAGCGACTTAGCAGTAGCAGCAGCAGCTTAGGTGTTTCAGTCAGTAAAGAATCTGCCCACAATGCAGGAATCTCAAGTTCAGGAAGATCCCCTGGAGAAGGGCATGGCAACCCACTCTGGTATTCTTGCCTGGAGAATCCCATGGACAGAGGAGCCTGGTGGGCTACAGTTCATAAGGTCTCAAAGAGTCGGACATGACTTAGCTACTAAACCGCCACTATTCAGAACTCTAAAGTTACACACAGAATTAGGTACAATCTGGAGCAGTCACCCACATCACTGCTCTCTCCCTAGAACTGTATGACTTTTTTTTTGGTGGGGCCGCCATGTATGGTGGTGCATGTGGCGCACTGCCCAAGGGCTGCATCTCTAAGAAATACCATGTATATCAATGATAGTGGATGTTAGGATATTTATTACATGCATTTTCTGGAAGATAACAATAGAATGCTTTCTTCCCAAAAATGTAGTGATCATGACAAGTGGAAGTAAAGACTTCTGAGGGAAGGGTTGCCTTCTAATATTCACTAGTGAAGTGCAAGTGAGTTGCTCTCTTAGCATTTCATTTAATCTTTCCCTCAGGTGAAGCAGCAGGAGGGCTCTCATACTGCCTCATGACTGGCACCAAATGAGAATTCTATAACTTAGTAAGTGAATAAGTAATTAAGAGAGACGGAGGGACTTCCCTGGTGGTCCAGTGGCTAAGACTCTCGCTCCCAATGCAGGGGACCCAGGTTTGATCCCTGGTCAGGGAACTAGACCCCACATGCCACAATTAAGAGTTTGCATGCTGTGACTAAAGATCCCGCATGCTGCAATAAAGATCGAAGACCTTGCATACTGCACACAGCTAAGGCCTGTTGTAACCAAGTAAATAAATATGAAAATAAGCAGAGACAGAAGCTCTACATTCCTAAACATACTAAAGGCCAGTCTTTATGGGTAAAGAACTGAGATAAGAATATAAAGCTCTTGAGGGCTGTGCTACTGTCATGCAATTGAAAATAGATGACAAAAGAGGAGAAACGAAGGGCCTTAATATGCTTGGACCAGTAGGATCTTCCAGTCCCCCAGCTTCCCCAGTGTCTCTCCGCCGAGTCCCACTAAACGCTTTCCTTGGCATGTTTCTGCCTCTGACTTTCTCACAGTCTCAAGCTGCTGTGGGTGTCCGTTCCTTCACTAGAGTGCGTACTCTGGGAGAGCAGGGATTTTGAGCTAGTTTGTTCACGTCGCATCTGCAGCACCTCAGAGAGTGTCCAGCCCTCCATATGCAGTTGTGGGATAAGGGAATGCAGACCTCAGACTTCTAGCCTCCAGGACTGTGAGAAACAACTTTCTATTGTTTATCAGCCAGTTGGTCTGTAATATTTTGTTTGTTATAGCAGCCAGAATGGACTATGACACTGTCTAAGTTCCAGTTGCACAGAGGGTGAACTAGAGGGTCAGCTGGGGGTTGATAAGAATTATCTGAGGCCTCTGTGGATGTCTGAACCAGACTGGTTGCTCCTCTGGGTCAAAACTTAATTTTTATGCCTATAACCCATTGCTCATGCTTGATATCCTAAGACCAAGCTTTGCCCTGTCAAGTTCTCACCATCTTTCCACCAGGAAGGTGTAGGAGCAGGACCAGAAAGAAATAAATCTAACACAAACCAGTTGGCAGCTATAAGATTTAGGGAACGGAGGCCATGAAAGATGACTTTTATCTCAAGCATTTGGCGATCACTCAGCCTCTCCTTTGCAGCATCCTGCTGCCAGCAGAGACCAAATCACCTAGACTCTCTCAGCAGAGCACCTCAGAAGAATATATATTGGGCTCCCAAACTGCTAAGGCCCTCCCTGACCTTCCTGCCATGGTGGTGTCTTCATGGAGCAAAGGGTGGAATAACACCCCTGGACGGCTTTTGCATATGAATTCCTCGCACTTGAAAGTTGCACTTCACTCGGAGATGAAAGTCTGCACTCTGCAGGGGCTTAATAAATGCCTGGGACCACAGACGACAGCTTATGATATCTGGAGACAGACTAACTTTAACAAAACATACGTATACCTATGTAATCCACACTCCAGTCAAGATATAAAACAGTTCCGTAACCCCAGAACATTTCCTCGCCATTCTTTGTGTTCAGTCCTCCATCTAGAGGTGAGCACTGTTCTGATTTCTACTCCATAGGTAAGTTTTGTCTCTTTTTAAGTTTTGCACCAATGAAATCCTGCAATATGTACCCTTCTGTGTCTCTTGCAAAAAAAAACAAAAAAACACCTTGTTTTTGAAATCTATACAATTGTTTCGTGAAGCAGAGTCATGCCCTTTTCTTGATGAGTCATGTCTCCCTGTGTGACTACATAACAGTGTTCATCCTTTCTCTTGGTGGATGCACAGTAGAGTCACTTCTAGGTTTTGGCTTCTTGGAAATAAGCCTCTTTGTGAATCTCTGTGCACAACGTTTTGTGGACATATTTTTCATTTCTCTCAGGTAACTATTGAGGAGGAAAGTTTCTGGGTCAGATGATGAATGGCTGTTTACCTTTATAAGCAACTCCTCAACTGTTTTCCAAAGTTGTTTCATCATTTTACATCGCCATCAGCAGTTCCAGCTGCTCCACACTGTTGCCAAAAGTGAGTAACGTCAATTAAAAACATTTAGCCATTCCGAGGTAGGCTGCGTTACCTCTCCATGATTTTAATTTGAATTTCTTTCATGATGACAAATATAGATTTATGTCCTAATCAGCCATTTGTATATCTACTTTTGTGAATTTTGCATTTAAATGTTTTACTCATTTTTATTGTATTATTATTGAATTACATGCGTTCTGTATGTTTTGTGTAACTACATGTTTTATATTTATAAGACATATAATATTTCCCTACGTAGCCTATTTTTTATTTTTCTTACTGATAACTTTTAAAGAGCAGATGTTTTTAATTTTTATGAGCTCAGTTTTATCAGTTTCCCCCATAATTTGTACTCCTTTTATTCAATAAAAATACCTTTACCTAGCTCAAACTTAGGAAAATTGGTTCCTAAATTAAGTTTTATGGTTTTAGCTCTTACATTTATGTCTATGAGCCATTTTGAATTAATCTTTGTTTATGGTGTGATGTAGAAGTAGGTGTTCATTGTTTTAAAATATCCAGTTCTGTTTGTTGAAAAGACCACCCTTTACCCAGTCATTTACTCTGACTCTTCTGTTGCGATAAATCACTGGACCGTGTGCACGGGTGTCTATTTCCGTACTCATTCCATGTTGATAGCCATGCCCTTACAGCATGGGCCTGATTCTTTCCACTTAATAGACGTCTTGAAATCCAGTAGCATTAACTCTCCAACTTTGTTCCTCTTTATCAAAGTTGTTTTCGCTGTTCTTTTGTATTTTAGAATCAGCCTGTCAATTTCTACCAAAAAAAAAAAAAAAAGGCATACTGGGATTTAGATTGGGATTGTGTGTATGCTCGGTCATGTGGTCCTGTTTGACCCTTTGTGACCCCATGAACGATAGTCTGCCAGGCTCCTCTGTCCATGGAACTTTCCAGGCAAGAATACTGCAGCAGGTTGCCATTTTCTACTCCAGGGGATCTTCTCGACCCAGGGGTCAAACCCGCATGTCCTGCACTGGCAGGTGGATTCTCTACCACTGTGCCACCTGGGAAGCTGTTGCATCAATTGAGGTGTTTGGGGAAGAAATGACATCATAACAGTAATAAGACTTTCAGTCGATGAATAAGGCACTTCTCCATTTGATTGCTTTGAGCTGTATTTTTTTAGTTTTCAGCATGCCACTTGGGCTCATTTTTTGTTAAATTTATTCACAAATGTTTTGTACTTTGTAAATGGGTGTTTTTTTCTCCTTTTAAAAAGTAAACTTTTAATTTTAGAATAGTGTGAGATTACAGGAAAGTTGGAAGGCATCCCTCAGCCAGTTTGGCCATTTGCTGACATCTTGCATGACTGGGGCACACTGTCACAACTCAGAAACCCTCATCGGTACACTACTACTAACTAAACTCTGACTTTTTTCAGACGTCACCAATGTTTCCACTAATGTCCTTTTTTCAGTTCCAGGATCCCATCCAAGAGACCGCATTACATTTAGTCCTCATGTGTCCTTAGACTTTTCTGGTCTATGGCAGTTCCTCAGACTTCCCTCGTTTTTATGACCCTGATTATTTGGAGGGGTTTGGTCAGGTATTTTGCAGAAAGCTCTTCATTTGGGATTGTTTGATGCTCTGTTCATGACTGGATTTGAAATGGGGGAGAAAAGTACAGAGGTAATGTGTCCTTCTCATTCTGTCAACCACTCCCCTTTGGAGTTTGTTAGTTTTCCAGCTGGGAGGAGGTTGGGCTGTTGTTTCATCTTTGAATTCAACTCCAGCAAGACCCTTGAACCCTATTTTTCCCCTCCTGTATTGATGCTTTTTGGCAGAACTTGAGGGTGTGGAAGGGGGTGGTGAGTGTTGTGGGGATGAGTCATTTGTTTTTGCATTTGGATTTAGTCCTGCTAGTCCAGGCTTTCATCTCAGGTTTGCCTGATTTCTTCTTATCTGCACAAATTATCTCTGTTTATGGTTGAAGCCCACTCCTGTCCATTTGGAAACTGAAGCTGACTGAGGTTCTACTCACGATATAACGGTCTCTTTTCTCTCTGTAATTCAGTCACTCAAGGCTTGAACTGCTCTTTAGTAGCTCCTTACCATTTTTATTTTGTCTGGGGTCTTGTTAACACAAGAGAAATGGTCCATCAGATCCTTCTACATCCTAAGGAGCAAAAGTTACCTATGTTTGCGTATTTCCTTTACCTTGTTTTATTCCTTATGGTTTTATCCGCCCCCCCCCCCCCCACCTTTTTCTCTTTTGTTGGATTGGGTGATTTCTTTTCTTTCCAACTTATTCCTTCACTGGTTTGCAAGTTCTGTGTTTCTTTTATATAATATATTTAGGAGTCAACACAATGTTTTTAGCATGATTGCTTAACTTAAAATAATGCTATAATTCATTACCCCTCTTTATTGATAGACTATTGTGATTCCTGTTGTCTTGCCCTGCAAAATCATTTATTATTATTTGTATACCAAGTTCTTGCTTTAGATTTTCCCAATTTGTTCACGTTGCTTCTCTCATCCTACCCTCTCCTAGAGAGGTTCAGATTTCTCTTCTCTGTGATCCATTCTTTGATGGTTCTTTCAGAAGGGACTTCAAGTGGCAAATTCCTGCAGACTTTGTGTGAAACTATATTTGCTTTATTCTATGCTCTCACTCTGGAATGGTAATTTAGCTGAAGGGAAAATTCTAGGCTTACTATTTATTCTTGCTATTTTTGGTGTATTCTTCAATTTTCTTCTGAGTTAGACTGTTGTTTTTGAGAAGTTTCCTGCCCTTTAAAGTACCGTCTTTTGGTTCAAATATAGCCTTTTGCCTACCTGCTTCTAAGATTTTTCACATAGTCTTTTGTGTCCTATAGATTGAATGTAAAATACCTTGACGTGGATTACTTTTCATTTAGGTTTTTACTGTTTGTAGAATATTTCAATGTCTACTGTCACATAATTTATTACATGGGTTCACGTCAATAGACATTTAGTTGCTCCTCTTCTTTTATTATATCAAAACTACTCCAGCAAACAGTCTGGTATGGTGTCCTTGGAGTTGAGTAAATGTCATATTATTTTAGTCACCAAAGCTTTATGATACATTTTAATATCCAGGGATTTGATAAATCTCTGCTATAGTATTGCTCTCCTTTTAAAAATATTTTCCTTGCAATTTTTACTGACTATTCTTCAAACTAATTGTAGAACAACTTTGTCAAGTTCCAAAGTAGTGAGATGATATTATTTTACAAACTAGTTTTCAAGAAAATTGATATACTAATTATGTCTTCCTATCTAAGGGCATCTATGGTATATCTCTTGATTTACTTATCTTTATTTTATACCCCAGTATAATTTAATTATCTTATTTGGTTAGGTCTTGTTTATTTCTAGATATTTTGTGTTTTTAAGGCATTTTTCAAATTTTGTATTCTTAAAATAGAATATTGCATAAAATTTTATTTATTCTAGAAGGCAATGGCACCCCACTCCAGGACTCTTGCCTGGAAAATCCCATGGACAGAGGAGCTTGGTGGGCTGCAGTCCATGGGGTCGCTGAGGGTCAGACACGACTGAGCGACTTCACTTTTACTTTTCACTTTCATGCATTGGAGAAGGCAATGGCAACCCACTCCAGTGTTCTTGCCTGGAGAATCCCAGGGATGGGGGAGCCTGGTGGGCTGCCGTCCATGGGGTCACACAGAGTTGGACATGACTGAAGTGACTTAGCATAGCATAGCATGTATTTTGATCCAGAGTAACTTAGGCTTCTCTGAGTTTATTATTTTTTATTTGATTCTCTTGGTTTTTCTGGGTTTGAAAAAGTAACCCATAAGAAATAATTGCAATGTTCTTCCTTTTTAATAGTTTTGTTTTTTATGTATGTAATGTTATCATCCAATTTCATGGCTATATTATAAAAATGTTCAATAATAGTAATGACATCACTACTCTGTTCTTAATTTCATTGGGAATTAAAGCATTTTGTCAAAGATGCTTTATTTTGTACTGCTGGTTGATTTAAGAAATTTAAAACACATATATTTAAAAATCATCAGACTTCTTTTTGGAGTCTTTCTAAAAGTTGAGAAAAAGACTCAATGATCTTATTAAATGCTCTTGGACATGAGTTTGTACAAGCTCCGGGAGATAGTGGAGGACAGGGGAGCCTGGTGTGTTGCAGTCCACGGGGCTGCAAAGAGTCAGACATGACTCAGTGACTGAACAATTGTAAAATATGTCATATATATAAAAATTTGTAAAATACATTAGCAGTTTACAGAAAAATAATCACATAAGCCCCCAAGTACTGACTACTCACATTAATTAAACACACACACACACACACACTCTCTTCCACTACCTTTCAAGCTGTCTCTTGACACTTCCCCGATTTCATCTCCCTCTACCTAGGGATCAATATTCAAAATTTTTCTCATTTATTTTCTTTATGGTTGTGTCACTATTTATTACACATTCTTAAACAATGAATCCATTAACCTACGTGAATTTGAACTTAATGTAAATGAACTGTATTGTTTGCAGGCTTTTGTAACTTGCTCTATTCATTTGAACTGTTCACACTACTCATTGTAGAAGTGTACTACAACTTAGCTGTCCATTCTAGGGTGGGTGGACGTTCAGATTGTTTCTAGTTTCTCACTTTCATGAATAATCTTGCCATATCATTTTGTGTGTGTTCCCTGGCACACATTTGTTCAGTTTTCTGTGAGAGAGTTTCTTGCAAGAGCTTTGCAACCTGGGCTGGAATTGCTGGGTCTGGTGCCGGTGCATAGTCACTTTCCTGGAGTCACGTTAAAATATTTTTCAGGGTCCCTCCTAATCCATACTCCATTAACAATGTAATGAGAATCTCCGTCGCTCCACACCCTTGCCTACATCTAGTACTGTCAGATTTTTTTTGCATTGATCCCAGTGCAAAATTATATCTCCAGGTAGTTTTAATTCATGTTTATTTAATTACTAATTGAGATTAACTTTTATGAGGCATAGAATCTGCTCATTTCCTCCCTATGAAATACCCATTTGAAAGTTTTTTTTCTATTGAGCTACAACTTTTTAATAGGAAAATCTTATCCTTGGTACCAATTCTCTGTTGATCACAGGTTGCAAAAATCTCCCAGGTTGCTGTTTGTTTTTTTTTTTTTTTAATGAAAAAGTTATCTATTTTAAAATTGTCAAAATTTCCAATCATTTCCTTTATCTTTTGTGATTATTATGTCTTATTTAACAATGCTTTCCTTATAGAACTAATAAGGTTATTCTGCTATATTGATCTTGAAAAATATTTAGAGATGGAGTATTTTCAACTTTCGTCACTAAGGATTTTATTTGTGGTGGTTTTGTTATAGGTTCAATTGACTGAGTTGAATTTTATGGAAAGTCTCTTTTGCATTTACTAGGATAATCATGTGGGAGTTTTTTCTAATTTGTTAACATGAAGAATTGCATGAATATATTTTATATTTAAATCAAGATACATTTATTGATCAAATCTAAATTGGTAATGGTGTTTTATTGTTTTTATGAACTTCTGATTTTAGTTTGCAAATATTTATTTACATTTTTTTCATTTATACTCACTAGTGAAATTGGACTGTTATGCTGTCCCTGTTTTGTTTGGAATCAAGGTTAGGTTGGCCTAATAAAATAATTCTCTGGAAGAGTTTGTATAAATTCAGAATTATCTGTTCCTATCTGTTTGGTGGGACTTGCCTATAAAGCCATTTGAGACCAGCGTTTTCTTTTAGCAACATTTTAAGCTTTTGATATTATTTTTAAAACAGTTATAGGATTATTCCTATATTCTCTTTCTTGAGAGTCAATTTTAGTAGTTTGTGTTTTTCTAGGAATTTATCCACTCTACGAAAATTCATAAGTTTAGTAACATCAAGTTGTTATTAACTTGTTATTAACTATAACTTGTTATTAACTATTCATCTCTGCAGATCTGCAGTTACATCTTTTCTTTCACTCCTAATATTGCTTATTTGCATTATATCTCTGATTTTGTTGACTTTTTATCTCCATTAATTGTGATGACAGTTTCCTATTGATTAGTCTGAGTTTGTTGGTCTTAACTATTGTGTATTCATTTTCTATTTTATTATTTTTGCTTTTAACCTTATTCATTTTTAAACCTTTGCTTTAAACCTATTCCTTTTCTCCTATTTGTTTCTATTCTGGTATTTTCACCCCTAAATCTGTTTGTTGAATTCTTAGCTCGTTAATTTGGAGCCTTTCTTTTTTTCTAGTGGAACACTGACAGTATAATTCCCCTGCAATAATATATGATTCTTCCCACATAAGTATTTTCTGATTTTCATTATTTTTCACTGACACATTAGTTTTTAAAATTTCTAAATATTTGCAGTTTTTCTATTTTTCTTTTCCTCCTCACATTTTCTTATTTCAGAGTATACAGGTCAGAAATGCAGGAGAGATGACAAGTTTTTGAACTTACTGAGGCTAGCTTTATGGCATAATCCATGGCCAGATTTTATGCTTGAAAGGAGTATGTATTCTCCAATTGCTGGGCTCAATATTCTATGTAACCCATTAAATCAGGGTTGTGAATTGTCTTTTCAATTTTTAATGGTTTCTTGGTCTGTTTGATCTGTCAAATATTGAGAGAGGTGTGTTAAAGCCATTTCTGTAGCATGGACATATGTATACAATCATGTGTAAAAGAGACAGCTGGTGAGAAGTTACTATATAACACAGGGAGCTCAGCTTGGTGTTCTGTGATGACCTAGAGGGGTGGGAAGGGGGGAGAGGAGGGAGGCTCCAGAGGGAGGAGGTAAGTGTATAACTTGCTGATTCACATTGTTGTAAGGCAGAAGCCAACACAACATTGTAAAACAATTTTCCTCCAATTAAAAAATAAATTCTAAAATGCCATTTCTGTTATATTGATAGATTTACCTAGTTCTTCATTTCTGTTATATTGATAGATTTACCTAGTTCTTACAGTTCTGTTACTTTTGGTTTTTATATACAGCATATACTTGAACTTTTAAAATTCCAACTGCCTGGCAGTTTTTGTCTTTTACCTTTTACCTAGACATTAATCCATTTGTATTCATGGTGGATGCTGACATATTTAAATGTATTTCTTCTATCCTGTTAAGTGCTTTGAGTTTGTCCTGCTTCTTTGAATTCTTCTCCTTTTCCCTTTCTTTTGGATTTTAGTTTCTCATTTCCTTTTTCTCTGCTACTCCTCTGGTGGACGTATGTTCCACGCAATTTTAATATGTATATTTAGTTTAGCAAAGTCCAAACTTAATTAACATATTTCCCATCTTCCCGAACAAACTACAATCAGGATAATTTCACTCCAGATCACCCTTCCTCCAACTACTACTGTTCATTAGTACTGCCTCAGCTGGAGTTCTATTACTATTGTAAGCCAATATTTTTATATCAGCTATTATTTCTGCTTTGCCACATCTCATTTGGTTTTATTTTTGTTATCACTTTATACAATCATTTGATTAGTCTGCATATTACCAATATATATGCTTACTCTTTCTACTTACAGAAGCTTTTAATCTGGACTAATTTTTCTTTTATCTACATATAGCCTTTAGAATGTAAGTTTTAAGGATATTTTATAGTATTGTGAATAAATACTGAGTTTTTGTGTCTTTATCTGATCGTCATTTGTTGAAAGAGTCTCACTGGGTATTGATCTCTAAGTTGACAGTAGCTTTTCTCAGCCCACTCCCTTCAGATTCCACTTCTCTGAGCTCCCTTGTAGTTGAGAAGCCAGCAGCCGCTCTAAATGCTGTTTCTTAGTAGGCAATCTGTGTTTTATCATTGTCTGCTTTAAAGAGAGTTTCGTTTTCTTTGGTTTTCGTCAGTTTCACTATGATGCCTCTATGTTAAATCCTAAATCTGAAAATTGGTAACATTATCTCTTTGATAGTACTTCTCCCTTATTTTGCCTTTTATCACCTTCCAGAACTTGGATTAGATTTGTGTTAAACCTTCTCCCTCCGTCTTCTATACGTCTTAACCTCCTGGGCTTCTCATCCATCTTTTTATCTTCTCACTACATTTGGAATACACTCTGCCTTCCATTTTATTAATTCCCTCTACAGCTCCGAGGCGCTGGCTCCAACATGAACACATACTGCTACCTTTAATTGTAGAGTAATGTGCCTCCGTTAGGAGAAATCATAAGCCGTTTAACCATTCTCTAGAGGAAGAGCAGGTCTTTCCATGTTAGGCCTAGAGACGAGAGATTTACTAAAAGAATCACAGACTCTGCTTGCTAATACGATTACAATCCCGACGGGTCAGCTGCCACACCACTTCCTGCTTCCCTAATGGACATCCGAGTATTTCTAGCCAACTCTTTGGGAGGTGATGCCAAGAGCCCAACTGAGTTACTCCCAATCTCTCTCTCTGTCTTTAGGCCACATCAGAGGGTGAAATCAACAATTACAGGCTTCATGCTTGCAGCAAAGAATACAATTTTATCACGATATTGATAACTGTTCCACACTCCACCCAATTCGACCACTAGAAAACGTGTCCCCCCGTGGGGAGGAGGGAAGCTGTCTGGCCCAGTAGGCATGTTAGTCTTGGTTCCATCTTCCTGCCCATGTTTTTCAGACACTGGAGCTCTGCTGCTGTCTTTGGCACAGCACCCTTTTGGTGCTAAAGGGTATTAATCAGAGCCTAGTGAGTAGTTTACGCTACCATGAAATTTGTAAACCAAGTAGATTATCCTAAGTGATTTGCTGGTTTGTTTTGTAACTGCCAGAAATGACACAAAGCAGTGGTGAAGTTCTGCTGACCCTTGTCTCATTTTTCTTCCTTTGCTGTGTTTGGTTGGAGCGTTTGGTTTCTAATGGAACAGATGGCTTGGGGTAGACACTCTGAAACAACTGGTGAAGGCATCCACAGAGAAAAACAGTCTGAAGTGGTTGGGATTTTGGAGGTCTTCCGAGAGAAGAGATGCCCTGCTCAGGGTCACTCGGCAAGTCAGGGCTAGCCTTATCACCCCCAGTGAGGACTCCTGTAACGTGCTAGACTCTTCAGGCTCATCTTCCAGAGTAGATGTGATTCTGGGCGGGACTGATTTTGTTCTCAAATGGTCACTGTGGCTTTGGCTGGCATGATCCACTTTCCTTTCCCCATCACTCCCCTAACAGCAACGATGCAGCCTGGCCAAGTGTAGTGTTGTGTTCCAGTGGCCTCAGTGACTGGCTAAGGAATATCATGCGATCCAGTAGTAGACACATTGTGACTTTTGGGGGGAGTATCAGAAAAGAGATACTCCCTCTTTTCCAGTAGAACCTACAAGGATAAAGGCGGAAGCTGGCTGCCATGAGGGTAATGTCCTTGTGAGAATGGCCCCAACACAGAGAGAGTGGGCAGACACATGGAGAGACAACAGATCCTGGTGGCGCTTTCTGTGCACCTGGATTCAGCCATGCCTGCAGTTTTCTATCCTCTGGTCTTTTCAGTTTGACAACTCCATCAAACCATGCCTTAGAGAGTCCTGATATGGTCTGATCAATCCCCCTCTGTGATTCTAATCAAGGGCCCACATGACCCCAGCTCTTAGGAACTTTGCTATAATAGTCCATTTCATATGTCAACTTGACTGGACTTGGAGATGCTCAGATGGCTGGTAAAAATTGTTTCTAGGTGTGTCTGTTAGAGTGTTTCTAGAAGAGACTAGCATGTGATTCAGTGAACTGAATAAACAGGATGACCCTCACCAATACAGGTGGGCATCATTCAGTCTGTTGAAGGCCTCACTAGAACAGTAAGGCAGAAGAAAAACAAATTTGTTCTCCTTTTTTGCACTGGAATATCTGTCTTCTCCTGTCCTTGGACATCTGTGTTCATGTTTCTCAGGTCTTTGAACTCAGACTGGGACTTGTCCTATCAACCCCCTGATTCTCAAGACTTTTGATTTAGACTGAATTATGCCACTGGCTTTCCTGGTTCCCAACTGGCAGAAAGCAGATCCTGGGCCTTCTTAACCTCTTAATCATGTGAGCCAATTTCTAACATAAATCTCCTCCTGTCTATCTCTATCTGTACATTTACATCTACATCTATACCTGTATGTCTATATATCCTATTGTTTCTGTTTCTCTGGATAACTCCTGATAACACAATTGCTTCACTTTTATCAAATAACAGTATCAGTCTTAGATGATTTGCAGAACTTGGTGTGGGTACTCAAACATTGTCCTGGTTGCAGGATGATTCCCAGGCCTATTTTGAGTGTATCATGCTTGTAAATTAATTGGAGAAAATGATTCAAACAAATAAAAAATGAACAGTACATTCTGAGTAACAAGAGGTGGTTTACATCCCCTTAAGTGCTCTTATTCTTGGTCGGTATTAAAATACTCTTTCTGGCAGAAAGTCAGAAGGCTTTGGGGTGAATATAAACTCTGACAGCCCTATGGACCCACTCATCCCAGCAAAGACTCTAATTTTACCTTAAATAAGAGAAAGAGAAAAAGTTAGGAATTACTTGGAAGATTGTTCTTTACAGATATTATGGAAACTACATGGGTCTCATTATTGATGGAGAATGCCAGAGTTCTGGGAACAAAGTAAAGATTTCATTGCCGACAGGAGGATGACTGTAAGCTGATCCCTGCTAGGCGTTTGCAAGGAGAGCGCTGGACCTATCATGGAGATGGGATGGGGTCCTTCTAATTCTCTGATTCTCCACCTCAGCATTAATGCCACTGAGATGGAAGAATGCTCTGCCCTGAGCATCTCAGAATCTTCAACACTATCCCTGGCTTCAACTCACAAAATGCCAGCAACATCCTCCACCTTAGTTGTGACAAGCAGAGATGTCTCCAGAGATTAAGTGTCCCCTGGAGGACAAACCCTTCCCTCTGAGAATCACTGTTGTACTCCACATTCTCCTGCCTTTGCCCTCCATCTGAAGCGAGACAACAAACCAGACCTGTACTGGAAACTGGTGCACCCTGACAAACATCCGGGTCCACCTGTGCCCAATATTTATAAAGCAACTGCGCTATGCATCTGAAAGAACATGGGCTTGAGAGACAGGCAGGGGTGAGCTCAAGCCCTAGATATTCCCAGCTGGGGCACACTGTTTAGCTTTACTGGATTGCAGCTTCCTGATCTGTGAAATGGGAAGGATAATTCCCTACTCAAAGTGGTGGTTTGGATCACGGCAGATGGTGACTGCAGCCATGAAATTAAAAGACGCTTACTCCTTGGAAGGAAAGTTATGACCAACCTAGATAGCATATTGAAAAGCAGAGACATTACTTTGCCAACTAAGGTCCATCTAGTCAAGGCTATGGTTTTTCGAGTGGTCATGTATGGATGTGAGAGTTGGACTGTGAAGAAGGCTGAGTGCTGAAAAATTGATGCTTTTGATCTGTGGTGTTGGAGAAGACTCTTGAGAGTCCCTTGGACTGCAAGGAGATCCAACCAGTCCATTCTGAAGGAGATCAGCCCTGGGTGTTCCTTGGAAGGACTGATGCTGAAGCTGAAACTCCAATACTTTGGCCACTTCATGCGAAGAGTTGACTCACTGGAAAAGACCCTGATGCTGGGAGGGATTGGGGGCAGGAGGAGAAGGGGACGACAGAGGATGAGATGGCTGGATGGCATCACTGACTCGATGGACATGAGTCTGAATGAACTCTGGGAGTTGGTGATGGACAGGGAGGCCTGGCGTGCTGCGATTCATGGGGTCGCAAAGAGTCAGACACGACTGAGCGACTGCACTGAACTGAACTAAGAGTCGCTACATGTTCAGAAGTTGAATATTTAGATTTCTTAGTTGTTAAGTGTTTAAGATGTTTAAATATCAGAGGCGGCACATAGGAAGCGCTCAATACCGGGTAGGCCTGTTAGTTTTGGTCACTGTGCCTGGTGTTTGGGAGTAGGCATGGGAGTGGTGAGGGGTAGGTGGGAGTTTGGTGTGTTGGAGAGGGCAGGAAAGGGGCAGACATACAAAAGCACACTAAACACGCTTCCTGTTCATCAGCATTCATAATCTCAATTAGGGAGGTAAGCTTACCACATTGAAAACTGTCTATCATAGTAACAAGAGGCAATCCTTGGTGATATCTGAAGAAGAGAAATAAAAGAGCTGGGAGGCAGGGATGTATTACTGTGTGGGGCCCTAGTCAGCCTCTCATCGGGAAGCACAGAGCAGCTGGCCCTGGCTGCAGAGGCACCTGGCCAGCACTGGCCGGGAAGGGAGTTGGGCTCCAGCCTCGAGACGCACCTTGACCTGGTGGAGGCCGTGTGCAGCTGCCTCTGACTTTCCTCAAAGCAACCGATGACTGCCCTCCTTCCCCAATCCTAGGGATTTGTTTTATGTTTTCCTCAAAGGATCCAGGGTGAGCGTGACGCTGGCACATAAATCTCAGTCAAAGACGAGGGTCAGTGGGAGGACAGGTCAGGAAGGAGAAAGCCCAAACACACCCGGGAGGGGCGGCCCATTCACATCACCCCCGCCCGGGGCAGTCCAAGGCCCGGGGGCGGCTTCCCTGTGGCCACTCCCCAGCCCCAGGTCTCCGGGGTCAGCAGTCACCAGCCCTGAGAGAGGCAGCACCTCCGGCTGTTGTTCAAATGAGAGAAAGAGCCCTGGCAGGTGTTGCTGTGGCTCGCTCATTGGTCTGAGTCCACTGGTAGTGACTCAGTTTCCTAAATATTTCTGGAATCGATACCCCAGCACGGCAGGGTGGTGTTCAGGCAAACTATGAACCTCCCACCAGCGTTACTCCTTAGCTTCTTGCTGCCAAAATCTAACAGCTCTCCACCCTTTATACCACCCTCCACACTTAAACAAAACAGAAAGAAATTCACTTGAAGTGGTCTGTGTAGAGATACAACCCTGAACTACCAACAAATACTGGTGGTTGGAAACAGAATTAGAAGTTCAGAAGTTCAAGAACTTGGGAAACAGTTTTAATCAACAGGTCCTAGGATCCCTAACTTTCTGCATGGATCATTCCTCCTCTCTTTCAAGGCAGAGTTCAGGGCCCCATCACCAGGTAGGCCCACCTGGACCACCTGCGCGTAAGAGTGAAAGCGGGCCTTTGATTGCTCTTAGACTGCTCTGTTTTATTCCTATGGTCCTTGCCACCTTCCAGTGCTCCTCATAACTCATTATCACAGGGTTTATTGTTGATGGCCTGTCTTCTGTCTCTAGAATGTGAGCTCCATGAGTCAGGGCTTTAATCTGTTTTGTTCTTTTGTTCACTCACGTCTCCCAAATACCTGGACGAGTGCCTGACACATGGAAACCACTAACAAATATTTACTGAATGTGTGAAGAAATGAATAAATGAACAAGTAAGTAGGCAAACACTGCTTGCCGAAGGGTGTAGTTTAGAATGTAGGGTTCAGGTTTAGCTCTCCCCTTCTCTAGCGACAGGTTGAGTTACTGAAGAATTCTGAATAATCACAGTTAGCCAATTTGGAAATGATATTCCTGGAAGATGGTAAGTGTCTCAGCACTGGGGACAGTCACATGCAAGGAAGGAGGGGAAAACTCCGAGCTCCAGATGTCCAGTTGGTGTCTAAGCCCTCTAAAGTCCCATCCATCTTGATGGTGTCAAGATTTTTGCTGCATTAGCTGGTGCTTTCCCCAGTTCCAGAGAGAAGTGTCCAGCTCTGTACATTTCCAAACTGAGAACAAGGCAAGATCAGCAAAGTGGTGGGCCTGGAAGATCTTTTCCTGAGATTCATGATCTTGAAGAGTTGGAGGAATGCACCAGAACAGGGGTTGCTTTGAGTCTTATTCTCTTGGTTGCAGGTAGCAGAAAACCCAGTTCAGACCAGTATAAGCAAAATAAGGAGCTCTCACTTGTAGCAGAGTGGGCTAGGCAAGAGTAGAAGGACCATGAGCTCACCTCCACTCACAAGCCCATCCAAATCACAACTCACTGCTGAACAACCATTGATAAAAAAGACTGGACATTCTACACCCAAAGACATAAAGAAGTAGCCAAAACAAGATGGTGTTAGTTCTAAAAGGTCTTGTAGGTCTTCATAGAACCATTCAACTTCAGCTTCTTCAGCGTTATTGGTTGGGGCATAGACTTGGATTACTGTGATATTGAATGGTTTGCCTTGGAAACGAACAGAGATCATTCTGTTCTTTTTGAGATTGCATCCAAGTACTGCATTTCGGATTCTTTTGTTGACCGTGATGGCTACTCCATTTCTTCTAAGGGATTCCTGTCCACAGTAGTAGATATAATGGTTATCTGAGTTAAATTCACCCATTCCAGTCCATTTGAGTTCGCTGATTCCTAGAATGTCGACATTCACTCTTGCCATCTCTTGTTTGACCACTTCCAATTTGCCTTGATTCATGGACCTGACATTCCAGGTTCCTATGCAATATTGCTCTTTACAGCATCGGACCTTGCTTCTATCACCAGTCACATCCATAGCTGGGTATTGTTTTTGCTTTGGCTCCATCCCTTCATTCTTTCTGGAATTATTTCTCCACTGATCTCCAGTATCATATTGGGCACCTACTGACCTGGGGAGTTCCTCTTTCAGTATCCTATCATTTTGCCTTTTCATACTATTCATGGGGTTCTCAAGGCAAGAATACTGAAGTGGTTTGCCATTCCCTTCTCCAGTGGACCACATTCTGTCACAATTGAGCTATTTCAAATCCTGAAAGATGATGCTGTCAAAGTGCTCCACTCAATATGCCAGCAAATTTGGAAAACTCAGCAGTGGCCACAGGACTGGAAAGGTCAGTTTTCATTCCGATCCCAAAGAAAGGCAATGCCAAAGAATGCTCAAACTACCGCACAATTGCACTCATTTCACACACTAATAAAGTAATGCTCAAAATTCTCCAAGCCAGGCTTCAGCAGTATGTGAACCATGAACTTCCTGATGTTCAAGCTGGTTTTAGAAAAGGCAGAGGAACCAGAGATCAAATTGCCAACATCCGCTGGATCATGGAAAAAGCAAGAGAGTTCCAGAAAAACATCTATTTCTGCTTTATTGACTATGCCAAAGCCTTTGACTGTGTGGATCACAATAAACTGTGGAAAATTCTGAAAGAGATGGGAATACCAGACCACCTGACCTGCCTCTTGAGAAATCTGTATGTAGGCCAGGAAGCAACAGTTAGAACTGGACATGGAACAACAGACTGGTTCCAAATAGGAAAAGGAGTACGTCAAGGCTGTATATTGTCATCCTGCTTATTTAACTTCTATGCAGAGTACATCATGAGAAA
>NW_011494876.1:11053169-11056018 GCF_000754665.1 Bison bison bison
GTGAAAAGTTATTCAACTACATTAGTCATTACAGTAATGCAATTAAGATGTGGTAATATTACTTTGCCAACAAAGGTCCGTCTAGTCAAGGCTATGGTTTTTCCTGTGGTCATGTATGGATGTGAGAGTTGGACTGTGAAGAAGGCTGAGCGCCGAAGAATTGATGCTTTTGAACTGTGGTGTTGGAGAAGACTCTTGAGAGTCCCTTGGACTGCAAGAGATCCAACCAGTCCATTCTGAAGGAGATCAGCCCTGAGATTTCTTTGGAACGAATGATGCTAAAGCTGAAACTCCAGTACTTTGGCCACCTCATGCGAAGAGTTGACTCATTGGAAAAGACTGTGATGCTGGGAGGGATTGGGGGCAGAAGGAGAAGGGGATGACAGAGGATGAGATGGCTGGATGGCATCACTGACTCGATGGACGTGAGTCTGAGTGAACTCTGGGAGTTGGTGATGGACAGGGAGGCCTGGCATGCTGCCATTCATGGGACCGCAAAGAGTCGGACATGACTGAGCGACTGAACTGAACTGAACTGAAAACAAGATTGTAGGAGGGGTGTGCTCATGATATAATCAAATCTCATACCTCCCAGGGTGGGTGATCCACAAACTGGAGAACAATCATATCACAGAAATGGTCCCATAGGAGTGAGAGCTCTTGAGTTCCACGCCAGCTCAGAAGCCTGGGGGTCTGGCATCTGGAAGAGAAGCCCCCAGAGCATCTGGCTTGGAAGTCCAGTGTGGCTTGATGACAACAGCTCCACAGGGCTGGGGGAAATAGAGGCTCCACTCTTGGAGGAAGCACACAAAGTCTGTGCCTTACGGGACCCAGGAGAAAAGTGGTGACTCTATAGGATCCTGGGCCAGACCTAACCGCTGGTCTTGGAGGGTTTCTGCGGGGGGAGGGCGGGGGCAGTGAGGGAAAGCTGTGGTTCACTATGGGGACAATGACATTGGTGCAGGAGGTACCAGGGAGTAATTATCAGCTGGAGCTCTCCTGAAGGCAGCCATTTTGGCACCAAGACTTGGCCCCAACCAAAAGCCTGTAGACTCCAGTGCTGGATGCCTCAGGCCAGACAACCAACCTAAGAGGAATACAGCCCCACCCAGCAGCAGACAGACTGCCAAAGACTTTCTGAGCCCACAGCCACCTCTAGACACTCCCCATGACATGGCCCTGCCCACCCACCAAAGGGCAGACCCAGAAGAGAACCACCATCTGGCAGCCTGTGGGATCAAGTCCACACACACAGATCAGAACTCATCCTGGGACCAGCTGGCCCCTGGCCCTTAGGTGACCAGAGGGCAGTGCCCTATTGGGACCCACAGAACATCCCCTACAGAGGGCCACTACTGCAAGGGCGAGAAACATAACTCACTTTCTACAGACATAAAAATACAAATAGATATTTACAATGAGATGGCAGAGGAATATGTTTCGGATGAAGGAACAAGATTTACCCCAGAAGAATAACTAAGTGACGATCTACCAGAGAAAGAGTTCACAGAAGTTATTGTAAAATTCACAGCAGTTATCCCAAGATCCAAGACCTTGGGAAAAGAACAAATGCACAGAGTGAAAAGTTACCTGTAACAAATACTCTAGGAGTATCTGAATCAATTCAGAAGTTTAAATGATATTACTTGAAATTAGCTTCTTCCTACCTCTCTGATCTGCTACTGCTATTTTGGTTTAATTCTTAGTCCCTTTAGTGTTTGTCTGGCTATTCTAAGCTCCTATGACTGTAACAAGTGCAAAACGAGAGCCGGTTTCCTGACCAGCTCAACAAAAGTCTAAGATCACTGGATCTGAGTGGCTGGACTTAAAACACCCCTGAATCAATCTCTGTGGCCAGGGGAATGGAGGGAGCCAATCAGTCACGTGCTCTATCCAAAATCCAGGGATGGAGCCAGTGTCCCTGGATGCCAATAAATTAGGAGTAGAAGAGAAGTGGATTCTCAAATGAAAATGAGAATGTTATCATAGGAAGGAAGAGTGGATGCCTTGGAGGAAAAACAACAAACAACTATCCCAATGTGTAAAATGAAACCCACATAGAGCAGACAGGCAGAATGGTTCCACCTCAAAGGCCAACTCCAATTGACTATCAGTGGTTCTCCAGAATGCCATGTTGAGAAATAGTCTGAGACTGAGCCAAGGAAAAACAGAGTGTCATGACTGATTAGAAATATCTGCTATGTGCTCAGAAAACAGTTGGGTGCCAGATATTTGTTCTTATTTATTTAGGCATTAGCCAGTGAAACCGATTACAAATTAAAACATGCAGAGAGTGACAATTACGCTAGGTCTGGGTTTGAGACTTGCAATGAGTTTATTAAAGTCCTGGTAGTTTATTTTTTATACACTCAGTCAGGACAAAGAGTAGAATACTAATTAGCAAGGCCACTCATCACCACTGAAGTCAACCTGTGATCCTGAAACAAGGTGACATTTACCCTCACCTTTTTCATTGGTGGCATTGCCAAGACTGTCTATGATGTGACTCTGGTCAGCACTTGTCAACTGGCATTAGGTTAGTCCTCCCTGGCTTGTTCTTTTTTTCCCCCTTGTTCAACAAATCTTGATCAAGCCCCTTTCGGTGATAGGCACTATGCTAGGTACCGCTAGAGTAGTGATCAAAGTAGAGACCAAAGCTGGCCCTTGTCCTCACTGAGTTTCTTCTTCCTTGAGAGCAGCCCTGATGACAACGTCTCTGTTTATTCCTGATTTGTCATCTTCAAAGAAATCATGTTCAAGTATATTCCGTTCCAGCCCAGTGAGCCTATTACCATATCCTCTGCTTAGAAATGTCACTATTCCTAAAAAAAAAAAAAAAAAAAAAAAAA
>NW_011494876.1:11056118-11068365 GCF_000754665.1 Bison bison bison
CAAAAAAAAAAAAAAAAAAAAAAGAAATGTCACTATTCCTACCCTTGGCAGAGAACATCAGGTGGCTAAGGCACAACTGTCCACCCCCACCCCACCCCACCCAGTATCCACAGAAACATCCATTCCAAGAAGATGCTTCTCAACAAAGCCCTCTTGTGGTAGCTGAATGATGATGTCACAGACAGGATCTCACTCAACACTGCCATCAATCCCAATGGGAAGGTGCTCTTATTAACAACATCACTGTCTTGCCATTAAGAAAGCCAAGGTCAGGGAAGTTCAGTGGCTTTCTAAACACCACACAAGTAACAAATGATGGAGCTGGAGTCCAATCTCTGTTGCTCATCCCAAGGACTAGGCTTCTAAGCACCAGGTGGTACTGCCAGGCCATGATCACCTGGGAACAGAGGTAGTATGGTTTAGACTATATATGGAACCCCAGAGGCCCCATGGGAGGAAGAACTTAAGAACGAGTAATTAATGACTGCATTTGTGTGTCTACTTTTTGAATTAGTCAACTTGGGTTGCTGTAACAAAGTACCAGATTGGATGGCTTAAACAACAAAAGCTGTTTTGCACAGTTCTGGAGACTAGAAGTCCGTGATCACGGTGCTGGAAAAGTTAGTTTTTGGAGCGAGCACTCTTCCTGGTTTGTAGACTGCTGCCTTTTTGTTGACACATGGCCTGTCCTCTGTGCGTGCATGCAGAGAGATAGAGAGAGAGGGGAGTACGGGAGCGGGGAGCGAGTGTGAGGGAAGGAGAGAGAGGAAGCTCTAGTGTCTCCTCTTATAAGAGCACTGATCCTACTAGGTAAAGGGCCTACCCTTATGACCTCATTTAACCTCAGTTACTTTCTTAGAGGTCTCATCCCCAAATATGTCCACTTGGGGCGGGGGGGAGTTAGGGCTTCAACATATGAATTTGTAGGGGACAGAAATATTAGGTCCATCACATTCCAAAGGGGTCTTAGAGGTTATTTAGAGAAGATCATTTTGCATACTGGGTGTCTCCAGTGGTGGGACATTAACTTTGCTAATAACCTTACAGACGATCAAGGCATTTTGTGGCAGAGATTAGCCATTGATTAGCTATAGGGAGTTAATAATCTAATGACATCTAATTACGTTCAATGGATAGGGCCCAAGCCCTGGGACCAGGGTCAGTGTTCTGCTTCTGTCTCTGCTCATGCTGGACGCAAGGCCAGAGATAATAACCACTGTGTATTCCAAAGTCTTCTGGCAGAGTCCTAATGTCATATAATTTTCTTCTTTGTAGTAAATATAACTCCTGATGAGTTTACCTGAATGGGATTTAATTTGTACATCTTTGTAAGAACTTCTGTGAAAAGAATCAGACCAGAAAAGTTCAAAGTTCATTTTGTCGTTTTCTGTTCTTTGCTTGAGAGACACTCCCTGTGTGTACAAAAGTGTGTCACTATATTTATGGGACCCTTTTGAATTGAGCTAGGTTTTCGTAGGTTTAGAAGACTACTGGAAATTTTTTCCTTTTCTAATCTCTCATGTAGGTATCTTTCTGCCAAATGGATCGTTGTGGGTCTATGGAATTAGAGGTGTGGTTATTGCCTTACTGAGTTTTATTATCTCTTCCCAGAGCTTCCCATCCAAGTACAACATCCATGCTTTTCATGGAGGCAGCAACCTCACCTGGAGGTGCCTGAGTTCTTACTGATGGGCCAGCACTGGTCCTGAGGAGTCAGTCCAGTGGGTCCGCATCACAGGGATTTAGGAATTTAGGATGAAATTAAAATTTTGCAAGTGTTATATTTCAGAACTGAAAGAATGTAAAAGCCCTGTAGGAAAGAGATTCGCCAGTTCCCTCCCTGACCAGGAATGTCTGGCAAAGTTGATTCTGATGGGGCCGCCTGTAAATGTTTCTTCACAGCAGAGTTGAAGATGATTATCCTGATACCCAGTCATGAGTTCTGAGAGGATAACCCTTTTCTTCTGGGTGAGCCCATGTTTTCCATACCTCGGAGGTCTTGGTGTCATGAAGGGAGAGGCCATCTGATGGTCAAATTTCCTAGGGAGTGGGCTGTCGTAGGTCCAGATGCTGCGTGGTCCGTTCCCACTTGGCTTTATAAGGAAGGAGCAAAGCTGGAGGGAAGCCTAGGAAGGAGCCCTTGATTGGGGTCCTGTCCCTGACCTTCTGCCCCACCCTCACCTATTGCACAAAATGGAATAAAGAGATGTGAGAGGTGATTTGAAGTGATCAAATCCAAGTCAAACCAAACTAAACAAATTAGGGTTTTATAACTGAAAGTTATGAAAGTAACTGATAAGTTCACAATCGATGGTACTATTAGAGGAACCTAAATCAATTAACACACGTATATGAGTTGTTATGGGCTTCCTTTGTGGCTCAGTGGTAAAGAATTCACATGCCGTTGCAGGAGATGCAAGAGGCAAAAAACGCAGATTTGATCCCTGGGTTGGGAAGATCCCCTGGAGAAGGAAATGGCAACCCACTTCAGTAATCTTGCCTAGGAAAATCCCATAGACAAAGGAGCCTGGCGGGCTACAGTCCATGGGTCTTCAACGAGTCAGACACGACTGAGCAACTAACAACAACAGCAATCCAGAGTTGCGACGAATCTGTCTCTCTCCAACTCTTGGCTCCGCCCTCCTTTTTGTTGTCTTCAGGCCCTGGTGGGCTTTTCCCACATGGAAGCAAGATGGGTATCAACCACTCTGGCCCTCATCCTACCAACTCAGCAACCCCAACAGAAAGATAAACCACCTTTCCCAATAATCCCAGCAAACACCTCAAGGCTCACTCTTGTTAACTTAACTTGGGTCTTCTTTCCACTCACAGAAGTGAGGGCTGGAGTCGCCCTTATTTAATCCACATGGTCTGAGAGAGGAGAGGAAGTGCAATTTCACAAGTGGAGATTTGGGTGTTGTATCCAGAAAAAGAGGGAATGAAAAAAACCTTCTCATACATATGGACAAATGCTTTAAGATACCAGGGTGAAAGTGGAATTTTAAGCAATCTCAAGTCTGGAAGATTAAAACTGGTAAAATATTGTATCTGTGGTAAATGTTTGCATTATAGGACAATTCATTACCCTTAAATAGGATTGCCCCAGGACAATAATAAAGTGCCTACTTATGGATCTGTAGACTTCAAGATTATAGTTGAGGAGGGCACACACCCACAAACAAAAATATAGCTAAAGCATTAAAAGATGTTGAATTAATACAAATTTGTGAGGGGAAAAAAAACATGCTTTAGTCAACGAATGAGAATGCAGAGTTTTACTTACTAGGGTCAAGTTTACATGCATTAAAAAATCCTCCCTTGAGACTTCATCAACTTTTATAATTGGAGTACAAAAGTTAAGTGTTTTAGTTGGGAGAAAAGGAAAAGAGCAGAGTTTTCCAACTGCATGTCTGATCAGCTGGTCAGGGACACAGGAGAGAGGGCTGATCAAAGCACACATCAGCAATGTTCTCTCTCAGGCCTGGGGAGCTACTACTGGCAGGCGGGGTGGGTCCTTTCATGGGTGATCCATATGTAGTAGCATCTGAAACGGGGCTTTGCCCCTTAGCCACTCTTGCCTCTTGAGGGTGTCATGAGAACACATCTGAGATCAGGACCTGGACACCACATGGGGGAGGAGATGGCTTCATTTCACTATCTTTGAAACTGTCACCAGAAATCCAGACATAGGATATTGAAGATCTCTTTTTTAAAAAGCTGTAAGAATCGATTCCTGGGATGTTGGCTAGCTCTTCCTCCATGGGGCTTGAGGTCACTAGCCCATGTAATATAAGAGCGTGATTGATTGCCATGGCATCATATATAATAATAATAAAAGATGTGTTACTGATACCCTGATACCGTCAGAGCTATTTTTATCTTGTTCTTCCCTTATTTTTCATCTGTATCAGTGTGGTTTATGTAAACCTGACACATTTGTGTATGTGAAACAGATGCAGGGCAAAGAACAGTCGTGTCTGTTTGAACCATATTTTTTTAATCATAGACATGATTTATGAAAATGTTCTAGGCATATGAGTTTTTTCTTTCTCTCTCAAACAAAATGCACAGTAATTATAAATCTAACATTCAATTTTTCTGGGACTTGAAGAGCTAGAAGTAAAGTTTTAAAGTTGCTTTGCCTAATCTGTCTTCATTAGGTGTTGTAAGAGAAACTGCATGAGTTTCTGCAGATGCAAATTAGAATTTGAGAAAAGATTTTTGCTCTTCAAATGCATGATATGAAATGGCTTCTCAACCACATGGAGCCACATCCCCTAAACACTCTCCACCACTGAGGGACGGGGTGCGGTTTCCCCTGCCGTCTCTCCGTGAATGGCAGAAAGGACCTTTCCCAACCTCCACCTCCGATGGAGCAACTCACAGTGTTTCCACGAGAGAGATTATTAACCCAAGTTTTACCACGGCAAACGGCCCATCGCCTCTCAGATTTCTCGGACCTACAACCTAGAAGTCTTCTCCTTCACCCTCATGTCCAATCCATGACCAATCCACGACCGTGGGTTGCATAGAGTTTATCTCCTTAATGCTTTTTTAGAATCTATCTGCTCCTCTACACCACACATCCTAGAGACCAAAGCATCACCACCTTCCTCCTGGACATAAAATCGCCCTTAAATAACCTCCATTTTGAAATCCATTCTTGCCCTCTTCAGCTCGAACCTTTTCTTCCACAGCCAGACCTACAGCTGGAGTAAAGGGCTACCTGCCAGGAGCTGTGGTCTTCAGCAGAATGACTGACTGACTGATGAATAATGAATAAATACCCCAATCTCTCTCTCTCTCCTTTCCCGTTTCCACATCCTCTGGCACCTTCCACTGACTGATCCCAACTCAGATGTAGACCGCAGCAAGGCCCAGCGGATGAACTTGGCAGAGGTCAGGCTTCCTGGGGTACAGAGCAGAAAGAGCGGGATGGGAAGGGCAGAGAGTGAATTCAGAGGCACAGAGAAATCAACCCCCACACAGCTCCGTGGCTTAACATCCTTCCAATGGCACCCCACTGTGCTCAGATGCCTGCTACCCCATTCAAATAGTCAGAAGTCAAAGTGTTAGAATTAAAGAAAAAAAGAATTGTACTTTTCTTACTTTTTTCTAGCTATAGTAAGAAGCTGATGCCAAGACCTGTTTTATGAGAAGATTTTCTGAGATTAGCACATTGTTCAAATGGACGCTGTTAAATTAATGTTATTTAAAGAGCTTGTAGGTGGTCTCTGCAGTCTTGTTTATGTAGCTACTTTCTCGTAACTTCCCACATTTCTTCCATTATGGCCTGTGCGAAATGCAAATGACACACCAGTCCCATCGGAATGATCCTGATTCTGAGTTCCTTTCCATGAACAGAGCTGCCTTGTCCCTGGGATTCATGCAAAGATGAATCAAGTCTGTTCACACAAAACCAACATGGGCAATAGCTTTTCTAGCATACTTGTTAGCCCTTACAAAAAGGTAGATGTTTGCAATAGTAGCTCTAAACTAATAAGAGCCAAAGGAGACATCACTTAAATGCACATTTTAAAGAAAACAGTGATCTGTTTCTGTCATTTATTTGATGCCATGGCTTTGCTCTTTGTCTTCCTTTTACCCACCTTTCCTGCCCTTTCTTTTGCCTTGAATCCTCCATGCTTTTTTGCATTCTTTAACATATTCTCCCTTTTTCTAGAATTTTTCATCTTTTACTAAGAATAGCATCTTATTCCTTTTAAAATTAATTTTTAATATAGAGAAATGTAATGAAAAATTACCCATGGTTCCAGCCCTTGCCATTAACTACTATTAACAGACAGCATACTGCCTCCAGTCTTTTTTCTACAAAGAGAACCCCTACAGTCTCATTTAGCAAAGAGCCCAGTAGTACCTAATGTGTGTTGTTTGGGGGCCACTGCAGGCAATGGGCAGAAAGAGTTGCATCTTACTGTCTTGTAATACTTAGAGGCACGTACCTCTAGGAATATGCCTTGCAATGCAAAGGACACGTCTTTGATCCCTGGTCAGGGAACTAAGACTCCACATGCCACGGAGCAACTAAGCCTGTGTGCTGTAGCTGCTAAGCTTGCGGGCCACACCTAGAGAGTCCGTGCACCGCCACGAAAGAAGAGGCGCAAGGAAGAACCCATGTGCTGCAACTAGGACTGGACGCAGTCATATAAATATATTGTTTTTTAAAAAAGAATACTTAGAAAATCGTACTAGGTCATCTCTGTGGGACATGCAAACTAGGTAACAGAGATGTTTTGCAACCTATTAACCTTTCCATTTTTCTTCAAAAAATTGAAAAGCTGCATTGAAGACTGAAGAAGCTGAAAGGTGGAAATAGGGAGAAATATCCTTTGAAGAGAGTTGTGAGCATGCTGTACTTCTTACCTTAGCCCCAGTCCCCATCCACTGTGTGTGCGGGTTGCTTCCTCTTAACCCCAAGGCACAGAGTGAGGTTTCAAGCTCATCCTTCAAGGAAGCAGACAGACTTCCTGGAAACTCTGGGGCTATGGAGACTGTGCTGGGCCATTGCCTGAAAGGCATGGGAGAGGGTGACTTCTCTGGGCACAGCCCACACTTCCAGAATGTTTCCTCCGGACCACAAGCCAGCCACATAGGAAAGTCCCAGTCTGGAGGGTGTCATGAGGGACAATGGATGGGGTGAACCTCACCAGGGGAAAGTGGGGAGCAGCCCGTGGGGAGCTTTTGATCCATATAAAGGGCTTGGAGAGGAGAGATCTCCAGTGATGAAGTGTCAGATGAGCCAGACTCCCCTGCAACCCAACATCAGGCATGGCCAGAGAAAACCAACATCAAGTTACAGTAGGGTTGATCCAGAAGGATCTTTCCTACCTTTTAACTCTCCCAGGCCTCGAGGAGTCAGAAACACAGCGACCAGGGCCAAAAAGATGAGAAAGATGGGGAAATGAAGAAAAATCTGCGTGCCTCTTTCTCCATTAGAGGTCTCAACTTGAGGCCACCTGAGCTGGGAAGAGGCAAAGCTTTACCTTGAAGTGGAATTTTGACTACTACATGAAACTGTACATTATTTCTCAAAATGACACAATTTCTGAGACCATCTCTGGACTTTTTTCCAAGAGTGGGAAAGAGTTGCCCCCAAAAATGGGTTTGAATGGGCAAATGGGAGGAAAAAAGTGTTGTATTTGCCATCTAATTAAGTAGCAAGTCTTTATGACTTAGAGGCCAAGTCTAAGTAGGAGACTCAGGTTCTATCCCTGGGTCAGGAGGATCCCCTGGAGAAGGAAATGGCAACCCACTCCAGTATTTTTGCCTGGGAAATCCCATGGACAGAGGAGCCTGGCGGGCTATAGTCCAGGGGGTTGCAAAAGAGTCAGACGTGACTTAGCGATGAAACAACACAGCATATCTACCTGCCTTTAAAAATTACAGAAATGATATGCAAACTTGCCACCTTCAAACAAATGTAAACATTGTTCTTAAACCCAGTGCCCCATTTGATTTCCGCCTGTCTTCACCACCCGTAACCTTTATATTCATATAAAGCATTTACCTATGTAAAGCTTTCTTCTTTCTTTTCTTTTATCTCCTATCGTTTGATCCTTGTGGCGACTCCTTGCAGGAACAGAGTGGAGCGCCAACTCCGCTTTATCGGGGGTAAGGCTGGGGCTCACGGATTCACAGATGTGTGCACACCTGCTTGGCGGCAGCCAGAGCTCTGGCCTCAGGCTGCGCCGCAGTCCTAAGCAGGGACTGGTTAAGTAGCCCTTCCCCTGAGGACATCAAGCTTTGTCTTCTCTTTCCTCCCCTTCTCCCTGTAACTCACCCTTTGGAAGGGAATCTTGGTTTGCGTCCTTGGTGTGTTGCCCCGCTCTGCTGCCCCTGCATGCCTTTCCTGCTAATGGAAGGCCTGGCACCCCTACACCTTAGTCATGCCCAATTCATCTTACTGGACTGGTCAGCTAAGCCAGTGTTTACTCAGGCCTGATGCCACTGGGCAGAGTCTTTTACAACACCAACAGTGACGGCCAATGAGGAGGCTTGCTTAGTTCAAGTTCATTGCCTTTTGGCATTGGTACCCGATGCCTTTGGGACAGATCCATGGCATTCCTTCATGAGGTACAATGACCATCTCTTGGGCAGTTTGGGAGCCCCCTGGTGTCATTTCGTTTGGCACTTAAGGCTGGAAGCCACCCCTGGGCTTCTCTCAAGGTTGGGAATCATCGCCTTGTAGCTCAGAGTGGGCGATGCTTCATTAAACAGCCAACTCTGCACGGTTCTTTATAAGAGGGAGACTGTAACATGCATGCTGGAAGGATACAGGGGAAAGCTTTTCAGATGGTTACCTTCCTTTCTGGCCTTTTAAAATTCAACTTAAAATTCTAATCAGTTGAGGAAATGCCATGTCCATTGTTTGGGTCATCATAAAACATTATGGAAACCAAGGTATCATTTGGGATTCTCTGGAGGAAAATGAGAACAGGGATTCCCCCAGCTCTAGTGTCCCATCCAGGCCACGCTTTGGTTGAATTCATTTTCCTCATCCATATGCCCAATTTATTTTTTTAAACTCCAAATCTGAATTTCCCCTTTACTAACTAGCCATGATTTGTGATTGGGGTGTCAAAGGACTATCAGAATACTGCTGTGGTTACAAGCGTAGCTTTGGAATCAGTCCTGAGTCTGAAGTTCGGATTAACTACTTTCTGTAAGCGAGAACTTGGCCAAGATTATTAGTTAGTGGCTCTGCTGAGCCTCCGTGTTTTACCTGTGCTGTGGTTTTCAGTGTAAGCCCTGGACTAGCAGCTTCGACATCACTGAGGAATCTGTTAGGGATATGCCCTTTTCCAGCAGGCTACCCCTGCAACTCAACTGAATCAAAAACTCCAGAGGTGGGACTAGCATGTTGAAATCACTCTTCTCAGTGGTCTACCTGGGCCAAAGCTCGAGACCTCCCCCTGCTCTGTATAGTAGAGTGAAGGTCTTGCCTTCATTGGGTTAGTTTGTGATTTCATGAGGGGACAAGCCGTGCTGGTCAGCGGTCTGCCCTGACTCCTCTGCCCCGGGGCACAGAGATCTGAGCAATGGGTGTCAGTGGGTGAGCACACAAAAGGGAAGCGAGGTTTAGCCACATCTTTGTGGCACTGCTGTGCTGGTATCTGTATAAGTGGCTGGGAGACAGTCTCTCTGGTCCTGAGGGAGCTCTAATAGGGAAAGGCGTCAGTGCAAGGATGCTCAATGAGCACAGAAGATGCTTGGTGAGGTGGAGCCCTTGAGGGACATGGGCAGGCACCGCAGCAAATCTTCACGTCCACACTCAGGTCTTAAAATAACCCTGACGTCGTCTGAATGCGGCTGAAGGCTTCCGGCCCCTCACAAGCTGCTCATCTTGCCGACATCTGGGGGAACTATCTTGTTTCTTTGTTCTCAGTCTCTCTGAACTTGGTTTGCTGGTGGTATTGGCAGGATCTTCTCATTAGGAGAAGGATAGGGGAAAAGTCTCCAGTTGGCCCGACTCTCCAAGTATCACACGTTTGCTCCTCTGCCGTGCGGGACACTCCAGCCCTGTACACATAGTTTCTGCATGACCATGGTTCTCTCCAGCAGCAGGGTGAACCGCCCCCCTCAGTCACGCTGAGCCCAGGCTTTTCAGCTCCTTTGTAGAGGCATGTGCCCAGGAGGGCAGGGAAGCCTGGCAATGTCTGCTGAAGTTAACAGTGCCCTGCCTGGAAGGCACTGGAACGGGGCCCTCCCAGGTAGCTGCGGAATCCCCGGTCTCCCAGGTAAATGTGAGAGCACAGAGGGAGGAACACATCAGGCGATGCTGACAAGGCAGGGTGCCAGCCTTCTGGCTCTGGTTGTGATGTGCGGCAGCCTCCTGCCTGGCCTGTGGTCAACACCAGATCGCTGCTCCATGCAGATCAAAAAGTAGTCACGAGGAGCCATACCTTTTCACTGGAGTCATCCTCTGCTTCATCTAAGCACTTCACATTCCGAGAAAGAAAATGCACGCTCTCTGAAAACCTTTCCCGGCCCCATGAGGATCCAAAAAGCAGAGTGGGAAAAGAACAGGGACTGTTGGACACTGACGTCTCAGCAGACTTCCCTTTAGAAGTGCAACACCCGCGGGGCGGCAGGTAGAGACCCAGGCACAGGGCGCCTTCCCCGGGTGAAACCCAGATCCCTGCCAGTTTCTCCTCATATTGTTTCCTCAGCTTTGGTCACCCGGGGCTCTCTAATCTCTGTATTGGGATTCCACTGGGACTGTTTCTCATGTATTATTATTGCTAAATTTGTTGTGGGAAGAATGAATAATGACTGCTGTTATCCTTGAAAGGAAACTCACAATGCAGGTATGGGTTCATTTACACCTCAGCTCAAGCACTGTCCATCCATGTGGAAGATTCAGGGGAGAGAGGCATGTACATTAGAAAAAAAAACACAACTGAATCTAAATAATGTGAGCCCCACACTTCCTCCATGAGGTTGCTCAGTGTCAGCTACAGGGTGAGCAAGGTGCTGGTGTTGGCAAGGGTGGTGGAGAAACACACCCCAAACGTGGTTCATGAACAGAGTTACCACTAGTTCAAAAGGAATAAGGGCCCCAGATCTGTGTTCAAGGACCTGCCGATTCCCTAGGTCTCCTTCTCTCTTGCCGACTGCTGCTCCTGACATACTCAGTGGGGCACAATGGTGCTCATTTGTCCACTAGAAAGAAATAGGACAAAATTTTAACTACAAGTGGGAAAATGTGACCAAGGGCAGACTAATGCATGTTTGATTAATTGCGCATCTTCCCCACAGTGAAACCCTGACTAATGAAGAACACACCAAGTCCTACAGGCCAGAGGGAAGGGCACCTCAGTGCTCAGGATTTTATCATCACAACTCACTTGACTGCTTTACCCCTCATCCCTGCACTGGTACTACACATTCACCTCTGAGCTGAGAGTTCCGAGGAATTCAGGCTTAAATGCACTGCCGTCATTCTTGCTTGTTGGTCTCTGTGGAGAGAGACATTTGCAGTCAAGTCACACTAAGCCTGGACTCTGAGGAAGCATGAGGGGTGCACATGCAGGAGGATGGCAGGATGGAAACCATGGGACAGGAGGAAAAGACCCTGCAGGTGGAGGGAATGGAGCGGACTGGGTTTGGAGGTGGGCATGGGGTCCACTGGAGAAGGGAATGGCAAACCACTTCAGTATTCATGCCTTGAGAACCCCATGAACAGTATGAAAAGGCAAAATGATAGGATACTGAAAGAGGAACTCCCCAGGTCAGTAGGTGCCCAATACGATACAGGAGATCAGTGGAGAAATAACTGGAGAAAGAATGAAGGGATGGAGCCAAAGCAAAAATAATACCCAGTTGTGGATGTGACTGGTGATGGAAGCAAGGTCCGATGCTGTAAAGAGCAATACTGCATAGGAACCTGGAATGTTAGGTCCATGAATCAAGGCAAATTGGAAGTGGTCAAACAGGAGATGGCAAGAGTGAACGTTGACATTCTAGGAATCAGCGAACTGAAATGGACTGGGGTGGGTAAATTTAACTCAGATGACCATTATATCTACTACTGTGGGCAGGAATCCCTTAGAAGAAATGGAGTAGCCATCATGGTCAACAAAAGAGTCCAAAATGCAGTACTTGGATGCAATCTCAAAAACAACAGAATGATCTCTGTTCATTTCCAAGGCAAACCATTCAATATCACAGTAATCCAAGTCTATGCCCCAACCAGTAATGCTGAAGAAGCTGAAGTTGAACGGTTCTATGAAGACCTACAAGACCTTTTAGAACTAACACCCAAAAAAGATGTCTTTTTAATTATAGCAGACTGGAATGCAAAAGTAGGAAGTCAAGAAACACCTGGAGTAACAGGCAAATTTGGCCTTGGAATGAAGCAGGGCAAAGGCTAATAGAGTTTTGCCAAGAGAACGCACTGGTCTTAGCAAACACCCTCTTCCAACAACACAAGAGAAGACTCTACACATAGACATCACCAGATGGTAAACACCAAAATCAGATTGATTACATTCTTTGCAGCCAAAGATGGAGAAGCTCTATACAGTAAGCAAAAACAAGACCAGGAGCTGACTGTGGCTCAGATCATGAAATCCATATTGCGAAATTCAGACTGAAATTGAAGAAAGTGGGGAAAACCACTAGACCATTCAGGTATGACCTAAATCAAATCCCTTATGATTATACAATGGAAGTGAGAAATAGATTTAAGGGCCTAGATCTGATAGACAGAGTGCCTGATGAACTA
>NW_011494876.1:11068924-11083001 GCF_000754665.1 Bison bison bison
GTGGAAAACTCAGCAGTGGCCACAGGACTGGAAAAGGTCAGTTTTCATTCCAATCCCAAAGAAAGGCAATGCCAAAGAATGCTCAAACTACCACACAATTGCACTCATCTCACATGCTAGTAAAGTAATGCTCAAAATTCTCCAGGCCAGGCTTCAGCAATATGTGAACTGCGAACTTCCAGATGTTCAAGCTGGTTTTAGAAAAGGCAGAGGAACCAGAGATCAAACTGCCAACATCCGCTGGATCATGGAAAAAGCAAGAGTTCCAGAAAAACATCTATTTCTGCTTTATTGACTATGCCAAAGCCTTTGACTGTGTGGATCACAATAAACTGTGGAAAATTCTGAAAGAGATGGGAATACCAGACCACCTGACCTGCCTCTTGAGAAACCTGTATGTAGGTCAGGAAACAACAGTTAGAACTGGACATGGAACAACAGACTGGTTCCAAATAGGAAAAGGAGTACGTCAAGGCTGTATATTGTCACCCTGCTTATTTAACTTATATGCAGAGTACATCATGAGAAACGCTGGGCTGGAAAAACCACAAGCTGGAATCAAGATTGCTGGGAGAAATATCAATAATCTCAGATATGCAGATGACACCACTCTTATGGCAGAAAGTGAAGAGGAACTAAAAAGCCTCTTGATGAAAGTGAAAGAGGAGAGTGAAAAAGTTGGCTTAAAGTTCAACATTCAGAAAACGAAGATCAAGGCATCCGGTCCCATCACTTCATGGGAAATAGATGGGGAAACAGTGGAAACAGTGTCAGACTTTATTTTTGGGGGGTCCAAAATCACTGCAGATGGTGATTGCAGCCAGGAAATTAAAAGACACTTACTCCTTGGAAGGAAAGTTATGACCAACCTAGATAGCATATTCAAAAGGAGAGACATTACTTTGCCAACAAAGGTCCGTCTAAGCAAGGCTATGGTTTTTCCAGTGGTCATGTATGGATGCGAGAGTTGGACTGTGAAGAAATCTGACCACTGAAGAATTGATGCTTTTGAACTGTGGTGTTGGAGAAGACTCTTGAGAGTCCCTTGGACTGCAAGGAGATCCAACCAGTCCACCCTAAAGGAGATCAGCCCTGGGTGTTCTTTGGAAGGACTGATGCAAAAGCTGAAACTCCAATACTTTGGCCACCTCATGTGAAGAGTTGACTCATTGGAAAAGACCCTGATGCTGGGAGGGATTGGAGGGCAGGTGGAGAAGGGGATGACAGAGGTTGAGATGGCTGGATGGCATCACCAACTTGATGGACATGAGTTTGAGTAAACTTCGGGAGTTGGTGATGGACAGGGAGGCCTGGCGTGCTGCAGTTCATGGGGTTGCAAAGAGTCAGACACGATTGAGCTGAACTGAACTGTGGGTAGGAGGTGCTTGGGGGAGTCCTGGGGGCTGGACTAAGGATGTCAGGAGGCAGGCAGCGGTGCAAACATGGCAGGCTGGGAAGCTGCCATTTCATTGACTTTGCAAAGGACAGCCTTAGAGGGTTCCTGAGCCTGCGAAGATAGGATCGCATCTGTGTTTTGGGAATGAAAGCCCGTGTTGAATGTGGAAGGTGAACTGAGAGAAAGTGCGGCAGGCAGCTGACCAGCCATTCAGAGGGCCCGAAACACTCTAGACAAAGCTCTCTTGACAGCAGTGGAGACAGGTGTGGATGCACAAGCTGATGTGAGGTCACTGTAGGGCAAGAGGTTTCGGTTGGGGGTGAAGAATAAGTTGCTGATGATCACGCCAAGGTCGAGGGCCTCTGTTTGTCCATCGCAAGCTGTGCTTTGTGAGGAACGGTTCCTGAGGGCCTTGAAGCCCTGCAGGCCTTCCTGGTAACCTCCCCCTGAAGGTCGCGGGCGGTGAGACATCTGAGGGATGAGGCAAGCTTGCACATCGGATTTTTCACCTGGGCCCAACCCGAGGTCTGCTACCTTCCGTGGGAGGGAGGCACTGGAAGCTTTGGAGAAGTAGCTTCCAGTTCCATCCAGGAGGAGATTTCTGAGTTACTCTGACTCATACATGGAGTCCTGGGTCCTGCCCAAAGAGGAGCAGGCTGCTGCGAGAGCCATGTCCTGACCAAGGTGGGTTCTCATCCGTAATGAGACAAGCTCCTCATTCACTGCATTACTGACCACTTCTTGCCTTAAGTGCTGCTTAATAAACATAAATGCCTTTAATCCACATTCTAACATTTTATCACCACTTTGGCGATGATGAAATGGGCTCATTGGACATCCTAAAACTGTTTTCCTCTCATTTTGCTCTCAAATTTTGATAAAAATAAATCAATTGGTTTTCTGGTCTATTAGTGTTTGCCACTTGATGTGTCTCTCTTTGTAATCTGAGCCACTCTTTTCTTCTCTGACAACTGTCAGGTTCTTTGGAGTGCCTCAGTGTCAGCCCTTTTTCACTTACTGATGTGGATACCTGATGGAGCCTTTCAACTGGAAACTCACGTTGCTCAATTCTGTTCACATCACTTAGTCGCCCTCATCAGACACCTTGCTCTAGTGCTTCTGCAGGTTTATGACTTTGGATCTTTGACTGCCACTGTGAAAGGGTTTGGGTGGGAAGGAGGGCATGGAAATGAATGAGCGTGTGCTCAAGTCCTTGTGTTTAAAAAGAGCTATTTTAAGTAGTTAAGTATTTTGAGCTATTTTAAGTATTTTTCAAAAACTCCATCAGAAACTGAGGCTCACATTACTCATTATTAGAGAAATGCAAGTCAAAACTACAATGAGGCATTACCTCACACCAGTCAGCATGGCCATCATTAAAAAGTCTACAAACAAACAAACAAACAAAAAGTCTACAAACAATAAACACTGAGAGGATGTGGAAAGAAGGGACCCTCCTATACTATTGATAGGAATGTAAATTGGAACAGCCTCTATGGAGAATGCTATGGAAGTTCCTTAAAAAACTAAAAACAGAGTTACCATATGATCTAACAGTCCCACTCGTGGGAATGTGTCCAGTGAAAACCGTAACTCACAGTGGCTAGGACTCTGCACTCCCCAAGCAGGGGGCCCAGGGTTTGATACCTCGTCAGGAAACTAGATCCCACGTGCAACAGCTACGGATTCTGCATGCTGCAACTAAGACCCAGGACAGCCAAATAAACGAAACCAGACACATGCACCCCTATGTTCATTTCACCACTGTTTACGACAGCCAAGATGTGGAAGCTACCTAAGTGTCCATCAACAGATGAATGGATAAAGACCACACACACACAATGGAGAGCTACTCAGTCATATAAAAGAACGAAATACTTCCCTTTGCAGCAACACGGATGGACCTGCAGATTATCATATAAGTGAAGTAATTCAGACAGAAAAAGACAAATATCACGATATCACTCATATGTGGCATCTAAAAAAATCATACAAATGAACTTATTTATAAAACAGAAACAGACCCATAGAAATGGAAAACAAACTTACAGTTACCAAAGAGGAAATGTGGTGGGGAAGGATAAATTAGGAGTTTGGGATTAACACATGCACACTTCTATAAATAAAACTGATAACCAACAAGGACCTACTGTATAGCACAGGGAGCACTCCTCAGTACTCTGTAATACCTACATGGGAAAAGAATCCGAAAAAGAATGGAAGAAAAAAAAAAGAAAGAAACTGTTGGTTGTCCAACCTAATACCAAATAGGCTAACTGGAAATAATAGGCTAATTAGCATCACCTAGTATCTAGAATTGGAGAAGGCAATGGCACCCCACTCCAGTACTCTTGCCTAGAAAATCCCATGGATGGAGGAGCCTGGAAGGCTGCGGTCCATGGGGTCGCTAAGAGTCGGACAGGACTGAGCGACTTCACTTTCACTTTTCCCTTTCATGCATTGGAGAAAGAAATGGCAACCCACTCCAGTGTTCTTGCCTGGAGAATCCCAGGGACGGGGGAGCCGGTGGGCTGCCATCTATGGGGTCACACAGAGTCGGACACGACTGAAGTGACTTAGCAGCAGCAGTAGCAGTATCTAGAATAATGCCTGGAACCTAAAAAGTACTCAACAAATACGTGGAGAATACATACTGTAGAACTTTGATGCTGCTTTTTAATCGCTGTGTGTGTGCACGGCTGGGGCAATGAGTATGGTGAGAAAGTAGGGTCTTACAGTACAAGGACACCTGGGCTCCACCCTTGACCCTACACAAGCCAAGCAAGTGAGTCTGAGGCTCACCTTCCTCCTCCACAAGGTGAGACTAACAACATGACAAGCAGAAGTCCAGTGAAGATTAGACTTCATGATACTGATAATTTTAATACTAATTAACAGCTACTAGTTCTCATGCCTTTCCAAGTACTTCCTGTGTATTCTTTTAACTATTCCACACAACAGCCCTATGAGGTGGGCAATACTCACATCTCATTTTACAGATGAGAACAGGAGATTCAGAGAAGTGAGGTTATTCACCCTACGTGCCCCACTCCAGAGTGAGGAAGGCAGGTTCAGATTCACACTCAAGTCTATGGTATTTACGACAGAGCCTCAGACGTGCTGGCTATTATCATTGTGTTCAGTAAAACTGAGAAACAATGTCCTGATTAACAATATCTTTTTTTTCCTGGTACTCATAATCTATGAAAACAAGGTACCGATAGAGAAGGATTAAAAGGATCCGCTGGTGGTAAAAAGCGAAGTGGCCCCTTGGAGAGGTTACGCACACACATGTCTTTTAGCACTACCATTCTGCTGTTTAAAGGTCCTTCCTCTCCCCAGCAGTTTTCAAACTATAGAAACCCAACTCAACGGTTTTCCAAGAGCTCAAAAGATAGCTTGAGGACTCAGATTTTCTCTCACCTCTGATGTTCCCATTAATTCCATTTGGATTCCACAAGATGACTGCCAGCAGCCTCAGGCTTAGACCAGCTCCTGTGGAAACAAGGCCTCTTTTCAGGAATTCTCACAAAAATTTTGGAGTCGAATCTCTCACTGCATCTGATGATCCCACTCCCAGAGCCTTGGTTGGAAGTCTGTCTACATGACATTATGTACACTTGAAAGAGAGAACAAGATGGTTTCTCCCCAAACAATTCAACTGCTGAATTGAGGAGATGGAGAAAGGGATGGTGAACAGTGAAAACAGATGCTCCTGCGAGGCAATCCGCGAGGTGGGCTCAGAGCTGGGGCACTGAAGCAAGACGGAGGGACTCAGCGGGCCTCAGACCCCTCAGTTAAGATCCACAGGCTCATATAGCTTTCCGTGCGGGGTGGGGGGCACTATGTGTGATGCAGAGTCTGGATGAGCAGCCCATGGTGTGAAACGCCCAAGTCCCATTTCAACTAGAGCAGATCTGTCCAGATAGGATCCAGCGCCTTGAATTGTTATTGGTCAGTCTCTTGGCTGCACTTTTTGCAACTGAGGCAGGGAGCTCACCTGCTCTTCCCCATCTCCTCGGGGCAAGTCAAGAAAGGCACAGCAAACGTTTGGTGTGTGATTGAGTGAATATACTGGCTACAGGGTGCTTGTGGAGGCTACAGAGAAGAATCCAAGGTTTTCCACTCCACATTCTCACCACTCATGGTTCTGGCAACCACCATATGCGTGACCATCGATTTAATGGTGGTTTGAATGACTGGACCATGCTCCCTCCACCACCCAAATGAGAACAGAGATTGTATCTGGCTTTACACTGTGACAACCATATAATGTTCAATCAATACTTGGTGATTTTGACTGACTCTATAAAGTTAACAATGCATTTTTAAATTATATAAATAATACATAAATGTGTAGCGGTTGGGAAAATATTCTAACATTACAGAAAAGGCTAAGAATTCTCTGACCAATCCCTAATCTCAAATACTCCCCTTCTGGCAAAGTGATGACAGCAACCACGATGGCAAATATCATTTCAGTTTTTTGTTTGTAAGTGAGGTTTACTTACATACAGTTTTGTGGAAATGCACAGTATTGTTTCGAGACTTATACCCAGTTCCACCCCGCGTCCTCTAGCAGTTACATCTTACATAACTACACAACAAACCAGGAAATGACATTGGTACAAAGCAGGTATATAGTTCTGTGCCATTTTATCACACGCAGATTTGTGTGTCTGCAACCACAGTCAAGATACAGAGTTATTTCTTCAATAAATTATTCTAATTATTCCATCAGCTACTCTTTTATATGGTCCTACCTCCACCTCCCCCCCTTCTATTCCCAAACTTCTGCCAACCACTAATCTTTTCTCTATATCTATAATTCTGTCATTTGGAGACAGAATTATACAAATGGAATTATAAATTATATTAAACGCAACCATACAGTATTTGACCCTCTGAGATTGTTTTTGTTCGCTCAACATAGTGCCTTTGAAATGGAACCTTTCTTTTTTTTAAAAATATAACATAAATGACACTGTATTATACACAAGCTTTGCAACTAGACCACGTATCCCAGACCCTTACCTTCAGGATATTCCAACATAGCCAACCCACTGTAACTGTCACATGATGTTCCATAGAGCAGTTTCATCATGCTTTCATAATTCCCCTACTGACTGTCACCTATGAGTTCTCTCCCCTCAAGAGGCTGCTTACAATGCAGCCGCTTTCCTAGGCTCTTTCACATATAGGTCCACATCTGTGAGTCATGCTTAACCAGAGCCGGAAAAGCAGATACTGGGGAAAGGGTGCCCCAAAAAAGAGTCCACAGGGGAGTCTCAAATCTTTAAACAAGGCATGTGATCAAGTTCTTATGGTTCTTGAATCTCTTTTGCTCAACACTTTTGCTAGGAGGTAAGGTGTCTTCCCACCACCTAGAAACATGAATGAAGCTGAGGTGATGGAGGAGAAAAATCAATATTCCCAGTTGCCCACCACTGTTAAGTGAATAAATTCCATGGCAATGACTTCTGCCTCCTGTGCTCTAGAAAGATCCTCTAAAGACAGACAGACACACACACACACACACACAACCACACACACCCCAAGAGACATAGGAGTAGGTGACAGAATGCCTATCAGCCTTCCTTTGCCTTCTCTGCAGATAATAAGACCGTCTCTCTGTGTGACGAGTGGGTGGAAAGATGTCCCACAGTCCCGTGATGAAGTGCTGATGCCAAAGGCCTCGAGTGAACAGGGTGGCAGTGAGACCCTGGGAATTCTCCTGCGAGACAGCTCAAGTTACAAGCTCTCAGCCCCATCCTGACAGAACTTGACCATGGTTTCCAGGCCAGAAAGCTTTGGCAAGCCCCAAGCCCCAAACTCTGGTACTCGGGCCAGACTGATTTGTGAAGACTCAAATCCTTTTCCGCCTCCTCCCTTCTCATGCCATCCTCTGAGCCCTCTGTACAAAATCCTGGGCCTGTTACTCCTGTCTGGGAGGCTCAGAATTTAAAAAATTTTTTTTTATTCTTTGGGAAAAAAGGGATGGGGGGGCGCTCATGTTAATAGACAAACCAGGAATCTAAACTGAAAGCAGAGGCCATGTAAACAGAACCCTTCTATGTGGTGGCTCCACATGAGTTTACTTTAACAAAAACAGGACAAGTAAATAAGTGAGGTTTACAAATATAAACTGCAAAGTTGCTGAAGTGTGAGATAAATTGTCTAAAGCCCTTCTGTTTAAATTCTATGGCCTGGCATTTCTCCTTTTGAGTTTCTATCAGAGAGAATCTGGGGTGGAGAGAATGTTCTGTACAAGAGAAAAGAATTTCTCAGAGTGGGGCCAAGCAATGATCTGATTAGGGGACTTTCTGCAGGGCCCTGCCAGGGTTGGGTCCTCCTCCATCCCAGGGCACAGGGAGATACCTGGCCGGTGGTAGCACCTGAGTACCCCCACCCCATGGAAGGGACTCTTCCAAACATCTTGTTCTGCCAATATGACCCCAGAGAGCAATGTTGTGCTGGGGGTGGGTAGGGATAACAAGAAAAATTCCATCAGATGTCATTGTTACTTGAAGGGAAATCTTCTTTTATCCACCAAGACGCAGAGGATGTGCCCAGCAGGTGGAATTCATTACGAAGACTAGTGTCCCTGCCAGCAGGATTGGTGACCTGGCAGTTAACCACTCTCCCAGGGAAAAAAATCTAAACATGGCATGAGATTTCATCTGGGTGGTTCTGAGACAGTCAGCTGGATCTGGACGTGGGGGTAGGAGGTCAAACCAGTACAAGGACTGTGGGAAGAAGGCAAAGAACGGTGGGGTGGGGAGGGGGGTGGTAAGAAGACCCGTGTGCCCTGGTGTGCTAGTGAATGTTTCAACATCTTGCAGATGGGGGAAGAGTCCTGACTTGTTTCTGGATTTCCATGGAGTAAATACTTCCAGCAAGGGCAATTTCAAGTCACCAGTGGGAAGTCACTTGACTCACGAAACTCTTGAAAATTTAACAATCCAGCTCTCCCTGGCTGGTATGAGCTGGCTCCAGCCAAGCAATGTGTGCGTGGGGCAGGAAGTGGGCCGCAAAAGCTTGGGGTAGGAGGCAAAGTGGGGAGACTAAAGTCTGAACTATTTTCCCACTGATTTAGAATGCCCATGTTTCTTTCCTTTTTTTTTTTAATAACGCTTAGAATGTTTGTTCAACATCTGCCTGCTCTTTTAGACTCAATGGCTGGACTGCATTTCTCTGGGTTATTGATATATTCTATGCCTGGCACGTAAGAGGGGCTCAAAACATCTTCTGATTGGTCTAAAGGTCTGATGGATGCTATAATTTATAAGAGTACCCACTATGTGCAATGCACTGGACTAAGCCCTCGACGGGAAGTATCTATTCACCTTCATTGCCAGCTTCTCAAATCATGACAGGTGGATGACATGGAGAACTGACCACATTTAAGTTTACCTGGGCTGTGCCCCAGATCTTCATTTAAGCAGGCTTTCCACATGGATTTTATACAAACTGAAATTTTAGAACCACTTCCTGGTGGGGGAGATCTTATTACCATTATATAGATGAGGCAACTGAAGCCAGTAACTTTCCCAAGGTTGTACATTAGATAACCGGTCCAAGACACCCAGTTAGATCTGCCGGCTGTCAATATTAACCAGCAGACTAGATGGGTTCCCATATAACAAAACTGAGTAATTGGATGAATGAGTGAGTGCATGACAGATCTCGCCACACCATATGTTCACTGTGGAACTCAAAACGTGAACGTCAAAGAAGAAGAAGCCAATAGGGGTCAATTATACTAATTTGGGGGAAAGGTGATGAGGCTTAAAGTAAAGATGTTGAAAACAGAATGTAAGGCATGTGGTAATGATTCAGTGCTTAGCTATGTATCAGGGACTGTGTGAATTTTGCATCACTGCGCCACTTAATCTGTGTAACAACTCAACAGGAGAAATGCCGTCATCCATGCTTTACAGTGTGTGATTCAGAAAGAATAACTCATTGAGTTCACCATTAGGAAGCAGAACAGCTGGGATTAGAACTCTAGACTCCCTGAGTCCGTGCTCCCTGGCTTCTGATAAATAGGGCTTCAAACCTATGCACTAGGACTACAGAGGAAGGTCAAAGCCACCCTGAGGGAGCGGGGAGGCAAGTCTTGGGAGTGGGCTTCCTGACAGGTCTAGCAAGGGGGACCTTCAGCAGTGGCTGGGAGACGCTGAGTGGAGCACAGGTGCCCTGAGCACTGGGAACGTGAGCCTGGGTCTATCTGGCTCTTGGAAGATGTCACTGAGGCTGGGGCATCCTCAACGCTTGTATGAACAGATGCTAGCTGCTGGTGAAATATTTCCTTACAGCTCTTCAGGAGTCTAGGTCCTGAATTTTGTCTTATCTCACAGCCATGCACAGGTCAAAGGAAGCCTGGAGCATCTCTTCTTGGAACTGAGGTCATTTCTTGGAGATGGAGGTCGTCAGTGGTGATTAAAACTTCAAAATAAAAAGGAAGTGCCTTCTGAAGAATGTTCTGTCATTTTTCCCCCTTCCTCTTCTTCATCTTTCCCACTCATAGTTGTGCACAGAACTAATGACAAAAGGATGAAAATAAAAGACTTGTTGGCCGGAAGAAGCACATATTTGTGCGGTGGGGAGAACTGAGTTGGAGAGCCTGCCTTCTGCCAGGAAGACAGCCTTCCCGGGAATCATCCTTCTCGAGTATGAGGGTTTGGAATGAATACAAAATGACATAATTAATAAGCAGATCAGTGTCTGCACACAGCCTTTCTTTAAAGAATGTCTGGGATTCTGTGGGTGGGAAGAAGCCAGGACAGCAGGCTAAGGGTGAAGAGGAAGGGGCTTCCACCAAATGATTCTGCCGAGGCCGTGCTTTCTGTTGGCCTGCTCTGGTCCTGGTCTTTCCTAAAGCGCAGGAGTCAGGGTGGGGCAGGTGGGCAGTCTTCCTGCATCACCACTGGGCTTATAAACTGGTCTTATCTCTCGGGAGGGAAAATGGGTAATATGTCACCACCTCCAATGAGTGCCCACTGCTGACTATCGTAAACCACGAGGGTTTTGGAGCCGTTTGTTACTGTAGTTTTATTTAGGCCCGTCCTGACTGAAGTAGTAGATAATGATGGACATTTAGGGAAAAGGTATTTGCACCTACAAAAGAACCTTATGTGCCTCTAAAATTAGGAGATAGTTGCACATTTGTAAGAAAAAAAAAAAGAAACTTTTCGTGGTCGCACAGCATGGCACTGGGACTTCAGCGCCTGACCAAGGATTGAACCTGTGCTCCTTGCGTTGGAAACACAGGGTCTGAACCACTGGACCGCCAGGGAAGTCCCAGATAGTTGCACATTTACTCATGTGTAAGGCTCCCTGAAATGCATTTTCAAATAGAAAAGCCATGACAGCAAACAGCACACAGGGCATGGTTCTCCTGTGGCAGATCAGACGAGTGGGCTGTAGGTGCTGCTGGCATCTAAGCACGCTGCACAGTTGCCCTCCCCTCCCTTGGCATCTTGTCTCAGTGCAGTTCAAGGACCCCAGCCCTTACATGCGCTGCCTCATGATTTCAGCTTCTCAGCAGCGCTCATCTGCACAGCACCACAAACACCAGGAAATCACAGCCTCTGAACGTCTTACCTTTATACCTCGCAACGTACATCACGCATGGTGCTCCCAACACTGTCACCATCCCACTGGGCACTGAGAGGCGGGGAAAGGGCCTTATGGGTTTGGGAAGATAGCTTCCCCAACTCCCTGTGTGGCTTCTTTTTTTCTGTCAGTCACTGTGGCACCTGGCAGCCCAGGATTTAAGAAAAGGTGGGTCACACAGGCTGCCCCTTCACACAACTCTTTTTATCTCATGTTGTCCCCAATACACTGCTGCCACTTAGGAAGTAAACCTTAACACAGTCTTTGGCACCCTCACCCCTTTCAGCAGTACTGATGGCTAAAGTGACTGGCGTACGTGTGGTTTTACTTGCCCAGTTCTCATGGCCTTGTATAGGCAAAATGTGCGCCCTCAGGATTTGCTTATGCCACAGCCAAGCATTTGTGCCGAGCCGCTCAGTCATGTCTGACTCTTTGCCACCTGGTGGACTGTAGCCCGCCCGGTTCCTCTGTGCATGGGGATTCTCCAGGCAAGAGTACCAGAGTGGGTTGCCTTACCCTCCTCCATGGGTCCTTCCCAACCCAGGGATTGAAGCCAGGTCTCCCACGTTGCAGGCAGATTCTTTGCTGACTGAGGTACCAGCGAAGCCCTATTTATTAATAAATGCAGGTCTCCTTGGCCTTAGAAAGACTTAAAATAACTGCAGGCAGCGCTATTGGTAAAGAACCCAGCTGCCAATGCAGGAGATGTAAGAGACGCTGGTTCGATTCCTGGGTTGGAAAGATCCCCTGGAGAGGGGAATGACAACCCACTCCGGTGTTCTTGCCTGGAGAATCCCATGGACAGCAGAGCCTGGTGGGCTGTGGTCCATGGGGTTGCAAAGAGTTGGACACGACTGCAACAACTTAGCATGCTATCACTACTGATAGTAATCGTTGAGCTGGGCCCCCTGCTAAGCACTTCCTGGATAATCAGACTCAGGCCTCACTCTCTGTCTCTTTGAAGGAGCAAGAGAATGACCTGAGCTCTGCAGATGAAGATGCTGAATGCTAGGAGGTGAAGCCAATGAGCCAAGGTCACTTAGTTTGGAAGGGATAATGCTGAGACTGCAATCCCGGTATCTTGGCCTCTGGATTTTGAGCTATAATTCACCACTGTGGGTCCTGGGCTTGTTAATGGTGAGGCATGTGCTTTGACACAGTCCTCACTCCCCACCACGAGCTCTCACTGGATCTGAGTCAGTAGAGGCAATGGGAGAGAAGAAATTAAGAAATAAATCATCAAAGGCATCAACCTCAGCATGGCTCTCTCTCGGAACTTCCCAAAGTAAGATGGCACAGTGCCTGCCTGGCTGGCCATGAGCCATCCTTCCAATCATTCAATTGATCAAACACATCTTCCGCCTACGCCTATTAGGTATTCTGCATTATTACACAAGGTGGATTTCAAATGGAACACACAGGGACCCATTCTTCCCCTCCTGCATAAGTCCTTCCCCTCTCCAACAGTGTTATAAAAAATGAAATGGGGCAAAATGCCAGTAACCTTGCAGCACTGCCCACAACTGGTCCGTTTCTCTTTGGCCTGAAGTATCTCTCTCTCTCAAGAGCCAGTGGACAAAGAGCAGAGAAGACCCTGATTTTAAGTAATTTGACCTTCTTTTTAATTTTGCAACCTTCACAACAAGGCCACTCACGCAGCCCAGGTGGAGCATCCTCGTCTCTACCCCACCAGTGAAGCTGAAAAAGTAGCTTCGTTCTCTTAGAACCAGGCTCAGACACCTTGGATGGCTGACAGGACCCTTGATAACCTGGTCTGTGCACTACCCAGTAACTCTCTCTCTGCTGGACTTCTCTGAGTTCCAACGACACACTACATCCTTCCCAACCTCTGGGCCTCTGGCTGTATCATCTGCCCATGACCACATGAAAACTACATCCACCCCTTACTCCTTGACTAGGTTAAGGGGCGCCATCCTTTAGGCCTGACACACGCATACTTCCTACAGGAAACCTGGGTTGGCGCCACCTTCTCAAAAACCCTTGCATGGAGTAAATGTATTTCCATCCTATCTTCCCAATTCCTCAGTACTTTTTACTAAAATTATAGGGGTTGACCACAGTTTGACTGTTTGACCGTTTTATTGTGTTCCCTGACCTTTTTATTCTTAAAAGTTATCTATAAAAATTTGTTTGTGAAAAGAATCTCTACTTGAGAGGGAGTCTATGACATCACTGATGAGTTGACTCTCTGGCCTTTCCTGTAAGGACCCGGTGTGTGGCAGTCCACGGGGTCCCAAAGAGTCGGACACGACTTAGTGACCGAACAACAACAAAAGAGGCCCCTCGAGTAAGAGCAAACTGCAGCGGTTTCTACTGTATGTGCGAACCGAGTAGAGGGATATTGTAAATTAAAGGGTATAACTGGGGTTCCTGTGATGTAACTTGCTTTTGCTTTTGTTTCCCACCGCTTGAATATGCACACTTCAATAAATCTTCCTCATCTGTCCAAAACAAACAAGCAAACAAAACAGCAACAATGACAAAAACCAAACCAAGAGCGATAGAGAGGAGATTACGACTGCATGTCCTGTCTGGTTCACTGTGCATCCATAGCACCTTCGGTGACCAATAGGTGGCCGACCTTCCTGGTGGCTCCGACGGTAAAGAATCTGCCTGCAATGTAGGAGACACAGATTTGATCCCTGGGTCGGGAAGGTCCCCTGGACAAGGGAATGGCTACCTGCTCCAGTATTCTGGCCTGGAGAATCCCATGGACAGAAGCTATAGTCCATAGGGTCATGAAGAGTCGAACATGACTGAGCAACTAACTGTAAGAAAAAATTAGAGCATGCGTAGCAGGAAGGGGTTCAGCTGTGGGGAGGTCAGCCAGCTTCAGCATCAGAGACAGACATTTCAGGGCCCAGTCTTATCTCTGACCCTTCTCTCCCGGGCATGGGGTGTTCCTCCCCCTGTACCAGCGACGGCAAACTCCTGAGCTGGGGATCACTAGGCTTGTATTTTCCAAGGCTGAGCTTTCCTCCCCATTCCTGCTGACGGAAACTTGTGCTTTTCTCCTGGGTTTTCTCTCTACTCCTCCACCCA
>NW_011494876.1:11083101-11086979 GCF_000754665.1 Bison bison bison
TCCCCCCCCCCCCACTCTGCCCAGAGCCCACAGCCCCCACAGCCCCCCTCGTGGCCGCCTTTCCCGCTGTCATCTGAATGCACCGCTTTTGGCAAAAGCAATGCACTTTCTGGCCGTCCTCAGATTTCCATCACTCTGAAGCGCGCCTTGCGTATGTTGCAGACTCACAGAGTCACCAAACACATCCCTGTCCCCTGCCCCAATCCGTCACAAGTCCAGGCCACTGACGGAGCGAGGGACCACCCCAGAACCGGCTTGCGTGGTCTTGCTGCTGTCCCCATTCCCTCAAGAAGGATGACATAAAGGAGGCACTGTGCCAGTCTCTGTCTGAGGAGGCCCCTCCCACCATACTGCTGCTGTTGCCGTTAAGGACCGGCTAAGAAACGTTTATATTAATTCGAATGCTTGCTGGGGGTGGGGGTGCAAAACACCACCCGTGCAGAAAGCTGCAGGTGTGCCGGGGGCGAGGCTCAGCTCCACTGAGTGCAGCCTTGTTTCTGTGGCGGCCACACGAGCTGCTCTCCCTGGACACTCTGAGGTAGGCCTGGATTTGCTGGGTCTGTCAGCATGTGAGCCTCTTCTGGATAGCCCGGCGTCCATCCTTCTGTCTGTTTTGGCCTCTGTTTCCCACTCTGGCTCTCTCCTCTTCCCTCCCACCCCATTTCTCTGTGTCTCTCTTTTTGTGTGTCTGCCTCTGTCTCTCACACTTATTTTCAAGGACAGTTTCAGCCTCTTAGGGCAGGTGTAAAGCACCCGATAGACTGAAGAATCTGTATCTACAAAGATACAGCACTCTGCATTGCACCAGAGAACGGAGTGAGTCCAAGTGGACAGGTATGTGAGCTCGTTTATGGGCTGAGGCATTCCGGCAGAGTCATCTGAGGAGTGCACAAGATTCTCCTCGGCTGGCGCATGCCAGCTGGCGTGTGGTCACCCAGGAGCCAGGGCCACCCCTGGGCAAACCTGCTTGCCCCTGACACGGGCTGATCCACCAGACGTCCATGCTGAGGCTTGGTCTCTGCCAGGTGAGCGTGCGCACGCTCATCCGCACGCTGAGCATCTGGGCCTGGGTGTGCACGGGCCCACACACTAGCGTGCAGCTGAAGTGCTCAGGCCTGAACAGCTCCGCATCGTGGCTGATCTTACCCTAACCAGGTATAAACATCTGTCCCTGGCCAAACTGTCTCTCTTCTAAACTGGGACATGCCCTCCAATCTTGGTGAGACAGGAAAAAGCCCCAGTGTTCCCAGGGCAGGGTGCAGGTCTGAGGGCCCAGCTTCCTCCTCCCTCCACAAAGGGACCTGCCCTGCCACCCTCACCCCTCCAACCTCTTGCGGGGGTCCTGAGGCCTCAAAGAGTCTGTCCCTTGTCCCACAGTGTCCATGTGCCGGAGCCTAACGGTTTTGGCTTCCGGGGGCTGGGTGATGGGGGACCTCCCCCACAAAGGGCCACTATTCTCTCCAAAGCCCCCAGGAAGGCAAGTGAGGGCTGGGCACAGGCAGCCCCTCTGTAGGAAGATGAAAGCCCCTCCCTCGTCACCCCGACCACCTCCTGCTTTCACACTATGGAGGCTGGGCTCTTTGATGAAGCCAGTGGCACAAAGGGCATTGCACAGGCTCACAGAGGCAGCGTGAGGGCCGAGACCCCCCTAGCATGAGAGCCTGGGAAGAGGATGATGTCGGAAACTGGGAAGGCCCTTTTGGGAGCTTGCTTTCTCAGAATAAGTCCTCAGGACCACGGAAAACATTTGGGCCTTTCTTTCTGTGAAAACAGCGTTGCTTCACCCTTACATGATGGATTTAGCCCTCAGCCCTTGTAGGGTTACAAGAGAATCAGGGCAACCTTCAGGGCTGGCCTCCTGGGGCCCCGGCTCCATCACCATCCCCCTGTCTCCTGTCCCCTGAGGCTAAACCCTCTTGAGTTTAGGACCTTAGTTCTGAGAACTCTGTGTCTTCTGCTTTCAACTGGACACACTTCCATTCCTCCCTCCCTCCTGAGTCCAGTGTGCAGAGCCCGGTCTCTGGGGAAGGTGGGAGAGACGGCCTTTGTATACTTCAGTCCCTTCCAGATATACACCATTAGCACTGTGTGTACATGGGATCCTTTCAGCATCTCCAAAGTCAGGTCTCAGGCCTCATCTCTTCTGGAAGTGCTGATTTTTTTTTTTTCAATGATGCTGCTGAGGTAGGTGCCTCCTATGCCCACTTTCTGAAAAGTTTTTTTTTTTTAATCATAAATGGGTGTTGAGTTTTATGAAAGGCTTTTTTGAAACATATAAACAACTCATACAGCTCAAAATCAAAACAAACAAACCAATCAAAAAATGGCCAGAAGATCTAAGGAGACAGTTCTCCAAAGAAGATGTACCAATGGCAAACAGGCACGTGCAAAGATGCTCAGCGTTGGTAATTGTTTTTTCCAGGCAAGAATACTGGAGTGGGTTGCCATGTCTTTCTCCAGGGGATCTTCCTGACCCAGGGATCGAACCTGGGTCTCCTGCATGGCAGGCAGACTCTTTACTGTCTGAGCCACAAGGGAAGCTCTCTGGTAATTATTAGAGAATTCCAAATCAAAACTCACAAATCACTTCACACCAGTCAGAATGGCTATAATTAACACGTCTACAAAGAATGAATGCTGGAGAGAGTGTGGAGAAAAAGGAACCCTCCTACACTGTTGCGTGCATGCATGCTTAGTCACTCAGTCATGTTCAACTCTCCTCTATCGAATTTTCCAGGCAAGAATACCAGAGCGGGTTGTCGTTTCCTTCTCCAGGGGATCTTCCCAACCTAGGGATAGAATCTATGTCTCCGTCATTGGCAGGCAGATTCTTTACCACCGAGCCTCCTGGGAAGCCCCCTACACTGTTAGTGGGAATGTAAATTGCTAACAGCCACTATGGAGAACAGTATGGAGATTACTTGAAAAACTAAAAATGATTACTTTAAAACCAACAATCCCAATCCTGGGCATATATCTGGAGAAAAACATAATTTTAAAAGGTATATGCACCCCAATGTTCATAGCAGCATTATTTACAATAACCAAAACATTGCAACAAGCTAAATGCCCACTGACAGATGACTGGATAAAGAAGGTGTGTTACATGTATACAATGCAATATTATTCAGCCATAAAAGAATGAAACAATGTCATTTGCAGCAACATGGATGGATCTAGACATTATCATAATAAGTGAAGTAAGCCAGAGAAAGACAAACATATTGTGATATTGCATATACTTGGAATCTAAAAAAAAAAGTTACAAATAAAACATTTAAAAAACAGAAATAGAGTCACAGACATAGAAAACAAACTGATGGTTACCAAAGAGGGGAGAGGGATAAATTAGGAGTTTGGGGATTAACATATACACACTGCTATATATAAAATAGGTAACCAACAAGGACCTACTGTATAGCACAGGGAACTATAGTATCTTGTAATAACGTATAATGGAAGAGAATGTGGACAAAGAATATATATGTATATTTATATATGTGTGTATAACTGAGTCACTCCACTATACACCTGAAACTAACACATTATACATTAACTATACTTCAATAATTTTTTTAATGTAAAATGCTCCACCAAAAGGAAGGAAAAATAATGATACTGCTGGACTCTTGGCTGCTTCAGTTCAGTTCAGTTCAGGGGCTCAGTCATGTCTGACTCTTTGCGATCCCATGAATCGCAGCACGCCAGGCCTCCCTGTCCATCACCAACTCCCAGAGTTCACTCAGACTCACGTCCATCGAGTCAGTGATGCCATCCAGCCATCTCATCCTCTGTCATCCCCTTCTGCTCCTGCCCCCAATCCCTCCCAGCATCAGAGTCTTTTCCAATGAGCCAACTCTTCGCATGAGGTGGCCAAA
>NW_011494876.1:11087079-11106031 GCF_000754665.1 Bison bison bison
CAAGGGACTCTCAAGAGTCTTCTCCAACACCACAGTTCAAAAGCATCAATTCTTTGGTGCTCAGCCTTCTTCACAGTCCAACTCTCACATCCATACACGACTACAGGAAAAACCATAGCCTTGACTAGACGAACCTTTGTTGCCAAAGTAACGTCTCTGCTTTTGAATATGCTATCTAGGTTGGTCATAACTTTTCTTCCAAGGAGTAAGCGTCTTTTAATTTCATGGCTGCAGTCACCATCTGCAGTGATTTTGGAGCCCAAAAAAATAAAGGCTGCTTAGGAGCTCACTAAACTCCCTCTGTTCCAACCAATACAAAGTAACCCAGTGTGCATGTACACATCAGCCAAGGAGTGCTTGAAATGCAGATCTCCAGGCTCCACATGGGGATTTTGATTCTGTAGGTCTGGCAGGGTCTGGGAATCTCGAATCCCTTGGATCCTGCAGGGATTCCTGTGTAAGTGGTCACCAGATCCCCACTGGGTGGGTCATGAAAACCATGACATCATGAAAGTCACAATACCTCCCTTCAAGGACTGCCATGAGCATTAAATGATGTAATGTGCATTAAACCCTTCACATGGTAACTAGCACTTGGTACCTAGTAAATGCTAAAGTCATGTCAGAGGCTGCATGTCAGTAACATTACTATATCGATGAGGAGATACTTTGATTATTTCCTCTCAGCCCTAGATCACCTTAATTTGAAAACACACTCCCTCTCACTCCCAGCATTCCTTTATTTCCTTCTGTTTCTTTAGGATTCATTAGTATTGCTCACCTCCTAAAACAGCCTTGCTACCAATTATTTCTGCGTGGGTTCCCTGCTTCATCTCTAAAAGATGTATCACAGCTTATCTTCACTGAGCCCTTTCTAGAACATCAGTTGGCTGGGGGCACGGACTTGTGTGATACACACAGAAACTGAGTCGACCAGCCTCTCAGTTTTCCTCACCTGAGGCCAGGACTTTGCCTTTGACTCAAGCCAAAGACTGATCCTGACGCTTCCCAGGCATCTACTGCTTGCTCTAATCCCCACTGCCTGCAGTGGGTGACTGTGTTCACAGCTGCCTAAATTAGGGTACAGGTGGGAATAGCTCAAGACTTGATGACATCCCCCAATTCCAAAGCTGAGTGTGTGACAGCACCTCCTGCCTCCATCTGTCTGTTGGCTTCTGGAGGGAGTGGTTGGTTTCTCCGTCTAAGCAAGGGTCCAGATAGCGGCTGTGGGGGGTCCCACAGATCCAACCTAGAGCTCTCCCATCCTCCTCAGCTTCCACAAGTGGGTGTCCCGTTGATGGGGACCTTCGCATCCACACGCCCTCCCTTATCCTCTGCTCTTTGTTCCTGGCGCCTGCGCTGCTTCTTTCACTGAAGTGCCAACATTAGCCCCAAGGTTTAGCCTTTCCAGCAGATTGCTGTTTGTCCATTTAGACAGACCCACTCTAGGGGTTTTTCTCAGAACTCAGACTAACTCTCGAGGACTCTGTAATGAATCTGGAGACCAGAGATTCCAAAGAGTAGGGCTGATTTGTTTTGCTCCCTGCGGTTGTAAGTAAACTTGCACTTTCCACCCTCCTACCTCTGTCCTTCATGCTCCATCTCATTTACCGTGAAGTGAAAGTTGCTCAGTGGCGTCCGACTCTTTGAGATCCCACTGACTGTATAGTCCATGGCATTCTCCAGGCCAGAATACTGGAGTGGGTAGCCATTCCCTTCTCCAGGGGATCTTCCCAAACCAGGGATGGAACCCAGGTCTCCCACATTGCAGGCGGATTCTTTACCGTCTGAGCCACCAAGGAAGCCCCTATATAAATGATCATGCTCTTCTATTTGTATGCTTGTTTAATGCTTCTCTTCCCTCACAAAGCTGTGCACTCCATGAGAACTTTTGCTTTTTTATTTTGCTGCTGTTTTACCACACAGAACTGGACAACACACACACATACATGCACTTATTCATTCATTTGCTTATTAATTTTGAATAAATAAGTTGGTGAAGCAAGAAGGCAGGATTATACATCTATGAATTCCCTGGCCAAATGTCTCACCTACACTAATATCCTACTATTCCTTTCCTACAGGGATTTTATGCAAACAACCTCCCAGAATGAGCTGTGAGGACACCCCAGTCTTCCCAGGTAGATACACCCACTTCCCCCTGACATAGAGAACCATGTGTTCAGGGGTGAAGCTGGTGTGATTGGAGGAACACCAGGAAATGTAGTTGATCCTCAGAATAACTTCCCAACCTTTCTGAAAAGGGGAAACCCTTTCAACTACAGACGGAGAGAAAACCTTATCAGGAAGAAACTTCACAGACTTGAATTTCCACCACCGAACGGGCGATGGAGGGCGGTTTTGAGATGGAACATCTTGGACAGCCAGATTTTCAGAGCTCATGGATGACAAGGAGAGGGCAGTGTGCTACCCGGCAGCGGCTGGAAAAGCGCCCCCGGTGTGAGAGGTCTCTCCGCACTTCACATGCTGCTTGTGTGACAGAACCGTCCCTCGCATGAGCCTGCTGACTAAACTCTGAATTTACATTCCAGGCAAGCAAGAGGCCCAGGGTCAGACCCTGGCTTGGCTCCAGCCAGCAGCCGGTTTGGGCACTGGCTGCGAGTGTGGGAAACTGGGTGCCAGGGATCTCAGACGGTCCTGGGGGCCCCCAGGTGCGGCGCTGGGATGTGCTCCACTTCCCCACACCAGGGTCAGTGCGGAGGCCTGGGCTCCATTCTAAGAGATGGTGCCCAGGGGTGGGGCGACAGGAAGGAGGCTTCCCCCAGGCCTGCGATGGGGGGCTCAGTTTATGGGGCGCCTGTGGCTTCGCTTGTGGGTGGAGAGGGAGCCGTTAAAAGCACTGAGCTGATGTGGACAAAGAAAGATTTCTTTCTGAGGCTCCTTGTGTGTTCTTCGTCCCCAGCAAGACCACCTCCCCTGGGTGAGCCTCCTCCTTGCCCCACAGTGGCCACTGCGGGGTTCTGAGCACAGAAAGCGCTTGCTGTAGAGGTGGGCATCCCACGGGCTCCGTGCGCCACCTGTGACCCCTGCCCAGCTGCAGAGATGAACGGCCTGAACACATGGAGCTAAGCACAGCGGTGGTGGAAACCCCGCAGCAGTGTCGGGTGTGCAAAGGGAGCCGCGTTTGCTGGCGCGCACAGCCGAAGACCCATGTTTTACAAGGTCGAGCTGGGCTGAGAGGGGCCTCCGTGTTTTCCTACTTCGCCTCTCCCACACTTGCTGCGGCCTGGTGGGCGGCTTTCACTTTAAAGTCAGAAAACATTCCAGCCGGTGCCCGTTCGTGTGACTCCTGATACGCCTCATAAACTATTCACAAAACGATTCCTGCCCAAGGTGCTGCCCCATCTTCCTCCTCCTCAAGGTTTAATTCCCACTCACCCAAGCCCCCAACTCCTTGTGCCTGTTCCACCTTCGCGGTTAATCAACGGGGCCAGGCAGCCTGATGCGGGTACTGTGGACCCAGCTCCACGCCTTCACGTCGGCCCTGCGCCTCCTCCCACCTCAGCCCTCCCGCCTCCTCCCCTGTGACTTCTGTCCTTCCGTACAAGCTCTGGATCCTCCCCTGCCCCTGTTCTTCAGCAGCAAGGGCATCTGAGAGGCTTTTTAGCAGGACTGCCTTTCACTCTGCCTCCGTGTCCCAGACATTTAGGGCCTGGGAAGGCAGCCGGCTGTGTGTCCCAGGCCCCTCCTCTGCCCACGGAGACAGATAGTGACTTCTAGAGAAAGGTCACTGGTGATGACTCCTGCAACTGACACATCTCCCTTGAACCAGCTGTAATTTGGTGATGGGAGACTTTGCAGCAGAACCTGGGCTCAGAGCCTGGCTTGGCTACATCCTTGCTGGATGGCCTCCCTCAACCTTAGCTTCCCATCCATGCCCCTCCTCTTCCATCCCCTCATCCATCCACCTGATAATTAATGAACACCTATGATGGGCCAGGCCTTGTTTTAGACACTGAGGACTTGCAGGGGATCAGCTGATGAGTTTCTGTCCTCATGGAGCAGCCTAATGAACGAGGAATACTAAGAGAACCTACCTCACAGATAGTAAGCATAAAGTATCGTTAGGCTGAGCCATACAAAACTGCATTTTGGGTAGTAACCGTTTTCCATGAATGAAGTCAACAGTGAAGTATCCAGCACATAGTGGGTCCTCAATAAAGGGGCAGGAAGTGAACATCTCACGCACATGGGGGTTAGGTATTCTTCAGTGAGAACAAAACCATCTTCCCAATGTCTAGCTCATTCGATGAAAAGTGCAGTTGACATCAGTTATTATTTACAGCTGATGTTTTTTTATTAAGTGTTATGAGCCCATGAAGTCTTGAGAAGCAGCTGACAGGAAGTAGCTTGTTGAGTTTTGCCATGTTTTAATGCTCCCGTCTGCCAGACCATATGACCAATATTTCAAAATATGCTGATCCTTTTCTTGAGTAAATCAGCAGAGCTTAAAACAGACTTTGCATTATTCAAAGCATCCGCAGGGGACGAGCGGGGGAGGAGGAAGACCCTGTGTTAAACATTTATGTCTCACCACTGAATCACAAACGTCACCCATCTTTACTAAAACCTCTCCAAATGGCTGAAATAAATTTCATACAGTCTATTTTTCCACGTCCAGAAAGTACACAAAAGCAGGTGTCTAGACTTCCTGGTGTGTAGACAAATCTGGGTTTTTAATGTTTACTTGTTTTCAGGTGCAGTTAGGACTATTAAGAAAACACTGACAAAGCTTCCCAGGGACTCATGCTGCTGTGGTGTTTGGCTTTCCAGGACTTTGAGACAGTCACCAACTGTTACTCCTATGACTCAGTGATTAAGAGCACGGGGCCTACAAGCTCTCCAGCCAGAGGACCTGCCTTGGACTCTCAACTCACACATTTTCTTCTTTGACGAAGTTCTAAGCATCATTCTTTTCATTTGTAAGCTGAACATACTGATGACACCACTGTTGGACTGGCTTTGAAGAACAAGTGGGAAGGGGCTTGTAAAGTATTTATGAAAGCAATGGACACACACTAAACAATCAACTATCGATAGCATTAATAATGGTACTAGGACCAGTGATAGGAACTCTGTTAGTATTTGGGATGGGCATTTTTTAGCATCCACCTCTCTCATCAAGACTCAAAAGCTATGTAATAGATACAGAATGTTTCCAGGACTCTGGATGGTTCCATTGGATGGTCCACTTCCTAATCAGTACTCTTCCTAGTAACCACTCTTCTAGTTTTATCACCATTGATCAATTTTGCTTGAGTGTGAATTTCTTACAAAAAGAGTAATAAAACAGGTACTCTCATATCTGGTTCTTATTCACCATAAACTGTGTTGTATAATTGTAATTTGTCCTCTTTTATTGCTGTGTAATATTATTTGTATGAACGTCTGACAAACTTTGTCTATTCTCCTGTTGGGTGCCATTTCAACTGTCTACAGTTTGGGGCATTTATAAATAGAGTAGTTGTATTTATAAATAGAGTAGTCCAACTGTATCTCGTACGTATTTTTGGTGGACATATATTTTATTTCTCTTGGATTATACACCTAGGAATAGAATTGTTGAGTCATAAGTTAGACTTAGGAGAAATCATGAAATCTTTTTTTTTTTTTTCTAAAATACTCCATGAACTTATGCTTTCATCAATATTCTGTGGGTTTTACTTGTTCTGTATCATTATCAACACTTATCATTGTCAGGCTTTTATTTTTTAGCCATTTTGGTAGGCTGATGCTATCTCACAGGAGTTTTATTTTGCATTTCCTGAACAGAAATGATGCTGGGATTCTTTTCACATGCTTTATTGGCCATCTGGATGTCATTTCATGTGAAGTCCCTGTTCAATTCTTGCCTATTTTGCCTTATTCTGCTTTCTGACTTTTTCTTATTGATTTGAGGAGTTACTCTACATGCTGAATGTAAGTCCTCTATTAGATTTCTTTATTTTGTATATATTTCCCAATTTTTTTTCACTATCTTGGTGGTATCTTTTGATGAACAAACATTCCTATTTTCAGTAAAATCTAGTGTATCAATGTTTTTATTTTACATTTAGTGCTTTTTGTGACCTGGAGAAGGAAATGGCAGCCCACTCCAGTGTTCTTGCCTGGAGAATCCCATGGACGGAGAAGCCTGGTAGGCTGCAGTCCATGGGGTTGCACAGAGTCGGATATGACTGAAGCGACTTGGTGGCAGAAGCAGCGTTTTGTGACCAGTTTAAGAAATCTTTGCCTATTCTAACAATTTAATATTTCATAACTTTCTGTCTTGCTACCCTCCAGAGGGATCACAACTATAACAGATTACACATTTTTCACACTATACAGATTCTATCACAGGTCCAGACCCTTTGAAAGACCCCATGGTCAATGATTAGAAAGAATTACATTTAGAGAAGATGATAGAGAGAGGCATGTCCATAGGCAGAATGGAATAGAGTGTATTAACCCAGACTCTGTCAGCTGTGTGTGATGGGACTTGCATACAACTTTTTAAAGAAACAGGGTATTACTTTAGACGGCTATACTGTGTTAGGGGCAGGAATGGAGCTAGCTGGCCTCAGAGACTATTGGAGTCAAGGATTTAGATGACCTAGAACTGTCTGATCTTTTTTTCTTTCACTCTGCATGTTAGCTCTCTCCTTCTGGCAATTTGGAGGAAGGAGGGATGGAAAGATATGGTGCTTATTTCCCTGTGTTAACATCCTCACAGCTCAATGAACAGGAAGAAAACTCTGGGAATAACTCTAGCCTGACTCGGGTCATGAGATCACGGAAAAACCAATCACTGCAGTTGGAATGCTCGAGTAACACGACTGGCTCAGCCTGGTCATGACCTCACCTCTGTGGCCAAGGAGGGAGGCTCTGTTCCAGAGGAAGAGGCACTGAGCAGACTGAAGTGATACCATGGGTAGAGCTTTCAAGAAAGAGAAGCCTAGTCTGGGCACTGAAATGCTGAGCTATCCCATTTTTCTTTTAATGGGCCAGTGACTTAAATTCCTGAACAGAGTTTTAGATTTCCCTTGGATGACCAGTCCATCCCTCCATCTTGTCCACCCATCCATCCAGTTAGAGCCTCATTGATTCCTTATATTATTTGTAGCTTAATACATAAATGCATACAAAGAGATAATTATAAAATAAAAGCAAAAATAGGTAATCAGGTCCAGGAACAATCTGAAGAGACAAATGATAATGGTTAAGTATATAGGAGACTCAATTCGTCAAGGACAAGTAAGGCATCTTTTCGTCTTAATTCCTGGGCAGAGCCCGGTGCCCTGTGATAATTTATCTCTAAGTGAAAAATTAAAATAACTAGAATCTGTCAAAAGCCTCCTCCATCCTAGGTATTTCACATACATCATTTTTCATGATATTTCCAGTATTCTCTTTAGGGAAATTTTCAAATGTTTTGAAATGTTGAAAACATAGTATAGTGATCAACATAGTCACTACCTATGATAAATAGCTGGTAAGAGTGGTCATGTTTGACTTTATGTTATACATGCCATTTTTAATCAATGCAATAATTTGTTTTGTGGCAGAGACTATTACTCCCATTTGATATATGGAGAAATAGAGACTCTGCAGAAAAAAAAAAAGTCATACTGCTGTAAGTTGCATCAGAGGGATTTGAACTGAGGTTTCTTCAACTCCTGACCTGTGCATTCTCCATATGCAATATTGCCTTTCACTGAATAAGCAAACATAGATTCCGCCCCTGGCCAGTGATCCTTTTGCCACATCTGCCACCTGGATCCAGGCTTAACTTCCTTTTCCCTCTCATCCTCCACACTCATCTTCTCAGAAGAGAAATATGAGTCCTGGAATATTCTGGAGTTTAGAAAAGGCCACTGAATATAAATTGGTGCAGCCACTATAGAAAACAGAATGGAGGCGCCTCACAAAACTAAAAATAGAGTTTCCATATGATCCAGCAAGCCCACTCTTGGGCATACACTCAGATAAAACTATAATTCAAAAAGATACATGCACCCCTACATTCACAGCAGCATTATTCACAAATGTCCATCAACAGATGAATGGATAAAGACGATGTGGTACATATATCCAATGGAATACTACCCAGCCATAAAAAAGAATGAAATCATGCCATTTGCAGCAACGTGAATGGACATAGATATTATTATACTAAGTGAAGTAAGTCAGAAAAACCATCCCATCCCATACTCTGTGGTATCACTTATAGTGAAAGAAAGTGAAAGTCACTCAGTCGTGCCTGCCTCTTTGCGACCCCATGGACTAAACAGTCCATGGAATTCTCCAGGCCAGAATATTAGAATGGGTAGCTGTTTCCTTCTCCAGGGGATCTTCCTAACCCAGGAATCGAACCAGGGTCTCCTGCATTACAGGCAGATCCTTTACCAGCTGAGCTACCAGGGGAGTCCTATCACTTACGTGTAGAATCTAAAATATAACACAAATGAACATATCTATGAAATAGACTCATAGATACAAAGAATAGACTTGTAGTTGCCAGGGGATTGTGGAGTAAGGGAGGGGAGGACAGGGCGTTTGGATTTAGCAGGTGCAAACTATTTTATATAAAGTGGATAAACAACAAGGCCCTACCATATAGCACAGGGAACTATATTCAGTATCCTGTGATAAACCACATTGAAAGAATATTTATATACATAACTGAATCACTTTTTTTGTACAGCAGAAATTAACACAACATTGTAAATCAACTATACTTCAATAAAATAAAAGTTAAAAAAGGCTACTATGCCAATCTTTTATCAACAGTGTCATTAGGACCTCAAGCTAATTTGAACCCAAAGGCAATTTCTCTGTCTCCCCTAGTGCCTATCACATAGCAGGCCCTCCTAGACGTTTGTTTGCGGAAAGGAACAAATCTGGTCCCAGACAGGACCAGCGCTAAGTCTCCACTGTGTGTCTGACGACTTCCTGCAGTGTCTCAGGCACCACGATATGTGCCCCATCGCCTGAATCTTCATCTAGGCTTTAATCTACATGTCACTTCTTTGAACAGCCTTCACTTTGGCCTCATCACTCAATTCTTTCACCTTTCCTTATTTTTTGCCACAATTTTGCAAAGTATATATATTTAGTCTACTTGTTTTTATCTTCCTACACCCCCACACATACTATAAAGTACCAGAGCAGAAACGTCATTTGTCTATCCCAAATGCCTACAGAAGTAACCATAAACAATAGGTGCTCAATAAATATTTGGATTGTTAATATAGTTGGACTATTCAGATTTTCTCTGAACTGGTAATGTGGAACCCAGAGTCCTCTGCTAAGCACTTATTATATGCTAGGCACTGTGCATTTACTACATGCTACATACTAAGCAAATGTAGGTTATCTGATTTGTAGCTCAAGATAACCAATGAAGGAAGGAATTATCATGCTTCACATTTTGTACTTTAGGAAAATAAGACACAGAAAGGGTGAGTAATGTGCTCGAGGTTGCACAGCTAGAAGTACCAGAGATGAAGCATAAGACAGGCTTGTACACTCTCTACCCACATGGACTCTGGCTTCTGTTCCTCAAAGCTCTCGATCAGGTAAGCCAAATATGGCTAGTTGAATGCCAAGAGAGGTTCCCACTGCATAATTTGTGGGCCACTGTCTTTCCTAACGTTTGAGGAGAAGACAGTTCAAGAGGAGTCACCATTTGTGATCATTCTAGGACACCCTGGCAAGAGGCCCAAATCAACAGGAATATAGTAGGGGACAGAGCAAAGGCAAGGACACCAAGTAAGCCCAAGGATGGCCCCTGGGGGCCCTTTCCAGGTGCCATTTGAAGAGAGAACCCCTGCAGGAGCTGGAGAGCTTGGGCTTGACTTCATCATTTTATTCCTGTGAACCAGGGCCAGGTTCCTCACATGTCTACGCTTCAGGTTCCTCATCTATACAATGCAGTGTAATAATCCCTGCTACATGATTATCACTCAGTATCAGTCCTTATCTTCAATGTTACTACATGATTTTAACTACTGATACTAGTGATATTATGCCTGTAAACAATGCTTAGTTGCTAAGTCGTGTCCGACTCTGTGCGACCCCATGGATTGTAGCCCACCAGGCTCCTCTGCCCGTGGAATTCTCCAGGCAAGAATACTAGAGTGGGTTGCCATGCCCTCCTCCAGGGGATCTTCCAACCCAGGGATCAAGCCCAAGTCTTCCGCACTGCAGGAGGACTGTTTACCAGCTGAGCTACCACGGAAGCCAATTATTATGCCAACAATACTAATAAGGAGCATTGGATAGGAGACGAAATCTTGGCCCTGGGCCTTTATGTTAACGCTTAACCTCTTGAAGCCTAAGAGGCTTTATCTGAAATCTGGGCTAATCAGCACCTGCCGTGTAGGCCAACCTTACAGGATTTCAAAGGTGCTGAAGGTATTTCGATGAGGGAAAAGGGAGAAATACACGGAAAGCTTGTTCTTTTAAGCATAGTTGATACGCAGGATGGGGAGAAGGCAAGAGAGGACAGGGTCTGGAAGCTCTTTGCTTTGGTGGACTTACCCTTGGCTGCTTGGTGACCTGTTGGGACCTGTCGCCATTGGAAGGGAGCAAGTCATGATCCTGTGTATCAAGGAGCATTGCCCGAGGGGAGTGACTTGAATTTCGTGATCACTGGTAGAACCAGCCAGTTCTGAGAGGCTGCCTGCTGGATGTAGATTATTTTTGTTCTGGCAGTCCCAGGCCTGGATTGATAAGGCAAACAACAGATGAGCCTTTGGACCAATACCGGAAGAACTTCTGATTGAGAAGATGGCGTGGAGTAGAGCTGGCACCAACGGTGCAGAATTTTTCTTTAACATCCAGTATACCTCTTGTTCAAAATAGTAATTGAAATATATGCTGTTTATTACACTTGCATATGTTTGTAATCAAGGTACAACTCCCGTGGATGAGAAGCAAAAAGCTATAATTTGCTGCTTAGCATCATAGCTGTCGTACATTCATTTAAATAGCTTTATTTATCTTCTTCTCCATAAAGAACCTTCCATATTGCAAATTTATTGAATGGTTAATGGCCTAAAAGTATGGGGTTCATTACAGAATGATGTATTTATTGCAGTGTTAATTAAATAAAAGCATTGTAATCTTTCCAAATTGAACAATTATGTTCATTTAAACATTTTAAACAGAAAAATCTTTTATATACTAATTGAGTTGCATAATGAAAAGCATGTGTAATGGAAATTTAAATCAAAACAAATACTGAAATAATTTGAACAATTTTTTTTTTTAACAATATAAAATGTCTACCTCTATCTTTATTAGAGATACTCTAACGGCCAGCTTGCTTTCAGAACTCGTGACCTCTGAGCAGAGTATATGGTTTCAGAGCCCATCGGCCACCCTCACGAGCTGGCCAACCCTTCGACATCAAAGTTCTGGTTGGCTACCAGCCGCAGCCCCTGACACTCTGGCTGTTAGCCTGGATCCTGACAGGCTGGCTTGAGGCCTGTAGGCTGAGCTGACAGCCTTTTCTGCAGAGTCTGATGAATGGTTTCTGGCAACGGATAGCTATGTTCTGACTGCCTATGAGAGCAGTACCCCATCTGAAAAATGTATACTGTCTCTTCGGCTTGCCTGGGGTCGAGGCTTCACAAGTGCCTGGGGCTGATGATTTTTTACACCCAAGAGGGGTCTTTATTTGGTCTTGAAATTCCCACCAACTCCCCATCTCTGTCAGGCTCTGCGAGGGTGGTGACAAAAATGGTGCCATCGTCAGCATTAAAGGGATTAGCTTGATTCGGGTGCTCCAGCAACGATTTTTCGCTGCCTATATTTTGTGGCTCTATCCCATGCTTCAGTTATTTAGGGCTAAGTCTTAAAGTAACATTGAGATGGTAGGAAGGGGTGTGGAGAGAGAAAAACAGGCACATTTTTCAACTAGATGCTCATTTCCTGGTTCCAGAGAAAGATTTATGTGGGATCCTTGGTTTGCCCACGTCTTATTCTCCCGTTTTGAAATGGCCTTTAGTTTAGCTAACTTCCATTAATGCAATGTCTTGGATACACGGCAAAATGCAGGAGGCTTGCCTTCCATTTTCTGACACCTAGAGTTGCCGGGATTATCGAGAGGCTTAAGAATAAATCACTGTACTAAAACCTTCAATTATTAAAAGGTAGAAACAGTAAGTTGCTTTGGAAGCAAATTCCTGCTTGCCTTATCCTTAGGATAAAGTTTAGAAACAGTAATATCTAATAATAATCCTCATACTGATGAAATACATTAATAAAAAAGGCTTATGGCAGCATAAATGAAAAAATATGTATACTCTGATTAGGCATGTGATTCAGGCATATTTACCATTTGTCTCATTCACAAAAACTTGCTCAGAGTGTCACTCAAGCTGAAAAGATTTAAGTGGATCCCAAAAGAATGGAAAAAATTCCTAAGGTCAGCTTACTATGGCCAAGGTTATAGTGGTGAGGTTGATTAAAAGTGTGTGATACCGGGAGATGCATCTCTGGCTGAGTCAAAAAGTATCTCAAGGTTGGAGCCTGTTCCTTAAGAAAATCTAGTCACTGGCCTTGACTCCAAAGATGGGAAGAAAGAGACCATTTAAAGAAGAATCGCCTAAGCACGTCCTCTCATGCTCCCCTCTCAAGCGAGGGTCAGCCAGGTTCAAACTTCTAGTGTCATCTTGGGGAGGGAGTGAGGTCTGTCTTGTTGACTGGTGGGGGTGCTGCCACTTAGAAAAAAGGTTTCTATCCTTTGACTAATTTCTTCATGTTTTTCACAGACCAACTGCTGATGCCTCGAGCTCACTTTGTACATAACTTCTTTTCATATATTTTGGTCAGATTCCTAAAAATCATTGAAAGAAACAGTTGGGCAGAAAGTGATACAGAACCAGCTCCCGGTTGAGGATGGTTTAGAGGAAAGGTCCTGAGATATTTAATCAGAGTCTGACCCATATTTTATCCCCAGTGGCATCCCCATTTCAGCTGTGAGATTATGCCTGAAATTTGCAGAGAAAGCTCTCAGGGGGCGTGAGGAGTAAAACTAGTGACAACAGTAGTGATAAAAGCAACAATCACAACCTACCTCAGGTCAGACAGCTAGTAAACGGCAGAACTGGGATTTGTGCTTTGCCAGTTTAGCTCCCAAATTCACACTCTGCACTATTCTATGCTAGTCCTATATCATGCTAGTTATCTGAACACCAACTCCGTCCTGAAGTTATTATTATTGATGATGCTGATGATGACAGGAACAGCTCCTTACGGACCTACAGTGTATCATACTTTACACATTCTGGCTCATATCTCGTGGTAGTCTCAAAACAGTTCAGGAAGGTTGATATTTGTGTTGCTTTTTAATGAATGGGCACACTTAGGCTTGAGGAAATTACTGGATTTATTCCCAGGTCATATAACCAGTAAGCGGTAGGTTCAAGCTCGGGTCTGAGATTCATAACGTGTGTAATGTTCCCCTAACCATGCCTAATTCCTCTCCTTTCAAAGGGAGAATGGATGGATTTAGTAAAACTGAAACCCACCCCCACTGGTAAAGATCATTGGTCACAGCTACATAGGAGTCGGTGATTTTCATCCAAACAGAATGGGTGTCTGAACTATTTGCATTCAGGATTTCCAGAGCAAGAGCAGTCCTCTATTGAAAGAATAACTGCAATATGACCATATGATTCTGAGAAACAATATAGACGCACGTTCCTTATGACTGTAGTCATGCTTACTATGTACCTTCTAACTCTAGAATACAGTCAGAAACACCTACCTCTAAGGCTAAGGACATCCATTCACCCATTTGTTCAGTCACTCAGCACATTTTCCTGAGCTCTCACTAGGTGCTAGGCACTGCTCAGGGTGCTGTTGACACTATGGTGTCCAAAGCAGGACGAAAATGGCAACTGGCGTCTGAGGGCTCACACTCCAGTTGGGGACACAGACTCTAAATCAACCAAAACTACAGCAAAAGAATATTAGTAGCCTCCAGTGAAACCACTCAGGCACAAATACATTTCCATCTTGAGAACAGGAGTAGTGATCCCTGCTTAGTCTGAGTAATGTATCTAATCTGTGTGCCAGGCAGTGCACTCAGTGTTGGGGATAAAACAGACAAGATCCTTCATACCTGGACTCACAGCTTTGAGTGACAATAATAATACATGAGTAGTGTAGAAAATAATTATAGACTGTGATCAATCTATGGAATAGTAGCAAACATCTCCTCTAAAGGGCCAGGTAGTAAATATTTTCGACTTTGGAGGCCATATGATCTCTCTCCCATTGCAGGGTGAGAGCAACCACAGATGATGAGTAATCGGCATGGCTGTGTTCCAATAAAACTTTATTTACAAAAGCAGGTGGCCCACCAGACTTCACCCTTGGGCCATAATTTGTTGAGCCTGCTCTAGAAGATAGCAAGGTGGGCACCACTCAAGACAGTCTCCAGGGATGTGTTCTCTGTGAAAGCTGCCATTTAAATGGAGCACCGAGAGAGAAGCTGGTCATGAGACAAAACATTCGAGGTAGAGGAACAGCGAACCCAAAAGTGCTGAGGTGGGAAAGAGGAAAAGGTCTGGGGAGTGGCTGAAGGCTGAGTGGTAGGTTTGCCACAGGTGTGAGAGGAAGAGGGATGTGAAGTGACTGAAGACGCGTGCAAGGACCCAAGAACAGGGAGCTTTTACGCCCCCCATCAAAGGCAGAGACCTCTTATATGTCTATGTAGATTGGGAGATGGGGTATGAGCATCTCCTTCCAGAAAGGGGATCCCCCCAGAGCAGTCATTCTGTTTGTCTGAGGTTGGTGGGGCATCTCCTTTACTCTTTACAAAGGTGATGATGCAGAAGAGGATGCCCAGGGTCAACCACATGAAGCTGACTTCACCCACAAATCCTTGCAAAAACCCCAATCAGTGTTTTGGGCCGCTTTCCTTTCAATGACGGCTGTTACTTAGAGCCGGTAATTGTGCACAGCTATTATTACCCAGGATGGGGAAGCCTTAGCAGTTCACAAGTTCAGCTCAGATAAGCTGTTTAATAGTTGGTTGCTTAACCTTCCCTTATGAGTCAACACGATACCCTCCCCTCCCACCTTCCCTAGAGCCCAGGGCCTGACCTGCAATCCCCCGGCCTCTGGACGCTGATGTGGCCACTGGAGTTCCCTGCACTTCTGTGGTATATTTCCCACTGTAGCTGCTCACCAGGAGAGCTTCTGCAAGACCCCAGATGGTTTGGTCCTCCCCCTGCCACCCTCCCTTGAGCTTGCTTTTCTACAGGTAGCTTCCTGCTGTGGGGAGTGGTTTCTAATCATGGGATCACAGGGAGAGGTGTTTAGAGCAATACAGAAGGTCTCAAAGCCTCTGAGAACTTCCTTTATGCCCTGGATACCGCCAAGATTTTGCTTTCCTGCCTTTATGGAATTTCAGGGGACGATGAAGATGCTTTCAGCGAACCTTTTCCAGCCTCACGTGTCCCATGATCGTGACATCTGTCTTCTGTTGCCTGTGTATATTTTTTCTGGATTGGATAAAAATTTCAACGAAGATTTCTGCTTTTATTTCTGGAAATCTTGTGCGTCACTGTAAATCATATGTAATTATGTGTATAAGAACCAAAAAAGCAATATTTGCGTTGGAACTCTGAAGCTTTGATTTGGCTACTTTAACCAGTTATATCCAATTGAATGGAGTCATTTTCAATATTCCCCTAAAGGTAGTTAAGTAATAGTAATGGGGCTTTCCCAAAGGGATCTAGTGAGAGTCAGTTCATTAGCAAAACAAACTCATTATCTTTAGTGGATGGATTGGTCCATGATAGCATGATGCAAAAAACTTTCGTTTTTGATGAAATGGTTGAAGTAGTTGCTGTGTGTGTGTGTGTGTGTGTGGAGGGGGTGGATATTTTCATTTGAGTCATCTTTTAAACTGTTTGCAAGGAGATACCCCACACAACAGGCAGGCGATGTTGGGAGGCGACTAGATTCAGGCTGGCAGGAGGGCAAGTTTTCCCTAAAGACATAACCTACCACCAGTTTTTGCCACCGACGAGACTGGTTATCAGCTCCATGATGTTGTCTGCAGTGGTTGAAACTATCTCAGTGCATGTGGAATCAGAGCATGTACAGAACATTTCTTTCTGAAGCCTCTCAGTTAGAAGTATTGGTTGCTAGCAATGTAAACTGGTTTTGGCTAACTGAAACCTTGGGGCATTTATTCAGAGGCTACTGGGGACTCACAGAGAGAAGACTGGGAAGCTGTCAAGGTGGACAGGCACCAAGGGCCGGTGGGAGGGTCAGGAAGATGGGAACAGGAAGGGAACTGAAGCCACAGTCAGGTCAGCCTGGTCAAACAGGGTTGCTAGTCTGAGGCCTGACCCCTGAGAACAAGGTTCAAGGTCCAAGAAAAGAGCCTGGCCCTGTCTATGCTGGATCTGGGAAAGGTGGGTCTGGCTCTGGCACCTTCCTTCCACAAAGGAAGGTGGTGATGGAATTTCACGTAATTGAAGGCACCATAATGTGCCCATAGGAAGTAGTGACTTCTTGGTAGAATACTAGTTTTATTTTCTTGGACTCCAAAATCACTGCAGACAGTGACTGCAGCCATAAAATGAAAAGATGCTTGCTCCTTGGAAGGAAAGCTATGACAAACCTAGACAGTGTATTAAAAAGCAAAGACGTCACTTTGCCAATAAAGACATCTAGTCAAAGCTATGGTTTTTCCAGTAGTAAGGTACGGAAGTGGATGTGAGAGCTGGACCATAAAGAAGGCTAGACACCAAAGAATTGATGCTTTCACAATGTGGTGCTGGAGAAGACTCTTGAGAGTCCCTTGGACTGCAAGGAGATCAAACCCGTCAATCCTAAAGGAAATCAATCCTGACTATTCACTGGAAGGACTGATGCTGAAGCTGAAGCTCCACTACTTTGGCCACCTGATGTGAAGAGCTGACTCATTGGAAAAGACCCTGATGCTGGCAAAGATTGAAAGCAAAAGAAGAGGGCGGCAGAGGATGAGATGGTTAGATAGCATCACTGACTCAACTGACATGAATTTGAGCAAACTCTGGGAGATAGCAGAGGGCAGAGGAGCCTGGCGTGTTGCAGTCCATGGGGTTGTAGAGAGTCAGACAGGACTTAGCAACTAAACAACAACAACAGGATATCAGAGTAATTTGTAAATTAGAAAGAACATAGACAGTGAGCAAGCAGGGAAAAGAAGAGTAAGAAGGGAGAGAGTGCAGAGGGTGGCTTTGGCACTCTCCTTTTGTTAAGAGAAAAACTAATAGGTAGGCGCTACTGACTGAAAATCTCCCATCTCTACCAGGACCAGATTCCAAATTCCAAGTTTCTTATTTCCTTCGTCACTCAAGGGTTTTCCCTTCTGCCTTGTGATAGTGGCAGTTGGAATTAGGGGATTAAAAGGAGAGGCTGGGGGACACAGACAGGAATAGTTTGGTCACATTAAATCCTCGAAAGATAAATGCATTTCATGCTAATATAGCTAGTATTTTCACACATATATTTTTTCTCACAGCTCTCTGGTTCATACACATTAATGAAATCACTTATTCTTCACTTTTATTTTCTATGGAAGATGTACTGAACTCTGACTTTGTAAAAGGCGATTTTCTGATGTTCTTGAAAATGGGGTTACTAGGGATCCATGAGTCGTGTCCTAAGTAGGATGTCAGATCTCCAGTCACTGTGATAATAAAAAGCAAAGTAGAAGACACAGCAGAAGTCATAAGAGGAAGGAGAGATCATGCTGGTTGTAGAGAAGCAGGAGAGGTTCCCCAGGAGAGGTAGCGTTGGAACCAGGCTTTGGAGGATATATAAACATACCCTTAAAGCTAAGGCGTCCAGACATAATACTGACACTACCACAATAGAGAGGTAAATATGGGCAGGCCTGTGTGCCTGTGTATTTGGACAGTGACAGTTAAAATTTTAAACTGGTACAGCAAGGCACTTTGAGTACTGACCAATTAGAACCTCCACTGGCCAGCCAAGAACCCCAATCTGTAAGAGTAACCAATAGCCTTGCCTATGAGCGTATCAATGGGATCCCCCTTGTGCATGCTCAGTGTAGTCAAATGGAACCAATCCCACCCAGATCAATTCTGGGTACCATTTCCTTCAGCTGGGTTATTCCTTGAATGGTCATGCATTGGGAAAAAGGAATCTGGTGTTTCCTTTCTCTGTTCTAGTTCCCTAGTGTATCTCCTGGTACAAGCATCTGCCTATTTAAAAATACAGCAATTGTGCTATTGAAGTATCTATATTGTTTGAACAACATGGCCCTTAAATCCAAGCCAAGCACTTTCTGGGGTGCTCCACTGAAGGAATGGACACTTCTTTCCTTACTGGTGGGCAGGCTGGTGCGCTTCCCTCACTGACAGAGGGACAGTCTGCGTGTGTCAGCTTCACGGATGCACAGGGCAAGGTCAAGTCTGGTCATGTCTGGCCTTGCAGACTTTAGAACTAAGCCCCCTGACACAAGCCTTACCGTATAAAGTCATATCCAGGCACGCGGGTAGACATAGAACAGGACCTGAGTATGAAAGAAATGCAAAAAAGCAAAATGGCTGTCTGGGAGGCCTTACAAATAGCTGTGAAAAGAAGAGAAGCGAAAAGCAAAGGACAAAAGGAAAGATATAAGCATCTGAATGCAGAGTTCCAAAGAATAGCAAGAAGAGATAAGAAAGCATTCCTCAGTGATCAATGCAAAGAAATAGAGGAAAACAACAGAATGGGAAAGACTAGAGATCTCTTCAAGAAAATTAGAGATACCAAGGGAATGTTTCATGCAAAGATGGGCTCGATAAAGGACAGAAATGGCATGGACCTAACAGAAGCAGAAGATATTAAGAAGAGGTGGCAAGAATACACAGAAGAACTGTACAAAAAAGATCTTCATGACCCAGATAATAACAATGGTGTGATCACTCAC
>NW_011494876.1:11106603-11106891 GCF_000754665.1 Bison bison bison
GGAGAGTGAAAAAGTTGGCTTAAAGCTCAACATTCAGAAAACTAAGATCATGGCATCTGGTACCATCATCTCATGGGAAATAGATGGGGAAACAGTGGAAACAGTGTCAGACTTTATTTTTGGGGGGTCCAAAATCACTGCAGATGGTGACTGCAGCCATGAAATTAAAAGACGCTTACTCCTTGGAAGAAAAGTTATGACCAACCTAGATAGCATATTCAAAAGCAGAGACATTACTTTGCCAACAAAGGTTCGTCTAGTCAAGGCTATGGTTTTTCCTGTGGTCAT
>NW_011494876.1:11106991-11141602 GCF_000754665.1 Bison bison bison
CCAACCTAGATAGCATATTCAAAAGCAGAGACATTACTTTGCCAACAAAGGTTCGTCTAGTCAAGGCTATGGTTTTTCCTGTGGTCATGTATGGATGTGAGAGTTGGACTGTGAAGAAAGCTGAGTGCCGAAGAATTGATGCTTTTGAAGTGTGGTGTTGGAGAAGACTCTTGAGAGTCCCTTGGACTGCAAGGAGATCCAACCAGTCCATTCTAAAGGAGATCAGCCCTGGGATTTCTTTGGAAGGAATGATGCTAAAGCTGAAACTCCAGTACTTTGGCCACCTCATGCCAATAGTTGACTCATTGGAAAAGACTCTGATGCTGGGAGGGATTGGGGGCAGAAGGAGAAGGAAAGACAGAGGATGAAATGGCTGGATGGCATCACCAACTCGATGGACGTGAGTCTGAGTGAACTCTGGGAGTTGGTGATGGACAGGGTGGCCTGGCGTGCTACAGTTCATGGGGTCGCAAAGAGTCAGACGTGACTGAGCGACTGAACTGAACTGAGTATGTAAAAAGGAACAGTCTCCAACTTATGCCCCCCATTCGGTTGTGAGCCATTCTGGACACTCTGGCTGCAGCTGAGTGGAATCACATGGCATCCCCGCTTTGTCTTCTCATTCCTCACAGTCTGGAATCACCCTTTGGCTTCTACCAAACCCTCCTCTTCAGTGATCCCATGACACCTTGCCATGTTGGTGGCAGACAAAGACGAGAAGCTGACCTTCTGTGGCTTTTCTTCAGGGCTGAGTCCATGGCAGTCTCTGGCTCTCCTCCCTTCTACACCTTCTGGCTGCCTTCTCAAACTCCAAGTCCTATCAACTGAATGGGTTTTCCCTATTGTCTTGACTGCATATTTGCATCAGTAAGTGAAATTTAAAAATTGGTCAAGATTCTTAAGATATATAGGTATGTTTGTTTGTTTGTGTGTGCATTTCTTTTCTCATTGCTCAGTGGAGTCAAGTGGTAAGAGCTTGGACTCAGAGCTGGGATTTGAGTACTGGTTCCATACTTTATTGGCTGGCACCACAAGCGAACTAAAAAATACAAGCCCCCCCTCCCCCGCCCAAAAAAACCCAAAAGCAAACCTGTGTCGGGTTCCTCAGTGACAAGTGTAGAATTATAGCATCTACATAAAAGGACTGTTTTGCAGATGTAATAAATCACTATTTGTGAAGTGCCTGGTACAAAATCAATGCTAATAGGTCTTGCTTTATTATTTAAGTCATGGTGGGGTTCACTGCCAATGATTAGGAAACAGGGGCATCACTGGTGCCAGAGGTTTGGGACAGCATGTTTCTGGTAATGTTGTGATACTGGAAAATTCATCCCAAAGAAGTCCCAGTGAATATTCTCATGGAGACCTTGTGATGAATGGAGGTTAAGTGCCAGCACTCTCCACCCACCAGATTTTGTGGAGATATGGAGTGGGAACCTAGACAGCTCTGGCCATTTTTCCTGGAAAAATGTACTTCACACTCTGCCAATCAGCCTACCAGGCAAGACATAGTGTGACCTCAACTATGGTCTCACCTGGGAAGGTGTTTCTAGAGATCCAGAATCAGGGTGGAGGAAGCAAAGAGTGTATTGATAAAACCTTCTGTCTCAGTTGGCAACAGTCAGACCTGGGTTCTCAGGCCTGCCCAGAGACCCTGGCTTGAAGTGAGCATGACCTGGACAGAGAGAGCGTATCCTTTGAGAACTGTTATTTGGATAAAGCGAGAGACAGTAATGAACGGGCCAAGCACAGAGCTGGGGAAAGTAGCCTGACTCCACCGCCCGGTACGGCATCTGGAAACGGGCGGTAGGCAGTCTGGGAATTCACTGACACTGGAAGCAACTTATTTGCATGTTTGGGTCGTACCTCTCAAAAATGGTTAAAATCTATTGTTGAGGAAAACTGCAAATTTAAGGCAGGGCTCTCTTTTAAGGCTTAATTTTTTAATCTGTAGAGATTAGAATTTATTTTTAAATTATAAAATAACTTTGGAATATTGTCACCCAGCAGTGAAATTTTAAATTTTGCACAGAAAATGTAAAAGACCCTTAATAGCCAAAGTAATCTTGAGAAAGAAAAATGGAACTGGAGGAATCAGGCTCCCTGACTTCAGACTACATGTAAAGTTACAATTATCAAAACAGTACAGGACTGGCACAAAAATAGAAATGTAGATCAATGCAACAGTATAGGAAGCTCAGAAATAAACTCACACATATGGTCAATTAATCTGACAAAGGAGGCAAGAATATACAATGGACAAAAGTCTATTGAGTATGTGACACTGGGAAAATGAACATGTGAAAGTGAAAGTAGAACATTCTCTAATATCTCACACACACACACACACACACACACACAACGGATTAAAGACCTAAATGTAAGACCAGATACTATAAAACTCTTAAGAGGAAAACACAGACAGAATACTTTCTCACACAAATTGCAGCAGTACTCTTTTGGATCTATCCCCAAGGTAATAGAAGTAAAGATAAAAATAAACAAATAGGGCCTAATTAAACTTAAAGGCTTTTGCACAGCAAAGGAAACCATACATAAAAACACAACCTATAGAATGGGAGAAAATATTGGAAATGAAGAAACTGACAAGGGGTTAATCTCCAAAATATACAATCAGCTTATATGACTCAACATAAAAACCAAACAACCCAATCAAAAACATGGGGAGAAGATCTAAAAAGACTTACTCCAAAGACATACAGGCAGCCAAAAAAATTCTCCACATCTCTAATTATTAGAGAAATGCAAATCAAACCTACAATGAAGTACCATCTCACACCAGTCAGAATGGCCAACATCAAAAAGTCTACAAACAATAAATGCTTGAGAGGGTGTGGGAAAAAAAGAGCCCTCCTACACTACTGTTGGGAATATAATTTGACATAGCCACTATGGAGAACAGTATGGAAGTTCCTTTGAAAATTAAAAATAGAGCTACTGAATGATGCAGCAATTCCACCTCTGGGAATATTCCAGAGAAAACCATAATTTGAAAAGATACACACACCCCAGTGTCTCTGTAGCATTATTTATGATAGTCAAGACATGTACCCCAAAGTTCATAGCAGCACTATTTACAATGGCCAAGACATGAAGGCAACCTAGGAGTGGCTATCAAAAGATAAATGGATAAACAAGATGTGGTTTGGGTATACACACACACACACACACACAATGGAGTATTACTCAGCCATAAAAAAGAATGAAATAATGCCATTTGCAGTAACATGAATGGACCTAGAGATAATCATACTAAATGAAGTAAGTTAGAGAGAGGAAGACACATATATGATGCTATTTATATGTGGAATCTAAAAAATGATACAAATGAGCTTATATACAAAACAGAAATAGATTCACAGACAGAAAAAAACCTTATGGTTACCAAAGCGGTGGAAGGGAGAGGGATGTATTAGGAGTCTTGCATTAAAATAGACAAACTATTATATATAAAATACAAAACCAACAAGGACCTACTGATAACACAGGAACTATACTCAATATCTTGTAATAAACTCTAATGGAAGAGAATGTAAAAACATATATATAAATATAGTCTTATATATATATACACACACATAGCTGAATCACTTTGCTATATATCTGAAACACGACATTGTATCTCAACCATATTTCAACAAAAACTAAAAACAAACCCCAAACTCCACCAAGCCCCAATTTTTTTTGCTAAAAATACAAGAAAAAAAGGTACATACTTTAGGAATTAAATAGTGTCATCTCAATATTGTTCAGGCTATCATACACCAGTCTTCAATCATATACCAGATAGTGTGTTCTTCTGGCATAGAAGAAAAATGTGTCAGTTCCTATGTTGCAATTTCTTCTGGAATTCAGCTTTAAAAGACAAGCATTTATCTTATTGGACTATTAACACCATTTATCTCCAATTTATGAAATGTTTTCCTTTATCTAACTCCCTTCAACAGTCATAGCTTTCACCCCACAAAAGCACACATATCACAAGCTGAGCTGCTAAATACAGTGAGACAAAAAATGTCTGGGAGTTACAGGGTATTTTATCGGAACACTTTCCCCATTGCCTCTTGAGCATTTCTTACTATCTGGTTATTATATTTAGTGGTCATCTAAAATGACAGATCACTAGAATTGAAGTAATTGCCTACACAGAAAAAAAAATCAGAAATCATTAGGAGGTTTCAAATTTCATTTGTATCCATGTAATTGAGTGAAGTCATACGAAAACAGAGACTAATTGTATGTCCTCTGCCCCTCAGTGTGAACACAGCTCTGGTTTCCAAATAGAAAAGTCCTGCTTCAGAAACAAGTCAATGGTTTGATAAATACTTGATTCAGAAGCTCAGCTTGAACCTCAAAGGGACTGAGTGTACTGAACAATTCTGATGTATTCAGCATGTCTCCAGGTCACCCCAGGGACAAGCCGTGTCCCTCGCAGGGAGGCTGACCATCAGGCTTCCAAGTTCAGCTCTCATCTCTCTCTGTGAGCAATCTGGCTTGCCTGTGTTTGCCACAAAGTATTATTCCCTTTCTCAAATGCAAATTCACACTGTTTCGAATCCAGGTGAATACTCAGCACACCGAATCACTGATTCCAAGGCCAGGCACAGAGTAGCAACCTACCAAGTGATGACATTTTTTAGATGTATTGGGTCCTGAAAAGGTGTTTGAAACAAGAATCAAATTAAAAAATGAGTGGTTACATATGTGTAACCGACTCTGTTGCAAGCCATTAAAATGGAATGTGTTGAGGATGCCATTTCCCTCAATTCCAGAGACCCTTTCTCTGCGAGCTTGAATGGAGGCTGGGCCATTTTCCTGACTGTTCAGGGAGGTTACTGCCCGCTCTGTTTGAACTGGGGGCAGGACTCACCTTGGGATCCCAGTCCAGGGTTCCCATTTGTGAGAAACATGATCGCAGGGGTAATGATTTGACTGCTGAAATATTGCTTTTCAAACACAAGACCTGCCCCCTCTTAAAAAAAAAAAAAAAACAAACTATATCTATTGTATCTGAACCAGCAGTAGTCCTAACAGCCATCTCTCTTCTCAGGGAGAAACGAGCTCTCAGCTTTTCTCAGGCTTGAGCATTCTCCCACCTGTCCTCAATTTAATGCACAAATGAAAGCACATAAATCTTTGTGACATTTTGGCATAAAGCACCTACTTCAGATGACTCCTTTAGGAAACTCTGAACCCAGGTGTTTGGTTTTTGCATAAACTTTGCAAAATGAGAATTGTAACGCGACTGTGTGTACACACACACATACACGCACACCTCCCCCCGAAAGGTGGCTGCATATGAAATGTGGAGGTGAGTGGGGGTAGGAGAATAACATGTGTGCAAACCTAATATATCTTTTCCTCACCTTACGTTGGGCCCAGACAGTTAAATTATAATTACAGCCCCATCTGGAGGGGGAGCAAGTACAGTACGCCAGAGCGCCAAACCTTTCAGCCATGGGTACTTTGTCAGCTAAAATAAACACACGTCCTGTGTTCAGCCTGGGGTCAAACTCAACAAAAGCTCTGAAAGATGGGACACTCATCAAGAACCAAGCTGTGAAACGGTCAGGGCGACAGCAACAGCAGGAAGAAGGAATGAAATGGTTGGTTACTTCCCTCCGGCCAGAGGGCTCAAGAAGGCTGCTCAGGGCTTACCTTCAAGGGATACAAATCCTCAGCAAGACTTGCGGTGGGCTGGTGCCGCTGCCGAGTGTGGCGGGAGAGTGGGAAGCAGCCCTCCTCTGGCCAGAGAAACTGGTCCCAAGGAAGGCAACGATGCAGGCCGGGCCTTGCCCATCCGTGGAGTGCTTCAGGGCAGCGAATCATCTCTCTGGTTGCAAGGTGGTGAAGCTGTACAAGTAGAAACACTTGGTGCCTGTGTTCCCTGACCAATGAAAGAAGCTCGTCTTGTTGGCTAAGAGAACGCAGGTGATGCAGGAGGCGGACAGAGAGTGAGGGTCCTGAGTGCATTTGAGGCCCTGGTTGCTTTCATTCTTGACGCCGATTCATGCTATCTTTTCCAGTTTGTTCCACACACAAGTAGTTTCTCTCCTTTTTGCCTAATCTAGCTTTGAGATTCTGTCACTTGCTATCAAAAGGGTTCCATCTGACATATCAATTGTAAAATGAAATTTATAAATGGTTTACTTTGATTGAATGGTATCAATGCTATTAATAATTGATAACATTTATTTAGGACTATGTGCCATGCCCTGTCCTAAGAATGTTCTGTATATATTTTCTTCCATTTAATCCTCACAACCCCATAAGGCAGGAGCAGTTCTTGTTTCCCTTTTAACAGATAAGAAAATTGAGGCACAGAAAGGTATAGAGACTTTACCAATATCTCTCAGCTAAACCCAGAGCCCAGTGTTTTTATGACCCTTATTCTTCCAGTATAGGTTCTGATAACTGTTCTTGAGTGAGAAAGTAGAGTTAAAGCCAACGTGTTTAGAGTTTATGCCCAAGTCTATAAACAATTGTATTCATACCCCTGCGAAGAAGACAATTGTAGGTAAAGCCCAGATGGCTGTTTCTGACTTGGTTTCTGATCTGATGGGTGTGAACGAGAGAGCATGCCTTTCTCACAAGTTTACAGGTGATGCTCATGTTTAGGTCTCAGTGCCTTTACCGTTGCCATCAACTTGTTTGTAAGCACCTATGAGGCAATTCAATAAACTAAATCAGCCCAAACTGATGACTTAGCCACAATGCTAATAGATTAGCTTGACTGGTCTGTGTTCCAAAATGGCCAAATCAAAGTCAACACAATTTAGAGGCTCTGAAATTAATAAAATGGCACACAGAAATATCATAACTTTTCCAGGCAAGGAAATAGCAAACTACAATCTTTTTTAAAATAGTATATTATATAAAAATAACTTGAGGTGATGTGTTACTCATTGTCTAAAACCATCACAGCTCTTTATCACTAGGATTTGTTGCCTAATGGGACAAGTATGCCTCGATGAAAGTGTATGCTTGCTTTTACCTTAAACTTATCACGAGGATACAACGAGGGGGTACTTCCCTGGTGGTCCAGTGGTTAAGAGTCTGCATTCTAATGCAGGGGACACGGGTTCAAACCCTGGTCCCAGAAGATTCCACATGTCTCAGGGCAACTAAGCTCGTGTGCCACGACTGCTGAGCCCACATGCTGCAACCGCGAAAGCCTGCGTGCTCAGAGCCCCTGCTCCCCAACAAGAGAGGCCGCTGCAATGAGACACCCGAGCACTGCAGCTGGAGAGTAGCCCCCGCCTGCCACAGCTAGAGAAAGCCCGCATGCAACAACAACATCCCAGCACAGCCAAAAAAAGGATACGACTGGGAATGACCTCACTGTTATCATTTATGTTAGCAGAGATCTGTCACGCAAGTAAGTTCTGAGCTGGGCTGATGTCATTGTACTCTCTTAATTTTAATTCTTTTCTTTCTTTCTTTTTTTTTTTTTTAAAAATGTCTGCCACAGCTCACCGTCGCCCGGGCCGCCATTCGGCGCCCGCCATCTTGAACCCACAGCTCTCTGTCAATTCTTTTCTTTAAATAGAACAAAAGATAGGTTTGTTCTACAAAGAGGAATTACGGTTAATTTTGTTCTAGGGTCACAAATATATTCTTTGGTGTAACTGGGTAAATTATAGACACCTTCTCTTTATATGCAAGATTTCAGTTTAAAAAACTGAAATATTTCTTAGAGTCATTATATGTACTTACAAATTAGTCTAACTGAACAAAATAGATAGGAACCCATGAAATTTCTTAGAAAATTTTTGCTTTTTTAAAGAAATAATAATCATTTTTTCTTTATGAGAAAGACTGGCTGAAAGTTTTCTTTTCTCGTCGTGGCTTTGGTGTCACAGTTATGTTGACCTCACAGAATGCATTTAAAATTTTCCCCTTTCTTTAAACTCTGAAAGGGTTTAGGTAAGATTGCTATTATTTCTTCTTAAATGTTTAGAAGACTTCACCAATGAAAGCATTTGTGATTGGGGTTTACTTTGTGTGTGGGTGTGGGGGAAGGTATTTAGTTTGAAAATGAAAAGATTTCATTTTAAACAACTTATTTTTTCTTGTTAGGTTTTTTTTTTTTTGCTTCTAATCATAGCTTTATTCAATAGTCGATTCAAAAAGTTATTCTACACATCATTGAACTCATTCTTGCGTCTTTACAGACTGTTTTTTTTTTCTTGTGTTAGTTTTAATAAGTTGTGTTTTATAGAGGATGTACCCATTTCATCTAAGTTGTTTAATTAATTGCATAAAGATGTGTGGATCAAAACAAACTGGAAAATTCTTAAAGAGATGGAAATAACAGACCACTTGACCTACCTCCTCAGAAATCCATATGCAGGTCAAGAAGCAACAGTTTGAACTGGACACAGAACAACAGACTGGTTCCAAATCGGGAAAGGAGGACATCAAGGCTGTATATTGTCACCCTGCTTATTTGACTTATATGCAGAGTACATCATGAGAAACGCTGGACTGGATGAAGCACAAGCTGGAATCAAGATGGCTGGGAGAAATATCAATATCCTCAGATATGCAGATGACACCACCCTTATGGCAGAAAGTGAAGAGGAACTAAAGAGCCTCTTGATGAAAATGAAAGTGGAGAGTGAAAAAGTTGGCTTAAAGCTCAACATTCAGAAAACGAAGATCATGGCATCCAGTCCCATCACTTCATGGCAAATAGATGAGGAAACAATGGAAACAGTGAGAGTATTCTTTTGAGCTCCCAAATCACTGCAGATGGTGACAGCAGCCATGAAATTAAAAGATGCTTGTTCCTTGGAAGAAAAGCTATGACCAACCTAGACAGCATATTGAAAAGCATATATGTATTTATATGTATAAATACATATAAAAGAAAAGAATATATGTATTCTCATATATGTATTTAAAGCTACCAATTTGCCTCTAAATACTGGTCGAGCTGCATCCCACACATTTTGATACATCATATCTCATTTTTGTACAGTTCAAAAAATTTCATCTTTTCCATTTAGTTATTTCAACTCATAGATTATATAGGTTATTTAATTTCTAAGCATTTCAAATTATTTTCTAGTTATTTTTCTATTATTGATTTCTACTTTGATTCTACTGAGTTGAAAAACATATATACTCCTTTAAAATTCATTGAGATTTGCTGATTGGTCTAAGCATATGGTCTATTTTGGCAAATGTTTGACATACACTTTTTTTTTAAATTTTTGGCTGTGCTGGGTCTTCACTGCTGTGTGCAGGCTTTTTCTAGATGTGGAGGGCAGGGGCTACTCTCCAGCTACAGCGCACGGCCTCTCATTGTAGTGGCTTCTCTGGTCACAGAGAACAGGCTCTAGGCTGCACGGGCCTCGGTAGTTGCTGCACGTGGGCTCGACAGTTGCTGCTCCCGGGCTCTAGAACGCAGGCTCGGGAGTTGTGGCACATGGGCCTAGCTGCCCCACAGCAGGTGCGATCTTCCCAGACCAGAGATTCAACTGGTGTCCCCTGCACTGCAAGGCAGATAACCAATCACTGGGCCACTAGGGAAGCCCCACAGATACTTTTACAACATTTTTATTCAGTGATTATGGAATGTAGAAATCTAGATATGTTCAAGCAGTCATGTTAGTAAGAAATTACTTTTTCAGAGAAAAAAAAAATGAAGTACTTTTTAAAGTTTAAAGGGTAAGAGTACCACATTTAACTAAGTGCTTTCTTCTGGAATTTTGACTTTTAACTCCTCAGTAACAATTTGTCTCGCCTCCATATGACTATTCAGCATCTCTATTTGGATGTGTAAGGAGTATTTCAAATTCATATGCCCCGAAAGGAACTCCTGGTTTCCCCTTCAAATCTGCTCCTTTTCCCATCCTTTCATCTCAGTAAGTGCACCTCAGTGGTCATGCTGAAAATATTAGAAGTTGTCTCTAATTCCTCTTTTCCTCATATTTATATCTTTTCCACCTGAAAAGTTCTATTCCCACTATCTTAAAATATGTCCTAATCTGACTGCTTCTCACATCCCTTCTACTACTTCTCTGACCTAAGAGCCTGTCACTTCTTTCAAGGGCACTATTTAGTCACTTCTTAATGGATCTGTCTGCTTTTCCCTTTATTCCTTCTCTCCCTCCTCCATCTCTAGACTCTGCCTTCTACTGCAACACGGCACACAGATTTTGCTCCTCTCATAACAGAGTCATTAAAAAAATCAGATCAAATCATTACCTCATTAAGAAACAAAATAACTCAAAGGCTATCTCTCACACTTGGAATATATTATAAAATTCTCAGTATGATCTCAGAGGCCCTTGGTGATCTGGCCCTTCCCCCCTCATGAATCTCCGTGTTCATACTTGTCCCCTTGCCCACTGCTCCAGCCACAGTGGCCCTCACTATGTTTGGAAAGTGTCTAGTTCATTCTTGTCTCTGGGTCCTGGAACTTGCTGATCCCTCTGCCTAGAAAGCCCCTCTTCCAGATTGTTACACAACCCACTGTTTCATTTCATCTCAATTCACATGTCATCTCCTCAGAGAGGCGGTTGTGACCATCCCATTTAATATCCCATCTTACCTCCACTGTGCTATCCCTTGTCAACTTATCTTGAGTAAAATGTCTTCACAGCACTCGCCAATATCTCATACTACTTATAAATTCATTAATTGTGTTTAATCTGTCTTCTGCCCTGGAATATGGGTTCCATACGCACTTGGTACGGTTCATTGCTGAATTCCAACCAGGTAAACCAGGGCCTGGAACACAGAAAACACTCAATAAATATTTCTTAGTTGAATGGATGTATAGATTGATGCAGAGTGGATGAATGTTTAACTGAACAAAAACAATTGTTTTACATCCATTTATATGAACCAAGTAAGTTCATTCTTTCTAGGCAGTACTATGCTGTTTTACTTTTAATTAGGTTGGTTTACACATTATGAAAGGTTGCTGCTGCTACTGCTGCTGCTAAGTCACTTCAGTCGTGTCCGACTCTGTGCGACCCCATGGACTGCAGCCTACCAGGCTCCTCCATCCATGGGATTTTCCGGGCAACAGTATTGGAGTGGGGTGCCATTGCCTTCTCCCTATGAAAGGTTAAGCTTCTCAAAATAACCTGTAGATTCTAATGTCACTAACTTGGAATGGAGTTGTCACCAGTTACGGGCGTTGGTTTGAGAATGCAGAAACTCCATGCACAGACACGGCATAAACAGCAATACAGAATCACTCCATGTAGCACCTTGATTCTGTGGTCATTCACTGGAATTTGCTAGTCAAGCTGAGGATCAGGTCCCTACTCTGACATGTGTTTTATTTTTAATTTTTTTACTTTACAATATTGCATTGGCTTTGCCATACATCAACATGAATCTGCCATGGGTGTACACGTGTTCCCCATCCTGAACCCCCCTTCCACCTCCCTCCCCATACCACCCCTCTGGGTCATCCCGGTGCGCCAGCCCTAAGCATCCTGTATTCTGCATCGAACCTGGACTGGCGATTCATTTCACATATGATATTATACATGTTTCAATGACATTCTCCCAAGTCATCCCACCCTCGCCCTCTCCGACAGAGTCCAAAAGACTGTTCTATACATCTGTGTCTCTTTTGCTGTCTTGCATACAGGGTTATCATTACGACCTTTCTAAATTCCATATATATGCATTAGTATACTGTATTGGTGTTTTCCTTTCTGGCTTGCTTCACTGTATAATAGGCTCCAGTTTCATCCACCTCATTAGAACTGATTCAAATGTATTCTTTTTAATGGCTGAGTAATACTCCATTGTGTATATGTACCACAGCTTTCTTATCCATTCGTCTGCTGATGGACATCTAGGTTGCTTCCATGTCCTGGCTATTATAAACAGTGCTGCGATGAACATTGGGGTACACGTGTCTCTTTCAATTCTGGTTTCCTCAGTATGTATGCCCAGCAGTGGGATTGCTGGGTCATATGGCAGTTCTATTTCCAGTTTTTTAAGGAATCTCCACACTGTTTCCATAGTGGCTGTACTAGTTTGCATTCCCACCAACAGTGTAAGAGGGTTCCCTTTTCCTCGCACCCTCTCCAGCATTTATTGTTTGTAGATTTTTGGATAGCAGCCATTCTGACTGGAATGAAATGGTACCTCTTGATTTGCATTTCTCTGATAATGAGTGATGTTGAGCATCTTTTCATGTGTTTGTTAGCCATCTGTATGTCTTCTTTGGAGAAATGTCTGTTTAGTTCTTTGGCCCATTTTTTGATTGGGTCGTTTATTTTTCTGGAATTGAGCTGCAGGAGTTGCTTATATATTTTTGAGATTAATTCTTTGTCAGTTGCTTCATTTGCTATTATTTTCTCCCACTCTGAAGGCTGTCTTTTCACCTTGCTTATAGTTTCCTTTGTTGTGCAGAAGCTTTTAAGTTTAATTAGGTCCCATTTGTTTATTTTTGCTTTTATATCCAATATTCTGGGAGGTGGGTCATAGAGGATCCTGCTGTGATTTATGTTGGGAGAGTGTTTTGCCTATGTTCTCCTCTAGGAGTTTTATAGTTTCTGGTTTTACGTTTAGATCTTTAATTCCATTTTGAGTTTATTTTTGTGTATGGTGTTAGAAAGTGTTCTAGTTTCATTCTTTTAAAGTGGTTGACCAGTTTTCCCAGCACCACTGGTTAAAGAGATTGTCTTTTCTCCATTGTATATTCTTGCCCACTTTGTCAAAGATAAGGTGTCCATAGGTGCATGGATTTATCTCTGGACTTTCTATTTTGTTCCATTGATCTGTATTTCTGTCTTTGACTTGCGTTTTAAACATTGGTTCTTAGGAATGTCAGAATAGGTTACACGATTCTCACACTTGGCTTCTACCAATTGCTGATGTTTGACAGAGGCAGACCTAAGAAATGCCTAGAAATGACCATCTCTAAAGTGCTGTGATGGTGCTTTCCTTCCAACACAGAGGATGAAATGACATTGTGAAATAGACTTTTCTTAACTGCTACGGTAGGGCTTTCCTGATGGCTCAGGGGTAAAGAATCCACCTGCAATGTAGAAGACAGAGGAGTCGTGGGTTCGATCACCATGTCAGGAACATCCCCTGGAGTGAGAAATGTAACATCCTCCAGTATTCTTGCTTGGAGAATCCCATGGACAGAGGAGCTACAGCCCATGGAGCTGCAAAGAGTCGGACACGACTGAGCGTGCACGCGCACACCTAACTGCTGTGTGACGCATCCCCTCTCCCAGGATCTCCTTTTAAAATCGATGGTGCTGCCTGTCTTACTAACAGAGTCAAAAGTAGCAAGGGAATTTGCTGGAGAAACTCCAAAGTGACCAGGCACATGCATTTTGACTACCTGCTGTTTCTGACCATGCTTATTTAGGTCCTAGAAAGGCAGCCATGAATAAGATCAAGTCCTTGCTCTCATAGAGATGCCTTTAATCTTGTCTGAGAAAAAGACTGTTTTCAAAAAGAAAAGTATAATATTTAGGGTTAAGCTGTTAAATCGTATATTCTTACATAGCCATAGTTTTAGCTAGAAAACTTGTTCCTAGGTCATGTGCTGGAAAAAATGGTATCAGTGTTTCCTGGGGTTATCCAGAGAGAACATAACTTCCAGATGTTCTTTCAAGGTGCATGTTGGGGAGCATTCATGTTAGGAATGGGGGTCCCCTAAGCCCCGGCCTCCAGTCTGAGCCTGGTGGTTGGAATCCATGATGTCTACCCCACTATGGATATTTTACCTACAAATTCCACCAGCCCCCTGTTGCATGTGTTCGTTTACTCAGCCTGTAATAAATAGCTTCACATACAGAGATTCCATCTGAATACAAACAGTCCCAGCCTTTAGAAGCCTCTCCAGCAAAGCTCTTTGGGAGTGCGTGTGTGTTTCGGGGTGATCAGCTCCAGGCAACCCTGGTCGGTCATAGAAGTTGTCATTGCTGTCATCTTCCTATGAAATTCTTCATCCTTTTGAATGCTCATAAATGGGTATTTTCATGCAGAGTTCATAATTTTGAAATGAATTTCAATAACTCCTCCAGTGGCTGCCTGCCAGCCTGACAATGTCCGTCCTTGTGAAACTAGCCTCATGAGTGTGTTTGGAAGCATGCTGGCTTTGGTTTTAGCAACAGACGAGGCCGAGTCCAGAAAATATTTTGTGATATTTATTTTTATAGCATGAATGAGCAAAACATTCAAGAAAGTGCTGATGGGTCTCCAAATCTCAAACTCCAACTTAGAAAATAGAAATTTGAATTTCCTATTCCACCTCTCAACCCCACCCCCATTCTCCCTTTTTTCCAGTGGGGGCTGACCTTGCTGGCTTTGGCAGAAGCAGGGATGTGTTGAAATGTTGTAAATTACAGTTAATGTGATATGATTCTGTTTATCCTTGTCCAACACTGTTGAACCTACCAATTTTTCCCTTCTTGGCTTTCCATGAATTAAGGCAACGAGAGAATAGCCAGTTGGAAGACTGAACCATTTTCCTTTTCAGTCAGAGTAAAAGACAGGCACAGCTGATGAATGCTGGCCCTAAAGAAAAGGTTTTGTGCTTTGACAAGACATTCAGAAAAAGCCCAAGATACTGCCCTATGTACTGCTGAAGACAAAAGGATTGTATTCTGGGATGTAAGAAATACAAAACATGATTCAATTTCCTAAAGGAGATTCACACCAACAATGTTTAAATGAAAAATGTCATGAATTTCGTAAGAACTGAGTATTAAAGAGGCAGCTGCCATCTTTTGGTTTCTCTTTCAGAGCTGGAAAGGTTACCTCAAGGATATAGTTTCTGAAAGGGTCTTATTGTCCTAACCATGACTCACTCAAGGGTATCTTCACAGGCAAGCCTCTTAGATGCAAGGGACTCAGGCAGCCTGGCTATTATGGTGCAAAATGACCATAATATGGTGCAACGAAATTGTTCATGGATTTGTTGGGAAAATATGGTAAAGATGATGCTGTGAAAGTGCTGCACTCAATATGCCAGCAAATTTGGAAACCTCAGCAGTGGCCACAGGACTGGAAAAGGTCAGTTTTCATTCCAATCCTAAAGAAAGGCAATGCCAAAGAATGCTCAAACTACCACACAATTGCACTCATCTCACACACTAGTAAAGTAATGCTCAAAATTCTCCAAGCCAGGCTTCAGCAATATGTGAACCGTGAACTTCCAGATGTTCAAGCTGGTTTTAGAAAAGGCAGAGGAACCAGAGATCAAATTGCCAACATCCGCTGGATCATGGAAAAAGCAAGAGAGTTCCAGAAAAACATCTGTTTCTGCTTTATTGACTATGCCAAAGCCTTTGACTATGTGGATCACAAGAAACTGTGGAAAATTCTTCAAGAGATGGGAATACCAGACCACCTGACCTGCCTCTTGAGAAACCTGTATGCAGGTCAGGAAGCAACAGTTAGAACTGGACATGGAACAATAGACTGGTTCCAAATAGGAAAAGGAGTAGGTCAAGGCTGTATATTGTCACCCTGCTTACTTAACTTCTATGTGGAGTACATCAAGAGAAACGCTGGACTGGAAGAAGCACGAGCTGGAATCAAGATTGCGGGGAGAAATATCAATAACCTCAGATATACAGATGACACCACTCTTATGGCAGAAAGTGAAGAGGAACTAAAAAGCCTCTTGATGAAAGTGAAAGAGGAGAGTGAAAAAGTTGGCTTAAAGCTCAACATTCAGAAAATGAAGATCATGGCATCTGGTCCCATCACTTCATGGGAAATAGATGGGGAAACAGTGGAAACAGTGTCAGACTTTATTTTTTGGGGGTCCAAAATCACTGCAGATGGTGACTGCAGCCATGAAATTAAAAGACGCTTACTCCTTGGAAGGAAAGTTATGACCAACCTAGATAGCATATTCAAAAGCAGAGACATTACTTTGCCAACAAAGGTTCGTCTAGTCAAGGCTATGGTTTTTCCTGTGGTCATGTATGGATGTGAGAGTTGGGCTGTGAAGAAGGCTGAGTGCCAAAGAATTGATGCTTTTGAACTGTGGTGTTGGAGAAGACTCTTGAGAGTCCCTTGGACTGCAAGTTGGTCCTACCAGAGCATTCTAAAGGAGATCAGCCCTGGGATTTCTTTGGAAGGAATGATGCTAAAGCTGAAACTCCAATACGTTGGCCACCTCATGCGAAGAGTTGACTCATTGGAAAAGACCCTGATGCTGGGAGGAATTGGGGGCAGGAGGAGAAGGAGACAACAGAGGATGAGATGGCTGGATGGCATTACCGACTCAATGGACATGAATTTGAGTGAACTCCATGAGTTGGTGATGGACAGGGAGGCCTGGTTTGCTGCAATTCATGGGTTGCAAAGAGTCGGACACGACTGAGAGACTGAACTGAACTGAACTGATGGTGTCTGCCAGATTTCTATTAGAAGTCCAAAAATCAACAGGGTTTTCTTCTCAAGTAAGTTGAGGTTTTAAGAAGAGAATGTATTAGGGGTGTGGAGTTCTTTAGGGAGGAATTTTTAAAAATCCACACACATGGTTAGAAATAATAATCATGAATAATTGGGAAAAAAGGTCCAAATTGACCTTTTTCTGATCTGGTTTGTTTTGAATATTGCACAATCCAATTTTGCTTTGGTTAGATGAGCCAGAGTGCCAAGTAAAGGCTTTAAAGAACGGTAGAGAGCAATTTAAGAAAAATCCATTTTATCTCACAGTTTATAACTAATCTTAAGCAATGCATAAAAGGTGATTAGGAAAAATGTGATGTGAACTTAAAACAGAGATTGATGAGCATTTTGTTTTCTAAAGCAGACACAGATGATGTCTTATGTTCATGTAGAGTGAAATGACCCCTCGACAACTCTCTTCTACCCTACATTCAGTGATGAAGCTAATAACTCAATTCCTTACATTTGCCTAGAGTGTTGTATATTTGTATATATTCAATTAAAAGTCAGAGAACTTAAGTGATTTGCCAGATACTATTCTAAGCATTTTGCAAACATTAATCTGGCTAAACCGTCAAGACTAGCCCATGAGTTAGATACTCAGATTTTCTCCTTTTCACATGGGGAGATGGAAGCATCTGGAGGTGAGATAATTTCATTCATCCATTTAACTTTTCATTGACTCACCACACACTTACTGGGCCCTTACCCACATGGACGCTGTCCCAGAAGTTGGAGAAACAAAAAGGCTGTGCGTAGTCCCCACCTTCAAGGCATTTTTGGAAAGGTAGAGAAGACAGACATCTAAATAAGAATTCACAATAGAAAATGGTAAGCAGAGTGACAGAATGATGTATAAAAAGCTCTCCCTCACACAGCATTACCTCATTTCACCCTGAGACCAATCCTACAGTGCATTCATTTCTTCAACTAATACCCACTGAATGTCAGTCCTAGGAGGGGTACAGTGCCCACTGCTCTGAGATTAGAGTCAATGAGAGTGACACTCATTAAAAATATTACAGGGACTTCTCCAGATGTCCAGTTAAGACACTGGTTAAGACATTGCGATTCCAATCCAGGTTTGATCCCTGGTGGGGGAGCTAAGATCCCACATGTCGTGTGGCACGACCCCCCAAAAAAAAAAAATTACAAAATACAAGTGAGATAGTACAACTATTGCAAGTGGTATTAAAAAGTGATACAGAGCTGGAGGAGTGAAGAGTGGGGGGATGTGACCTCATTGAAGAAATCAGGAGAGGCTTCTTGAGAATGTAGCCACATGAGGATGAAGAGGAATTAAGCAGGTGAGACAGTAAGTATTCCAGCCAAAGGGAGCAGGATGGTGTATGGAGAATTGGATGAGCTCACTGAAAGCAAATCAGGAGAACGAAGTGTGATATGAGCAAGGAGAGGTCAGACCCAGAAGGTCCTTACAGACCACGTGGGGTGGAAGGCCCTCCTCACTATGGCCCTGAGAAGCCACCCTGAGAGCATGTAGCATCTGATGGGTCATAGAGCTAAGTGGCATTTCCTAAGATGACTTTGATTGCTTTGCAGAGGATACATTACGTGGCCCAAAGGTGGGAGCCAGGAGCTCAGATTTCCAGGAAAGAGATACCAGAGGGCTGGTTGTGGAGCAGAAAGGTAAAGAAGGAGAGGTACTGCAGGGCTTAAGCTAACATGATTGTGTGTGGTGGATTCGGTAATGGTTAGAGAGCGCCCCATTTTACAGATGGGAAGACAATGGTCAGAAAGAGGTTGAGTAAACTCTTCCAGGGCCTCGTGGTTGGTAAGAGAATCCATCTTTCTTACACCTCTTTGAGTGTTGAGCAAGCACTTTTACCCTCTGTTCCAGGAGAACAAAGAAAGAACTAGGAACCTTGGTTGAAGAAACTGAACATAATTCTAAGAAGGAAGAAAAATTGGGTTTTGCAGAATGGGTGGGAGACAAGAAACAGTGACACTTTGGACAGAGGAAGTTGTGTAAAAGTGAGCAAGATATGGAGACTTTGATGGGTAAAGGAAACTGCCTATCTTGACTGTGGTGGTAGTTACAAAAGTTCATACATTCATCTAAGTGCATTTAAAATGGGTCCATTTTAACGAGCATACCTGGTTCCCAGATCTTGATCTCTAGTGCCTTTGCCCGCCAAAAGGAAGAGGGCTCCTCAAAGAAATGGTTGCTTCTGGGGCTGGAGCAGGTTTGCACAAGATGAGCCGGGAACATTTTGTTGTGCCAGAAAATAAAGAAGTGACAATGATAATAACTACAAAAAGACAAGCACATTACAAGGAAATAATAACCAACTTGAAGGGGTTCCCATTGGCCAAATCTTGGAAAATGTGGGTATCAAAAAATAGTGAAAGTGAAAGTCGCTCAGTTGTGTCCGACTCTTTGTGACCCCATGGACTGTAGCCTTCCAGGCTCCTCCGTCCGTGGGATTCTCCAGGCAAGAATACTGGAGTGGGTTGCCGTTTCAAAAAATAGTAATAAATTATAAATCATTGAGGAAAAACAAATTATGAGTCTATACTAATAATAAATGCAGAAATGGGGGAGAAGAAGAGATCTTCATTCTTCTGTAAAAGGCTAAATGTGGACTGGTAAATGTGGAAGGAGTGCTACAGTTGGAAAATTACCATTTTTGCATTCATTGTAATAAATGGTGGATAATGTTATTACTTATAATATTACAAATATAAATATTGAAAAATGATATGATATTATAAAATATTTAATATATTCTAAGTCTCAGGTAAATCCATGAGAATAGTTTAATAAGGGCCAGGATACCTGAATGATCTCAGAGAACCTTCCCATAAATTAGTTGCAAGGGACAAAGTAGTAACTAAACAGTGGAGAAACTGGGCAATACTTTGTGTGATCAGCATCACCAATGGGCAGGATGGCCACAGTGTATCTCCAAATGTAATATTCTTGTCTGTACTTCCAGTTGTTAAAATAGGATTAAAGCAAAGGATATCGAGAGGTTAAGTCTTAGAGAAAGAGGAAAAACATGGCTAATAGGTTTATAAAGAAAAAACCAAAAAACTCATCTAACAATCAGGAAAATGCAATCAAAGAAAGGCAGTATTTTGATTTATCAGACTGATATTATTAAAATGATCAATGATTTGGCAAGGGCATTGAGAGAACCAGTTTTATACTGCGGTTGTCTCCTGCTACATAGCAAATTACTGCAAAGCAGCAGCTGATTACTGCAGCTCAGGTGGGCCCTCTGCTTCTGGGTCTTTAACTTGAAGGTCATCTGAGACTCCAGTGGGGAAGGATTCACTTCCAAACTCGCGTGGTGGGCTGGTGGTTAGAGGCTGCCCTTAGGTCCCTGCCACAAAAGCCTTTCTTTGGGTAGCCAGAGAAAGAATCCACTAGCAAGAGGCAAAGTTACACTCTCCTGAAGCTAATCACAGAAGTGACATCTCATCACCTCTGCTTTATTCTTTTGGTTAGAAATGAATCATCAAGCCACACCCAGGGTGAGGCAAATATATGGGGGCATGAATACCAGGAGGTAGAGATCACTGCAGACTGTCTTAGAGTCAGCCAGCCATGGCGACCCACATGTTATTAGAAGGACAAGGCTGAATAATTTACAGTATCAGCACACCATGGTAAAGACCTCAGTAGTTAATGAAAAATGTTGTACACACGTGTGTGCATGGACTTGGGACCATTTCTGAAACTATTTCACTATTGTTGAATGAATAAAGCAAACAAGGGTATTCTGCAAACAAATGTGACACCATTTATGTAGAAACAGAATATTTTTCCAAAATGGAATACATTTATGCATATACATACACATTCAAATACAAAGGAAAAGGTGTGGGAAGAGACACAGCCAATCCACTGATGGCAGTTACCACCGGGAAGAGATGCAGGTTCAGGGTGGTGGTGGGGAATGATGAGCAACTTTCTCATTTTATTCATCATACTTATTCTTTGCTGTTATTTTTTTTTTTAACAGTGGGAATAGATTTATGTACTGTACATTTGTTTTTTAAAATAGGACTTGAACAGGGAAATGGGGCTGTGTCCAAGAGTGTTAGCTTTTGAAAGTGTAGCATGGTATCCATAAATGTGTCCCAACAGGGCCTTCTCATTGTCCATGTTTTAAAGGTCCACTTGGTTTTCCATCCCAGCTTTTTCTCAGATGTTTGTAACTGTGCTTGGAACAAGGAAGCTGCAAGGGCTCTGTAGTCCCAGACCCAGGAGCTGCTCTGCACACACACGAGGAGGGCTGCGGGGAGCTGGCAGCTGGATCCTATCGAATGCTGGTCTTTCTCAGACACAAAAGGAGAACCTCAGTAGTAGCCACCCAGAGTGGAGCCTGGTGCTGCAGGGCGCTTCAGGGAGGCCACGGGATGGGATGTGGCACAAACAGGCCCTTTCGTGGGTCTTTTTGTCAGTTGCATGGCCCACTTTATAATCAAAAATGAGCCCAGGTTCCCATGGCTGGAGGTGCAGTTCAAGATCCCCCACTGGCCAGTGACCTTGGGCCAGCGGCCTCGTCTGTGACATGGTGATGGTGATCACACTGCTATCGGGGGCTTCCTGTGGGGATTAAATGAGCTGATATGTCTGAGGCACTTGGCTTAGTGCCTGGGACATATTAAGCCCTCCAGGAGCTTAGCAGCTACTGCTGTTGTTGATGTTATTTATTGTTATCCACAAAAGTTGGCGTTCACTAAACCCTTAACAGTTTCCTGATCCTGGCTTTGTGATAAGTGCTTTATATTCGTCATCTCATTGAGTTTGCTCAACTTTGCAGAGTGGAAATTATTCCTAATCTTCCCATTTCATGGACAGGAACTCTGCGGCTCAGAGAGGTCAGGTTTGCTCTCCAAGTTCATAAACTGGGAAATGATGGCCGAGATTTGAAATCAGGTTTGTGTGTCTCTGAAGTTTCTACTCTAACGATACTCACTTGCTTCCTGGGCCTTCACACCATGTTATTTTGCTCTCAGGCTGTGAGGAAAGTATCGTCAGGCTTTAGAGGACTTGGCAATGGACCAGAACACCCAGGAGAGGACGAGACCGTAGTTTCTGCTGTAAAGACACTACAGAAATGGATGAATAGACAGTCAGTGTGGGAAAGTGTCCACGACTTCCTCAGAAACCAACCAACCAAGGAGATCAAAAAATAAATATGTGAAGATAAATTGCATCTGACATACTTTTAACATGCTTGATGTGAGTATATATAAAAATCCTTATACTCAACAGAGTTCATCTATTCTTGTCACACGTGTGGAATATTTATAAAAATTAATCAAGAATTCCCATTCATCTGCTGGTGGACCTGGAGGCACGGCCACAAAAGTACAAGACTTCTGGGAGAACCATTTAAAAGAAACTTTCTAGAAAGTCTGTTGCTTTCATTCCACATAAGCTTCTAGACAGGTTCACATACACGTGCCTCATTTCATTTAAGGAATAAGAGAAATACCTTTTACCTATGAGGCAATGAAGGGTCAGACAATAACCTACCGAAGGTGCATCATCTGTAAAGCAAGGAGCTAAAAAGGAAACCACAGGGGCTTCATCATTCTCAGGCTCGGCAGCGTCTTCCCTCTAAGATGCTGTGTTTGTTCAGAACCTCGAGGTTCAATGAGAGCTTTAAGGAAAAAGTTTCTTGAGATAAGTTTTCTAGATACTCTTCTTTTCTTCCAAGTTGTTTTCTGAAATAAAGCTTCAGATTAAGGATGAAACCCTGAAAAGCAAAAAGACAGACAATGACAAGTGTTGGCAAGGATATGCAGAAATTGAAACCTTTTCACATTGTTGGTGGTATTGGTGCAGCCATTTTGGAAAACAGTTCGGCAGTTCCTCAAAATGCTAAAGTTACCATATGACCCAGAAAGTCCACTCCCAGGTCCTCAAGAGAAACGAAAACACACGACTGTGCAAACACACGCACATCAATGTTCACAGCAACATTATCCACCATGGCCAAAAAGGAACCAACGCAGATGTCCAGCAACTTACAAATGGATAACAAAGGGAGGGACATGCACGCAGAAGATAGAAAGGAGTGAGGGCCTGCTACGCTAGAACGTGGAGGAGCTTGAAAATATTAGGCTAAGTAAGAGAAGTCAGTCACAAAAAGTCATATACTGTACAATTACATTCATGTGAAGTATCCAGAATAGGCAAATTCATAGAGTCTGAAGTAGATTATATGGTTGCCTAGGGTTTGAGGATGGGTGGGAGGGGTGGCTGCTCGTGTGCGCTGGGTATGGGGTTTCTTTGTAGGGTAATGGAAATCTTCTAAAATTAGGCTATGATGATGGTTAGACAACAGTAAATACACTAAAAGGGACTGAATTATTCATTTAAAAGGAGTAAATTTCAGTATATGTGAACTACATCTTAATAAAACTGTTTAAAAAAAGAGTCCAAGTCTGAATTGCCAAGATGCTCTATTTTGAAAACTAAATGAACCTGATATTTGTTATTTCTCACATGAAGGTGAGAAGAACTGGGGGAGAAGACCTTCAGTAGAGAAGTAAAGAAAGACTGGAGAATGAGGCACTTAAACCTTAAAGGTTGAGAGCCTTCAACTGTGCCTTAAGGAATGAAACAGACTCAGCATATATAGGAAGGTTATTATTCTAGATGAAAGGAACAGTGTGAGCCAAGCTCCAAGAGTTGAAGAGGCAGGCAGGGAAAACACTGACCAACATTGTTTGAATTAAACAAAGAAATCATACTGTAGTTTTTAGCCATGCTAACAAATACTCTCAGATATATATATAGCTTTTGGATAACAGAGTAGAAGTGAAAAGAAAACAAAACATTTCATTGAAGTTCACTTTACAAGATATGTTGGTAGGTAACCTTTATTCTTGCAAGCAGAATGCATCAATCATGGCTTCCATTAAGAAATTAAACATGGACCTGGTAACATTGGTAGCTGCTAGTAACACTTTATAAAACATTAACTGAAAACTTAAGCCTAGCACAGACCCATTTTCAGTAATCATCCGACCTCTCTCTTCAGTTGGATGGCTGGTGCAGGGTGGTCACAAGCCAGCCAGACTTCGGCTGATAAAATGGCAGGGAGGGGTTTTATTACTAATAGTAGACATTTCCCTCTCAGTGGAGAACCTCCACATGGGCAAGTAGCAGGAACGATGACTGTCTTAGAGTCTTTGGTGGCGATGATTCATTTCAAGCCCAGGGCAAACCAGACCCTTTTACAGACAGATATATTAATCTGCTTTCCAGATCTTCTCGACAGACATGTATTGGCAAGCCTAATGTGCTATACATTTTCTGCTTTTGATCCTCTGCTCAAAAATTGAATGGTTTTCTTTGTTGACTCACTAAAGGCAGTGATGAGGAGTATATCTCACATTCTCCTTAAATTCCTACGTCTACATAAGACAAGATTAAAGTAAGGAATGAATTCAAGTTCATCATGGATGAGTCCTCTTCTTTCAGAGACTGAATCCGGAGCGAGACACAGATACAGCCACCAGTGAAAAAGACATCGGAAGGTAACTGAGGAGATAATGAATGATAATAAGCTTCCAACCTGTTATCCTTGAGGTCCCCTGGGGTGCTCCAGGCAGAAAAGCGTGAAGCTATTCCAGGAGTGCAGGCAAAGTGAGAGCACTGGGGCATGTAGATGGAGGCTGAGAACAACAACAGAAGACCCACAGCTTTTCACAGTCAGTCTTCGCGGGAGCAGAGGTGTATGTGAGCATGTGTGCGTGTGGGAGGTGTGCGTGTGTGTGTGTGTGTGGGGGGGTCAACAGAATACCACGTCCTTGTTACTGCTTAGGGTTTCTAAAAGTCACCGTGTGCCTGGAGATTCCGCTTCTGGTGCTGCTCTGTGAGCAACATCATGACTGCCGCTACCACCACCAGCAGTGACAATCTGCACTAACAGGGATCTCCCCAAGCCCAGTCCCGCTCACACATCATCTCAGAACATCAGAACCAGCCACCAGCTCACACTGGCTGTAAAAACCCAATTCACGGCTAAGGAACGTGAGATTTCTGGTCCCCACTGTCGTGGGGCTGCAATTATTCACACCCAGTGATGCCGGACACCAAAACCCCACTCCACGCCGGGCACCGGGACACGATGGCAGAAGGGTTTACTGAGTTCTTTGATGGTAGAGAGGTGAAGGGGACCCTCAGCCAGGAAAGGCTTGAAGAGCCATATTGGATGGGAAATCTGTACTAAAGGAGTTCTATTTGTTCTGTGCTTGAGTTCCGCAGCTGGGCCAGTGGGCTTGAGAGTTCCTTCTTTCACAGTAGCTCAACTGCCCAGAGCACATAATAGGGAAGAGGAACGAGGGAGGCAAAGTCCTCCTCAAGCTCACAAATGAGAGAAAGATGGTTTTTCCTGACTCACACAGACAGGTTCCCGGGGCTATCTGGGGATGGAGCCTCCAGGCAGGCTGATTTGAAATGCTTCCAAACGGATATCATGCTTCAAAGAGTTGGCCCCCATGGGGCAGGAGCTGAACCTGAGTGTGGGAAGGGGATGGGAGGTCTGGAATTCATGCTGTCCTCCCACCCCCACCCCAGGCCCGGGAGGGTTTGTTTAACCCCTCAGGGGTGCTGTGTGCCTTCCTTGTCGAGCTGGTTTGTGGCTTAGTGAAGCGATATTTATAGAGTGCTCTGTGATTCTTGGGCGAACACTCGTTTTATAAATGAATGATCAAATTTATTAGCAATGAGTAACTAACCCTTCTACATTTATTTTGTTGATAATACAAATTTACAAGGTTTTAATTGCCAGTTTTAAAACCCCCAAAACCCATACATAAATACATCGGTAATAAAATATCTTCTCGCTGTGCCTTTGACTTCTGTAGTTACATTATGGCTTATGAGGAGGGTCTGAAGGTTTTAGATGGAATCATGAAACTTGCCTAAAAGGATTTGGGGCCAGAAAGAGTCTAATTCAAACCTGGTTGGTGGTAATTTCATGAGTTTTAATCAAAATGCTCTTCCCGATAATAATTATTAATACTTTTCTTTATAATGCTTATTAACACTGCTGCTGCTGCTGCTGCTAAGTCGCGTCAAGTCGTGTCCGATTCTGTGCGACCCCATAGATGGCAGCCCAACAGGCTCCCCCGTCCCTGGGATTCTCCAGGCAAGAATACTGGAGTGGGTTGCCATTTCCTTCTCCAATGCATGAAAGTGAAAAGTGAAAGTGAAGTCGCTCAGTCGTGTCCGACTCTTAGCGACCCCATGGACTGCAGCCTACCAGGCTCCTCCATCCATGGGATTCTCCAGGCAAGAGTTCTGGAGTGGGGTGCCATCGCCTTCTCCGTAATCATCTTTTATTTCGATTGTTATCTTATATAATTCCCCATGAACTTACTACTCTGACTGCGGTCCCCAAACAGCAGCATCGTGTCACCTGGTAGCTCACCAGAAATGCGTGATCTCAGGCCTCATCCCAGACTTGCCGTCAGAACTCACATCTTAACAGGATCCCAGGCGATTTGTCTGCACATCTGACTTTGCTGTTGGCCATGTCCCGAGGCGGTTACGGCTTCTCCCATTTCACAGTCGAAGAAACTGAGCTTCCGAGAAGTTCAGTGTGCCGCCCACAGTCCCACGGTCAGGCCGAATGTGAATCTGGCCTGCGGCGGTCAGCCGTGAGCCAGATGCCGCAGGTGTGCAGAGTCCACACAAGCATCCAGAAGCGCGGACCTGCGAGGACAGTGATGACAGTTCTGGGCCCCCGAAGCAGTGACTTCACTGGGCTCTGGTCCACGACTTGTATTCTCAGCTGTTGGTGCCTCATCCTGTAGACCTGGTGCGGGGGGAGCTTGTGATGTCCAGTGTTTGCACGATGCACCTGAGAGAGACCAAGAGTCATCTCGAGGTTGGGACCAAGGTGGTCTCACATAACACTTCCTTTCAATGGCAGAAATGACGGTTGACTTACTGCTTAAGAAAAATAATCTATTTTAGAACAGTGATTTGAATCCCAGAAAGTCAGGGAATGTCTGGGGCCAAAGTGGAGTGGTATATTCATTAACAGTAATTTCACAAATACACACAGCTCTCTGTATTCACAGATGCAGGACCATGAGGGCAGACTCTAGGACTTCCACTTCTATAGACTTTGGTGTCCAGGGTAGGTCCTGGAAGCACAATCCCCCATGGATACAAGGGATGACTGTATTAAATGAGTGTTTACTAGGTGTCAGAAACTATTCTGGATGCTATGAAGAGAGTGAGGCAGAGAGGAAAATGGTTAACAACGAAAATGATTTGAGCCATCCCTGGATCTAAAAGGAAATCAAATAACTTCTCTGCCTTAAACTTTGAGCTGACAGATGCAAAAGTCAACCAGAGCAGGATTCATGCATCTTACCCAAAGTACTTGTGCTGTCTCATTCTTTCCCTTTATTATGGTGGTCACAACTTAATCTGCTCTCACTCTGTAATGCATCTATTTTATCTAAGACAAGAAGTCTCCATTTGTTGGGCTGAGCACCTTTGATGTTGGTCAGTCTCAGATTCTGAGCATAGAGAGAAAGAGCAAATATTGGGGTCCATGGAGCCTGGCCAGTTGGGCATCTCACTTACAAGGTACTCCCCTGCACTGTATTCACCAGACTCAAGTGTGCCTATCTGTCAAATAGGTAGATAAACATCCTCTCTACTGATGCAAAAAGGTATATGACTTGGGTGACCGGAAAATATGTGGGTGGTTTAGGAAGTAAATTGGCCTGTATTCCTGCATAGACCTCTTCTTTCTGAAATCTCTGGTGGAACATTTTAAAAATAACCATCTCCTTATGTACTTTATTGAAATCATTCAGAGTACCTTCTGAGACCAGGGCCTTCTAAATTTATGACCTGTCATCTGGAACTTTCCCCTAAGGGCAAAGTTCCTCAGCAAGAAACGCCCTTCACTGAGTGCCATTTTCAAAGAGCTGCATGAGGGGCTGGAGGAAGAAACCCACTCTCCCAATGGAACCACAAACAATGGGATTTACATGGGCCAAACCTCATCCAAAGCTCCGAAAACTGCCCCTGGAGCTTGTCTTTGGTGGGGGTGGGGCAGACAAAGACCCTTTACAATTGTCCTTTGTTTCTAACTTTATTAGAAATTATCTCTGGATTATTGAATGAATAAGCATTTAGGGAAATAGTTTCATCTTTCTGGGTGTCCCCTTATTAGATTCCTAGAGCCTAAACCAAATGCAGGCCACCCAAAGAATAAAACCTGGATGCCTGAGTCACTTCCTAGTTCTGTCCACTCACAGATTTCAAACAGCCACTAATCACAGTTGCTGGATTCAAAAATGGGCAAGTCCATGGGATCCCGCCCTCAAGATACCCTGGATAAGACAACTGATGGCAAATATTAAGCTCAGACAGTGAGGATGGACTGTGAGGATGGTTCAAACAAGGCCATCTGGTCTACACTCAGGCATGGTGGTTCATTCAGCATGTACATGGATTGCCTGGGAAAAGGAACTGCTGGGACAAAGTAGATGCCACAAAGGCTGTCTGAGAATATGGTTTAGAATTTTTCACACAAAGAAAACAGAGATACTTGGTTTTTTGTATGTCTTTTTTTCTCAAGCAGTGACAAGACACTGTCCATACTCCCAGTAGAGCTTTACCACATTTAGGTAAGAGAAGTGGCATAAAAACAAAAAATAACACATTGTGAAATTTCCTGGAAATGACCATGATACTGTTTTCATGAATGTTTCCTTGTTTTTTTTTTTTTACTGAAAGTTGCAACTTCCATGTATGTAAATTCCCAGTAAGTCCACATCTTCAGAGAGAAAATACACTCAGAGAAATAGGGGCATCAGTGTGACAGAGAAGAAGGCAGTTGAAGAAGACAGAGAGGAAGACCTCTCTGAGGAGGTGGCCATTTGGTTGTGACCCTAAAACTCAGATCTTAGTCATGAGGATCATGGGCAGCAGACTGACAGGTCTACAACAAAACAAATCTGAAGGCCTTAAGTGGAGCCAAGGCCCAGATGTTGTCCAAGAACTGAAAGGTCAATGAAGCTGTAGTGCACTGCAGGGAGCGAAGGAGAATGAGTTGAGCTGATACTGGAAGGGAAGGGCTAGATCCTGCAGGTTATGTGGCCCATCAGTGAGCCACTGACATGATTTGTTTGAAGTTTTAACAACAGTCCTCTGGTATCTGTATGGGTGACAGAGCTTAGTAAGCACTTCAAAAACAATTGAAACAGTTGAGACCAAAGATGGCCCAGGTCCATAATGATGGAGCTGAAAAGAAGAAATTCTGGGCATTAGAGTTCATAGAGTTTGTTGACTGGTTAGCTATTAGTGGATTTTTCAAGCATTCTATCACATTTTTAGTTTGAGTTCTTGAGTGGATATGTGGATCAGTTTTCTAAGGTTAGCTAAGATTAAAGGAGGATCTGATTTAGGGGGAAGAGGCAAAATAATAACTGAGGAACCACCATCCTGGAGGCATGACTACATAGAAAAGCTGCCCCTGCCAAGATGTTACTGTTGCTCTGTTTTGGGTCATCAGGAAAATCCCAGCCTGAGTGATGACTGATGCTTGCATGACCACGGTGGAGGAGTTATGTCCATTTGTTGGATGTTTGTCATTCCAGCCTTACCAGATATAGGACAATGCCCAGCTCACAGGGCTTGGCCCGTTGGCAGATCTGTGCTGAAGCTCTTGCCAGGCACTGTTCTAGACCTTGTCATGGCATGCTGAATGACGAGCTGACAAGAACCAATTATAATGCTTTCCTTCAAGTTTTAGTGCGAGTATAATCAATGGATTATACAAAAATCCATTATTTAAAAAAAAGCATTTTGTCTCTTTCAGAGTAATGAATGTATACTATTCTTAGATGATACACAGATGTCCTCAGGTGGGAAGACTAGGCTTTACTCTAGAGTCTGAAATTTTATACACCTGGCAACTTCCAGTTGAATGGATGGCCATGAAAATTTGCAACAACAGGATAAATATTCTATTCACAAATCTATTTTTTTCACCATTTTAAAACATGACCAAAAAAAAGTCCTGATTTTTGCAGGTTTAAGGTCTTAGCTGTGGAGGACTAAGGTCACTGCTCTTTCTGATGAGAACAGGACCTCAATTCCAGAGTTCACTGCACATAACATTGGGTCCAAGGCCAAGTGTCTTGTGTCACTGGCTGGTCAAACCAAACTGAGAATGCCCATTACAGAAAGATCTTTATTGCGTTTTATCTCTTTAAAGCAACAACCCTTTTCTGGCAGCTGGAGCTGCCTTCTCTGGATCCAGTTAGTTCTGTGAAGGAGGCTCAGGTTTCTGGCAGGCAATCAGAACACAGGTGGAGCTGGCCTGTGGACCCCAAGAGCTTCCTGGCCTGTGGACCCTGACAGCCTCCTGGCCTGGGCTAAATGGGGATTTAAGCGAACCCCCTTGGGATTGGGGGGGGGGGGGGGGGGGGAATCACGTTTCGAGTGGGAAGAAATAAATCCAGAATCAAGGAAGGGAGAGGCAGCTTATAATAATAGTCTCTTATCTCTGTACTGGGTTCCACAGTTCACAAAATATATGCATTATTTTATTTTCTTCCCCCTCCAACAAATACTGTGAATTATATATTGTTAGCCTCATTTTACTGATTTGGATACCTAGGCTTATAAAGAAACTAAAATTTATCACATTTTACCTTGGGCCAGGCACAGTGCAATCCTGGGGCTGAGGGAAGAATTAAATATGTCTTACAACTTCATTTGTTATAGCTGATGCTATTTAAGGCATGATGCTTAAAACAAACAAATAAATATAAACCAATGTCACAGGGATTGAAATGGATCCTGGAATTTACATGTGGCTCCTTCATATTCAGTGAAAATACGAGAATGATTTAGAGCTCTAAATCAGGGGGTCAGCAGACTACAGCCCACAGCCATATCTGGCCTCCTGCCTGTTTTTATAAATCACAGCTTATTGGAACACAGCCACGCCCATTCGTGTGTAGTGTCCACAGCTGCTTTTGTGCTTCAAGGTCGGGACTGAGTAGTTGCATCTGAGACCCAAGCAGCCTAAAAAGTTCACTATCTGGCCCTTTATGCAGGGAAAAAAAATGCTGACCTCTGATTTAGAAAACTTTTCTCATCTTGACTTGAATCATGGACTCATTCTTTAAAGGCCTTTTAAGACAGGAATTATAGTGAAAGGGTAGATTACAAACTGGCTAAAATATATAAATTTAGTAGTAAAGTACTTGGATAAGATCTCTGGATGTCCTCTGGACATGAAGTGAGGGATACCAGGGGACACGGCATATGTGTTTGAGGACAGGATAAGATAATTTACCCACAGGCTATTCCACTAGAGTTACCTGCCTAGTGGTAACTAGGTAGGTAACTAGGTAACCATTCCATCCATGGAGCAAAGAAGTTGCTATAGACTGTGTGTGTCTCCACTGAATTCCATAGGTTGAAATCCTAATCCCCAGGGTGATGGTGTCTGGAGGTGGGGCCTTTGGGAGGTGATGAGGTCACAAGAGCAGAACCTGCATGAACTGGATCAGTGCCCTTATAAATGAGACTTCAGAGGGCTCCCTCATGCCCTCTGCCACGTGAGGACACAGTGAAAAGATGGTCACCAGGTCACCAATGAATCAATAAGGGAGCTCTCCTCGACACTACATCTGCCACGCCTTGACCTTGGACTTTCCAGCCTGCAGAATTTTGAGAAGTAAATATTTGTTGTTTAACCCACGCAGCCTGTGGTATCCTGTTATAGCAACCCTAAGAGACCAAGACAGGAGTGTGTTGTTTAGGACTGGTTTACTGTGTAGAAACAGCCCATGTGTGTATCGGTTCTTACCTTTCTTTCTCGTGCCAGTACGGGGAGCACCATACTCCACAGAGTCGTGCAGGAGTCCAGTAGTCTGCATCACGTGGCTCTGCCGTCTTTGGTGCCTCGGAGACCTCCACTTGGGCTACACAGGTAGCCAGCCGGGAAGGCAAGGAGCAAATGTGGGTAACAGGGCAGGTTTTAGGGCCATTTCTGGAAGTGATGCACATCCCCTCTGCCCACATTCTACGGGGTGCTCCTCGCACGTCCTTACGTGAAATGCGAAGTGCACTTTAGGAGCATGCCGAAGATGAAGCGAAGAGGGATACTGTGGAGAACTAATCAGATTCTGCCTCATGATCTATGCGGACCAGATACAGCATTTTTTGTCTACAAGCCCCTGGGCTACAGAGTCTCCTTCCTTCCACTTTTTCCTCCTTCCCTCCCTTTATTATTTGTTTATAGTCTTACATGTATAGCTCAGTCTTTGGTCATCACATCTACAAAAGAAATGTTAGGAACCAGTCCTTATCCTGTGATCTATGCTTTTAATTCCACCGAAATTGATAATGGAAAAAATTAGAAACCAGTAAAATGCAGGAATCTTATCACCATCACAGAACAGGGATGGAAGGGAAAGCTTGGACACCAGGTTTAAGAGCGGACTGGATTGGGAACATTTGGCTTCTGCATGTGTGAGTTTAAAGTGGTATTTAATTAAAAAGTTGCAAGCTCATGAAACAAAGGGTTTTGTTTGGCTCTCCTTTGTATAATCCCAGTTTCTAGGAAACAATAACTTGTGATTTATGGGCTCCCTTTTCACAGAAGTATGGAAGTTATATGTAGCTCATGTTCAAATGAGGAAAAAAGAAATTCCCTGATGGTAACTCATTATCTGTCTAGCTAACAAAGGACAAAGGACAAACCCTGGAACATCTTTCTTTGCCATTTCATATTTACGACACATCCTGTTGGTAAAACGTTATTCTCAAGGCAGTCTCTGGAGTTTATTATTTTTTGTCTTCTCATTCTTCATGACTGCATCATTTTTTAAAAATGCCAGGCCAGATGGAAGTTTTCTTCCTTTTGGGTCAGGGGTGGAAAAGAGACTGTGTGAAACTGCATGATGAATCCTACAGTATGCGACCCACTTTTAAGAGGAAGAAAGTTGTCACAATCCATGGGCTTTGCATGACCTTGTTGGAGTTTATTCTGAGGAATGTTCCAGTCAGGAGGACACATCGTTGTAGAGGGACTTGGAGCTCCTCGGAGAGTCACTTAACCAGCTTGTGGCTATTTCACCATCTGAAATTCTTATCCGTGGTGTTGGTCAGTGTGGTTGTCTGCATCTCCTCCAGTGAACCTGTGAACTCTAACCTCTGATAACCTGGCTCATCCACTGATGCCTTCCCAGTGCCTAAAATAAGACTTGGTGCATCATGTCTGCTGCCATGTTAGAGGAGAGGGAGAAGGAATGAATGAGCGAGTTCACAGTGGTAGGGGATGGATGACAGGCACTTCTTACCTACCACACCACTGAACCTAGAGGTGGAGACAGATACACCCTAAGACCTGTGCCTTCCCTTGGCCAAGTGCAGTCACCTCCCACTGATTGGAGTCCATGGATTTGTCTTCACTAATCATTCTGGAAAATTCCCACCAGGGTCAAAATGGTGTTCTATTGACCAAAACACTAATGAGGAGAAGCATCAATAAATTCCCAATTTGTCTCTCAGAGAGAAAGTGCATTAAATTATTTTTTCAGAGGCCTTTGTTACTATAATCCAATTCTAGTTGCAGGACATTGGATCTCTTTCTTGGAGTGCTGTGGGGAAGAAAATATTTTCAGAAAAGTATTTGTTCTTCCAGATTTCACTTGTGAGATTTCCTTCTTAACAGGAACCAAATCAATAAAACGCCTGAGAACAAACATTTCACTACCCTCCCAGCTGCTTTTAGGAATATTAATTCATCCCGGCACTGATCTGGTTTCTGGGAAGCACTCAGAAGAGGAATGAAAATCTTTTCCTGCTCCTGGGAGTTGGTGATGCTCTGCTTGGCCTCCCTGTGCTCATTCCTGGATGTGGGTTACCAACTCAGTTCATGGCAAGAGGCCTCCAGATTGGAGGAATTTCAACACATACCAGCTGTAGGACCTTGAGCAGAATTCTTAACCTATGATGTTGGTTTTCTCATCAAGAAAGTGAGGATAATGGTAGCCTTGAACCTCGTAGATTGCTGAGAGAATTAGGTAAGACAGTGCTTTGTGAAGAGCTTAGCACAACATGCAGCACACGGTAGGAGACTTGCCCACGTTACTTACCATTGCCATAGTCATCATTATTCCAGCCCCGTGAGGAATCCCAATGATGGCTGGATTCTTCACAGACTATTTTAGAAGAAGCTGAAGTATCGCATCATAGGTTGAACTAGATAAACTAGGGTTTCTTCAATCTATAGATGTCTTTTTGATTTCCTGTCCCACTTTAGACACGATTTTACTAAAAATTATGTGATTTAAAAATCCCTTTTCTTGCCAAGTCTGAACACACATGACTTATTATATCTATTACACCCAAAGGCATTCCTGTAAATCTCTGCAATTTAGAGGGTCATCATGGCCTAGGGAGGACAAGAGATCTAGTGCGCGGTAGCTGACACCACACATGCAAAGCACAGAGCAGGGATTATGAATGGATCAGGGCACTCGCACTGCCAAGCCTAGACTCAGCCATGCATTTGACCACATCACCCCAGACTCTCAGTTGACTAGATAATGACACGTGTTTCCTTCCTAAGGAAGAAGGCCATGACAAGCACAGGCTCTGGTTTTGCTTGAACCATTTACCAGCTATATGGCATTTAACTTTGTTTCACTATGTTATAAAGCTCAAACATTTCACTAAAGTGCAAACATTTTATTAAAGCTCAAACATTTTTCCATACCCCTTACTTTGGGAGATTGATGGAAAGGAACAAAGTTTTACAGCAACTTAACTCGCATGGAAGTGTCCTTTAAGCTCTAAAGAGAATTGGCTCAATATCCTCTCATGACTTATGGACTTATGTGTCTACTCCTCAGTTCAGTTCAGCTCAGTTCAGTTGCTCAGTCGTGTCTGACTCTGCGACCCCATGAATTGCAGCACGCCAGGCCTCCCTGTCCATCACCAACTCCCAGAGTTCACTCAAACTCACGTCCATTGAGTCAGTGATGCCATCCAGCCATCTCATCCTCCGTCGTCCCCTTCTCCTCCTGCCCCCAATCCTTCCCAGCATCAGAGTCTTTTCCAATGAGTCAACTCTTCGCATGAGGTGGCCAAAGTACTGGAGTTTCAGCTTTAGCATCATTCCTTCCAAAGAAATCCCAGATGGA
>NW_011494876.1:11141702-11167335 GCF_000754665.1 Bison bison bison
TGGAGTTTCAGCTTTAGCATCATTCCTTCCAAAGAAATCCCAGAGCTGATCTCCTTCAGAATGGACTGGTTGGATCTCCTTGCAGTCCAAGGGACTCTCAAGAGTCTTCTCCAACACCACAGTTCAAAAGCATCAATTCTTCAGCACTCAGCTTTCTTCACAGTCCAAATCTCACATCCATACATGACCACTGGAAAAACCATAGCCTCAACTAGACAGACCTTTGTTGGCAAAGTAATGTCTCTGCTTTTCAATATGCTATCTAGGATGGTCATAACTTTTCTTCCAAGGAGTAAGCGTCTTTTAATTTCATGGCTGCAGTCACCATCTGCTGTGATTTTGGAGCCCCCAAAAATAAAGTTGACACCGTTTCCACTGTTTTAAGAGCCTCCAAAATGTCTGTGATTCATGGCAAGTCTTTTATTCTCAGTCACATTTATCTCAAAACTGCTGCTTCCACTTCATGTTCACGTCCACTGCCCCACGTGGGGCCCACTGACTGGCTAAGAATCCTCCTAGCCTTTTTTTCTAGAGGAACACCCTCTTCCCATGGCACATGGCCTTTGTGAATGTAGTAAGTTTGGGCAGGGGCAGGTGAGTGTACATATTGGCCATTCTTGCTCTATAATACAAATCCATTTGGCTCCTTTATCAGTTATGTATTTTTTTCTATCCTTCCGTTCTCTTCCCTTTCCCTCCTTCCCCATCTCTCTGAGTTTTCTGGCCCCTTCACATATTATTTTTGCCTTATCTTCTCCTCACTTATTGTCTTCTTTCTTGGGCACAGCAACAAAAGTCAGAATCTTCTCATTTGAAATTCAGTCCTACTTCACACCTGCCTTCTTTCTCTAGATCCTGACTTAAGCCCTATCTTCTCATACCCAAGTAATGTGTCAGGGTACTTAGTAGTAGCAGTCCCTTCTCTAAGAATAATTTGGTAACAGTTATTAAAATTATGTACGCCTGTGCTAGTGTGTGCTTCTGTGTTGCCTCCTAATATCCTATCCATTCTCCCTATTAATAAGGACTGTGATTTAGCTGGCTCATTACCACCTGGGGAAAAATTACAAAACAAACAAAAACCCTGCTTCCTTGAGCTTGAAAGTGTGAAAGTGTTTGTCAAGCAGTCATGTCTAACTCTCTGCAACCTCAGGGACTATAGCTTGCCAGGCTCCTCTATCCATGGAATCCTCTAGGCAAGAATACTGGAGTGGGTAACCATTCCCTTCTCCAAGGGATCTTCCCAACCCAGGGACTGCACCCGGTTCTCCTGCATTGCAGGTAGATTCTTATCATCTGAACCACCAAGGAAGCAACTTATCTTGTAGTTTTTGGAAGCCAATGACTAAACTGGAATTTAGACAGCAGTATTGTGTGGCTTTGCAAGGAAGTCTCCAAACAAGGGAGGAAAAGTTTTTCTCTTCTCCTTCTTTTAATGCTATTTGGAATGTTAATCAGATGGTTAGAACTCCAGCAGTCTTCTTGTACCATGAGGACAAGAGCGTATCCTAGGGTAGGGTTGACAGAATAGTGTCTCATAACTTTGTCAAGGTGCCTAGACTCTCTAGCTTGCAATTTCTTATTTAGAAGCTCCTTTTATGCAGGTTTAACTGTTACATTAGAATACAATTCATCGCTTTTACAGTTTGTTTCCTCATGCCTCTCTCAACTTTTACTCCAAAGCATCAATGGAACATATCCCTCCTAAACACCTTCTTTTTTATTTATGAATGGGGGAGCTCTATCATGACAGACAGACGGGTTGAATGTGAGGCCTTTGCTTTCCGATCATAGAACAGAGGTGCTCCAGTGGGGCACAGGATCATGGGTGCTGTTGAGATTCTTCTGCCCTGAGCCACACTGCTGACCCAAGCCAAGTAGATTCAGATGGTTTCCAGAAGACAGTGGCGGGCAGGGATTCCAACACTAACGTCAACCTTATAAAGAAGACAAATGAATGTGGTACTGGGGAAGGCAATGAACCCCATTATTCCCATGATGGGCTCCTGGGGAAGCTGCAGACAGTTTTGCGGTTCAAATGACAGACGTCACCCAAAAGTTGAGGAGTTCACATTAACTGAAGTGCCCATGTAAGAATAATCAAAACATAAAACAGATGTCAATATCAAAATGCCGAGTGTGTAGTCCCCAAATTAAAGTCAAACATGAAAAATAAGTTGCACTAAAGCACGCATTCTTTTCTTGTTCAAATATTTTACTGCTTTTTCAAATGAGAAGAGGTTTGGAAAATCTAAGAAATTTCCAATATTGTGGTAGAGTTACCACCACCTGGAGCCACACAGGAGTTTCCTGTTGGCTCTTTCATCTCTGAGAAATTCTGACCATTTAATGCCTCATAAGAACTGTAGTTAATTGATTTTGTATTTCTCTTTGGATAATGAAAACTCAGAACAACTTTCTGGATTTGTTAAATCTAGACATGTCACTTTGTGAGTTTTGGGCATTTATATGAACAAGCTTACTGTTCTTATTTTAAGTTTGATAAACACTGATAATATATTGATCATAATCATACCACTGCAATCTGAATAATGCAAATTCTACCTTTATTTTCTAGCACCCCCTTAAATGTCAATTATACCATGCCCTCAACGACAGATCATTTCAACATTTTTCAGAAAATAACTTTTCCTGATTAAAATAATCAGATATATCCATATTAAAATTTCAAACAGTACAGAAAAATAAAGAAGAAAGTAGAAATTTCCTAAGTCATATTAAATACAGACGACTCCTATTCATACACAGTGACCATCTTCCTTTGTCATGTTAACTGATTACTGCTGTTCAGTAGTTCAGTCACGTCTGACTCTTTGCGACCCTGTGAACTGATTAGTGGTGGTTTAACTTTTGTTCCAATGTCTATGAGGGCGGGAACTTTTTCCACTTTATTTACTGCTTCCAACCACATAGTCTAGATGGGTGTCTGGCATTGAGTAGGTATTCAAATACCTTATTTTGAATTTATAATTTCCCATTTACATGATTCTTTTTGCATAACATATTGTAGACATCTTTTCAAGTCAGTTACAACATATTTTTTAAAGGCATGCATTTCACTGGACATAAAATATGTTTTGCTGTTTGTGCCATACGCATGAATGTGTGTGTCTGATTATCTACTTAGAACATATCTCCGTGCGTGAATCTATTTGGTCAAAGGCTACACACACTCAAAAGTTTGACAGAGATTACCAAGATGCTTTTCCAGGAAGTATGTATGAATTTTCACACTCATCAAGTCCAGATAAAGACCCGTTATCCCCCATCTTCCCCTAAGCTGAACGGAGACATGTCTTTGCCAGTCTCATGGCTATAAATACTATCTCAGTGTTGCTTTGAAATCAGAATTAATGTAGTTATTTGTTAGCATGAATATCTTTCCATATGCTTGTTGGTTCACAATAGTCTAAATTTGTGGTTGATTTTTCTTTCTCATTACTCATTACTAATTAGTAATCCTCATTACTAATTTTGAGTATTGAGCAGTCTTACTTTTGGTCGTGGATTAGACCAGCTACTGATTTATCTGTTTTACTATGTTTTCAAAGAACCAAAGTCCTTCAGTCTTTTTCTTTCTGTTTTCTATTTTATCCATCTCTGTTACCTTTATGGGCTTCACAGGCGGCACTAGCAGTAAAGAACCCACCTGCCAATGCAGGAGACCTGGATTCGATCCCTGGGTTGGAGAGATTCCTTGGAGGAGAGCATGGCACCCCACTCCAGTATTCTTGCCTGGAGAATCCCAAGGATAGAGGAGCCTGGCGGGCTGTAGTCCACCGGGTCGCAAAGAGTCAAACACAACTGAGAGACTTAGCATGTAAATACACGCTACCTTTATGACTTCCTCCCTTCAGCTTCCTTATTTTTGAGTGTTTTCACTAGATTTTTTTTTTGAGAAAATGATCATCTTACTATTGCTACACTTCTATTTTAGTAACAAATGTGTGTGAAGGTGAATCTGTACCTTGTTAGTTTGTGCCATATCCTAGAGATTTTGGGGTGAAATATTCTCATTTAGTTTTCCATATGTTTTGCATTTGCGGTTTCGATTTCTCTTTAGCATTAGAAATGTCGAGATTCTTTTTTTTAATTTTCGTTTGCTGGGCAGGGAGTTTGCTGGTAGCATTTGTTCTTTTATGTATTTTGTGTTTTGCTGCACATGTGATTAAAGCGTTCAGCCTGTACTATTTTTACTTATTGGAATTATTTTTGAAGTAGTTTGGAACATTTTCGTAAATGCCTCTTAAACTCACTAATATATATTCTTGGTTGTGAGACATAAAACAGATATTTACTTAACTGATTATGTAATTTAAAGCCACTTCTGCCTTGTTGACTTCATTTTCTATTTGACCTAACGAGGACTAGAAAGGTAAATAAAGTCACCATCCCCATTATGTTTCTCAGAAATTCTTCTTGTAGCTTCTTACATTGTATATTATGGTGCCTTGGAGGTGATTTCTTTGACTTTCATATTTTGATAGGTGTTCTGTCTTATTCCTCTTCCTGACCTCTCTGGAGTTAGAAAAGCATGCAGTGGTTAATTTTATGACAGGGTCCTCTTTCCATAGAAATGAGGAAACTGAGAACCAGAAAGTTTAAATAACCGGCACTAGGACAAGGTCACACAGCAAAAGAATGGCCAGGCCAGGCGTGCCTTCCTTAAAGCCCCTTAACCTATGGCTATCATTATGTTCTGGTCACTAATGCTATGAGAAATCCAACCTGGCCCGTCTTATTTTCTTAAGTAACTTGCCTATTTTATGTAGATACTTGCAGAATGCTCTCTTTATCACTGTAGTACAGTATTTTTACTGATTTTCTCTCAGCACTGTTTGATGCTTATTGATTTTTTTCAGGCTCTGTGAGCCCTTGTAGTGTGTAGACTCAGGACTTCCTCATCTGAATATTTGCTTTCTTCTAATAGAAATCTTAATTTTCTTTATGATCACCAATTATCCACTTGTCAGATTAGAAGTTCATATAACATTAAAGTATTATTCAACATAATATATGATATATAGAATACACGTATCTATATATATATTGTCTTTATCTCCACATCTACCACTCTTGCTTTTTACATTATTAATTTGTCATGATATGCTACATTTCATGTATTTTTCAAATCTTGTTTCTTGTGGCAATGGTTCTGCTCCGTGCTTTGATCAATGCAGCTTTATGTTTCTAAAAGCATTGCTTTTCTCCTCAATTGCTTTCCTAAGTTCTGCTAAATCTCCATTCCTTGTATCATGTTTTCTTACCATATTTTGGCCATCTTTTTGTCCATGTGCTTTAGAATTTGAGAATTCAGTACAGTTGTCATGTTTGTTTTCAGTTGAGATTCTTTTAAAATGAAGCCTTCTTCTCTCACTCTTCCCCCTACCTGTCCACCCTTTCTCACCCCTTCTTTCTGGTGGTGGGGGAGGGAAAAAAGGACTGGGGACAGAATTTTCATGCTTGAAACATGCCAATTCTCTTGCCTTCTTTTTTCTCTTGTTCATTTTTTTAAGTTAGTCTGTCTTCCTGAAATAATGTCTACCTCAAATGTAGACATTATTACATGTCTCTTACAATGTGAGATTTGCAGTGAGACGTTGATAATCTCTCAGCTTCCCAAGAAAGGCAGCCAAGGCCATTTGCCAGTTTGCTTCTGTTTAATTCATCTCCAGTATTGTTGGAACTTCAGTGGAACTTCCAAAAAACATCTCAATGAAGCGGGAGAGGATTCCATCTCCACGGGTGGGTATCCTTCAGATTTCAGGTCTTCCTGTCTGGTGTGAGTGGACTCCTGTATAGATTTCTAGTTTTGGAGACACCCGCTAGCTAGCAAGCACTGGGTTTGGTGTGGCTACAGGCATGGTCCTCCTTTGAATCTACCTCATTTGTCGCCAGGCCTTGGTTGAGACACTTGCTGCTAGGCTATCATTACTTACTTGCCTTCTGCAGTCCGCTAGACTACAGAAAACCATTATCAAATTTATTTACCCCACCTCAGCTCTGTGGCATCAGAACATTGTTTATCTGGTGAAGAAAGATAGCTCTAGCAGGAACACGGAGCAACTTACTCTGGGGTCTCCCATGTCCGCAGAACCAATCCTTCTCTGGTCTGAGGCGTTTTTGTAGTTTTGAGAATCTCTGGCTTGTTTTCAACCATTCTGTTCATTTCTTCCAGAAACTCTGTTTAGATTTCCAGATCTTCTATACGTTTGGTCCCAAGTTTCATACCTAAATGATATCTCTGTATATTTAAAGTATGACAAAGTTTAGTTCATCATTCATCATAAGGAGATTATTTTTCCTCGTAGTGTCAATAATAATTTGTTTCTTTTTTTAGTTTGATGAATTTTGTTCAGTTTGGAAAGGGGAAATTTGTGACTTCTCAGGCTTTCTGTGCTTTGGCACCCATCTCTTTCAGGATCTTCCTCCTCCTATTTGTGAAAGTGAAAGTGTTAGTTGCTCAGTCATGTCTGACTCTTTGCAACCCCATGAACTGTGGCCTGCCAGGCTCCTCTGTCCACGGAATTCTCTAGTAAGAATACTGGAGTGGATACCCATTCCCTTCTCTAGGGAACCTTCCTGACCAAGGGATCAAACCCAGCTCTTCTGCACTGCAGGCAGATTCTTTAACCATCTGAGCCACAAAGGAAGTCCCCCTCTTTAACATTAAAGTATTTCAGCTTTTTCATACATTTATCCTTGCCTGTCTTATATTAATAGTTTAGTCATGTGTATACATTTTACCAGTGCTGCTGAAACTGTAAACAGTTAAGGACAAGTTGTTTTTTAGTTTTTGACCTGTTGTAGATCCTTACATTTATATAACATAATTAGTACTGAAAACGAATTAAAAATGAGACATAAAATGCAATTTGACTTATATCAGATTCAACAGACATGACATTATTTGCTGTACAAGTTTACTTTTTCCTTCTTGTCCATTTGGAGGGTCACAAACAACCCCTGGGTCAGGCACAGTCCATGTAGCCCCCTCTGAGTAGCTTCAGAGTAAGCCCCTCGGGGTCAAGGGCAAGGTCTCGTTAACCTGTGTGTCCTCCTTAAAGCCCACCTAGCACTATGCCCCCAAAACAGCATCTACTGAGAAATAACTGTTGACTATATGAGTAAGACAATAATACTCTAAGTAGCAAGTGCCTCTTGAGGTCAAAACTCTTAAGTTGGTTCCTGACCATCACAACTTCCTCTCGCATTGGAAACATGCAGGTGCTATTATTTGGATTTATAGCAAAGGTTCAGAGAAGAATGGGTCTACACACAGGAGGACTTTTTATCCATGCTGTTTTATTTGACCCAAGGCATTTTGCCTCATATGCTGTTTCATGTCTCTATAGGGAGTACAAAGCGTGGTGTGAAAGACGAGGCAGGATATTAACCGGACTGGGGCCTGGACCAGGTGTGAGCATTCTGTCTTCTGTCCGTCACTTTATTTATCATCCTTCTCTTGAGGACTGTGTGAGGACCCTCTGATTCCCAGTCACACCAACAGACTCTATGCTTGAGGAGCGTGTTATGATGAGATGCGTATTAGGATTCATACTGGCCCTGAACTAAGAAATGATGGTCGAGCTTATATCTTCTACTGTATTCCCCTCCAGGGCACTGATTTACCAATTTAGAGAATGGCTGAGGAACTACCCTAGTTAGGATGGAAGCTGAGAGGCAAAGACCATCAGTGGGAAAACCACAGTGAATAAGATGCATAAAAGGTGTCTTACCTACTGGTGACATGGAGCCTGACACTAGTCCTGAGCATTGGCAAGTGTGCAGAGAGTAGAACTGCCCCTGGGGATGTGCAGAGATGGATAAACAAGGGCCCACTCTTGACCAGTGGGGAAGAAAAACACAAAGAAAGCTCTTGGTTGGGAAACGCAGCATGTGTAAAGGCCACAGAAGACGTGCCTAAAGTGCTAACATGATGCAGAAGAAGGAAAGAGTAATTCTTAAGAGAAAAGGGTCACTTCCCAGATTATTCAAATTTACTATCACCCTAAATTGTAGATGTGTCCTCTAAATATGTCATCGGTTGACCTCCTCTGACTATTTAACATCTGTCCTTTGCCTTCCCAGGTGGCCATCTCATTCTGCTTGTATTTCTCTTGTATTTTGCATGATTACATTTACAGTTTCCTTGCCTATGTCTAATGTTATCTTTGGATCAAAATCGCTGCTGGTGTGTTGCTCGTGCAGAAGAGAATCTGGCAAACCACAGGCCTTCCATCAGTGATCTGTCCTTGTTTCTGGTTTTTGGATGCCGCTATCTGGGGAAAGGCTGTCAGTGATGATAACTGCAAAGCATCAAGGTGAGTTCCTGTTAATACAGAGATGAGGAAGCGAAGCCCTAAACAGGCAGGATAATTGGGTCTTGATTAAACTGTCCAGAAACAGTCCAGAAGTTGGCAGTTTAAAAGCATCATTACACTTTTTCTTTTCTTTGAGACAGAAAAGGGATTTTACCTCATGAGAAACTTCAGGAAAATCTCTCCAAATTCTATAATCTGGCATATTGTTTAATAAATATTTGTTGATTTAATGAACAAACCTGAAGAAGTTGTTCTCATGTATGTCAATATTTCCCCCAGGGAGCCCTTGGGGTGGTTGGATTCCATGAGTTTGGATAGTTGAGAATGAGTTGCTGAACTGGCATCAGGCTTAGGGTACCCATTTCAAGTCTTTTGAAAGCACAGCTAGCCTGGAGATCATCAAGGTAGCTTAAATTGTATTTGAAGAAGGTTTCATTTTATAGCTAGACATGTGAGTTACCACCAGTGGCTGGGGGCGATTGTGCTCCCCACAGAACATCTGGAGACATTTTTGATTGTCACAGCTGGGAGGAAGAGGGTGATGCTACTGGCATCTAGGAGATAAAAGCCAGGGAGACAGCCAAACACCCCAGGATGCATGGGAGAGCCCCTGCAACAAAGCATTTGCTGAGAGTTTGAGAAAATCTTCCTTAGATTTTCTAATTTAAAGCTCCAGGGAAGTTATTCCAAGAGGCTTTCCATTGACAGTTATCAGTTCAAAAACCCTTTGGACTCAATTACCTATGGGGTTAGAGGCCCCGTGGACCTTCCAAATACATCTTTGTTACTGTACTTGCAGAGCTGTAGGACCCAGATTCTAAGCCCCTCCTCCACAAACAAAGCGGGTTCAGGTCAAGTTCTTCAAGTCTCCTGCCCTAATGCTGCTGCTGTTCAGATGTTGCTGAGCCTGGTGTGGTAATGAGAGCCCTGATCTGATTGGTCCCTACTCTGGGGGTGTGTGGCGGTAAAGCAGACAGTGAGAGGGCAGCAGGTACATTGTAGGAGGAGCCTGTTCTCTTCACCAACAGTGCTTAGCTCTCCTTCCCCGCCCACTTTGCCGCCTTTTGACAAGGGATTAGTACCCAGGGATTCTACAGCACAGCTGCTCCAATAGAAGCTTGGAGCTTTCACTTTTGCCAACTTGCAGAGTTCCTGGCCTTGGCAGACCAGCTGGACAGGAGCCCTGGGAGCTCGAAGAAGACTTGCATAAACAGATTTGGGGCTTTCCACAACCGTCTCTGGGATGTGCGCTTCAATTTTGCTCGAACTGAACTGATTCACAACACGGCAAGCAAAAGACAGATTTTCACAATCACTGTAGCTATTCTGAGACACGACAAAGGTATCACCAGGACGTACTTTAACCGGTGTGCTGGTGTCAGGTGCATATACTGGGATGATGTGAGGTCATCCCCAGAAGTATATACCCTTCAGTTTACACCGTGGGTGTGTGAGAAGCGTGGAACCTTTTAGCGGTTCTAGTTCAGCAGACACTGATGGGCCTTCTGCCACGTGGCAGGAACTCACAGATCCAGCCTGGTGGGCAGCACAAAGCATGGCAGAACCCACAGAGCAAAGGAGGGGCACTGTGCTCAGCCTGCGGCAGACGCAGGAGGCGGGAGAAAACTTGCCTGCGAAGAGCCCGCCTGGCTCTGCTTTCCCCTTTGTGCCTTCGCCCTTCCCCTTTCTCCCTTCTTTTTGCTCTACCTTCTCATCTTCTTTCTTCTTGTTGGATTTAGGAGATGTTTGGAATTAGGAGATGTCCGCACCAGCAAGACCCAAGCCTCCTCTGTTCTAATTCTCGGTAACAGAAGTGGTGTGGATGTAAATCCTAGATCATCAAATATACAGAACCTGTAAAATAACAGACACAGTTCAGTGAAATAATTATCAACTAAACAGGACAGCTTCCCCAAGTAAAGGAAAGACACATGCATTAATATTCTTGTCAACATTGCAATTCCAAGTGCGTATCATGGACCAGGCTCTAAAGGAGACATTTATGGACGTCACCTTTGACTGTCACGCCACTCTTTAAGACACAGCTGATTCTTTCCATTTAACGATAAGACACTGAAACTAAGAGATTAGGCACAAGAAAGAACTAGAGAGACACTGGCCCTGAAATGTCTGGAATGGAATATTTGATTGGTAATAGAATTAAGATAAAACATTTTAATACATTTATTTGCAGCTTTAAGGGTGATTGTCATAAAAAGAGAAAATTTTGATAATAACTGATACCATTATAGCTGCATAAATCACATATCTTGCATGTGAAAGCTTCATATATCTCATCCATCTCTTTGCTTAAAAAAATGTATTATAGCCCAGGAGAGGAAAGGAGACAAGAGATAAGGAAGAGTCATAAGACAGAAGATCCAAAGACTGCAGTAGCTGTAGCAGCCCGATGAATTTCTTCCTGTGGAATTTTCCAATATAATCAAGTGACCTAGGGTCTCACAGTCAGTATTTGTCTTTAAAGTTGGACTTGGATGAGTTGGAAACTTCTTACATGGTCTCCCTCAGCTATTCCTATTGTTATTAATTATCCTTAGTATTAGTTATTATTAAATATGTAATTTGGGGGATTATACTTAACTTTCTGAGCCTTATTTCTCTATTATGAAGAAATATAGACGAAAAGTATAGTGACTTTATAGATTTGACATAAAGACTAGATAAGAATGGACATAAAAATGCTTAGCATTTTGGCTGGCATAAATTTTCCATGTATATAGATATTATTACTGAAGCTTGTCCTTTAGTAACTTGCTCACACCAAGAGAAATATATTTTCTCTCTCCATGCAGGAAATTCTTTAATTTCTTTCAGAAAGGTAAAAGTCATACAATTCCAAGTTATACTCAGCTATAGATTTGAAATTTCCCCCTTCCAGCAAATTCAAATCAATTTTAACATTAAAAAAATAGATTATTCTGATAATTAATATCACTGCCTGCCTTTCTATGTCCCTCCTCCTTGAACTCACCTATCCTGCCTCCTACCACTTCCACAGGTTTACTGTGGTTTTCTGATTATTCAGATATAAAAGTATTTTATTCCTGTTTTGTTGGCATAGAATTCTCTTTTTTTTTTTTTTTGCAAATAAAGTCTTTTTCAGAGAGCTAATATGTAAAACAGACCAACACAGATCTGCTCTATTTGTAATGGGGTCAGGGCCTGCTTGTATGCCCTCCCCTCATGTTGATATTTGTCCCTCTGCATTCCAGGGGAATCCTGAGATATTCCCAAAGGAACCTTAGGATTGCACTGAATGTATCTTTTCTTAAGAAAAACTCATCCATATGAATGACATCACAGTTTTCTCCCCTTCCCAGGAGGATTGTAGAAACAGTCCTGGCTTAGCTGAGGGTGGAGGGAGGAAGTGGAAAAGGATGAACTTCCACGTGGTCCCTGTAGTACCCACATGTAACGCATGAGATAACATTCCCTGGCCTGGATCAGGCTGTACGGGACTCCAAACATCTATGTGGAAGCAGAGCATGTAATTTGGTCACCCATATGTCTCCAAATATTTTGATACTTTGGTAATTTGACATCATCCCAACTGTCCAGCCATTCAGTTCCCCTTACCAAATACAGAGCACATTTTCCATCACCATGCCTTTGTACTCAACGTTTCCTCCTCCTGGAATAATGCCCATCCTTCCATTTCTGCCTGGCTTTCTGACTCAGCCCTCCTCCAAAGCCTTCACCATGAGCTCCTCCCCAATTCCTAGGGCCAGAATTCACCTCTTTGGTGCATTTCTTCACTGTTGCCTCCCCCACATTCTTCTATCTCCCTCACATTCTCATCTTGCCTGGGGCACTGTCTTACACAGAACAGACAGGGGAAATGCTCACTGCATCAAACTGAATAGATGCTGTGTTGATCAGGTCTCAGGTCAGCCGCCTGTGTTTTCCACTTGGAATCACTTCATTAACACTCCCTTCAAAGTCCAACTAGGGAAGGATCATTTCCAAAGAAAAGCCAAACCTTTTCATTTCTAATTTCCTTCCCTTTGGGTGTCAAATGGAAACTGGGCAAGATATATCATCCAGTTCACTCCTTCAACAACCCTACTTTCCCTCTTGATCTTGAACTTCAGCTGGCGTCTGTAAAATTTCTCCTTTGAGTGAGACCATTTTCTTCTTGGTTCTCAGTAATAGTAATAAACTCTTGGCCATCTGTTTGTTCCCTGAAAATCAAACTAGCTGGTTTTGGTGACTCTTACCTATTCACAATCCTGCAGATTTTTAAACCCAATATTTCCTGTGCAAATACTTTGTTTTGGATATTTCAACGCCTCTTGCTTGAGTGACTGCAGAACTGATGCAGAACTGTTGTTTTAATCAGGGGCAGTGCTCATAGAAACTATTTTAGTGGGATAAATTATATCCACAAACAGTTATTGGTAAGCACTGCAATATACTGCATACAATGCTGAGTATTAAGACAAATACAAAAACAAATACTATGTTCTAATTAGGGAGACAGAAACCTTGTCCTCAAGTAGCTAATCAAGTTCAAGGCAAAAAAATGCTGGCACATGACTAACTAGAAACATTCTTTTGTTGTTTATAACCAGCTCTGTGTTAGGAATTTGTGGCATCTTACAAAGAAACATATAATATGTAAAAAAAAAGAAAACACGAGGATGAAAGATCAGGGAAATGGAAAACAAAGCTACCTAGCGCCACAGTGGAGGTCAGTTCACAAAATATACCCCCTGGAAACTGCAGAAAAGCAACAGCCGTCTCTGCTGTGTGCACAAGGATATTTCCAACGAATGGCACAGTACCTGGCCCATGGGAGATACTGCGTAAACAAAGGATGTCATGGACACGTCTTCCATTTTTAAGGTGGTTTTTGTTTTTTTTTGTAGTACCTCTATTAACTACACTAAAACCACATTTGAAAAATCCAAAATTTGGATTTACTGGCTCAGTGGTAAAGAACCTGCCTGCCAAAGCAGGAGACACAAGAGATGTGAGTTCAATCCCTGAGTTGGGAAGATCCCCTGGAGTAGGAAATGACAACCCACTCCAGTATTCTTGCCTGGGAAATCCCTGGGTTAGAGGAGCCTGGTGGGCTACAGTCCATGGATTTGCAAAGAGTTGGACTTGACTTAGTGACTAAACAACATATCAAAAAGTCTGAAGCTGCCATATTGACAACTACACACCGACGGCTAGGCGGGTTCAGAAAGCCAGCACAAAGAAAAGTCAGCACGGGGTGTGCTGTCTTATCATTCCATCAGAGTTCTGTGGCAACGTGAGTCTAGATTTCTGTCATACCAGATTTGGACTTTGGGTAGTGGAAATAAAGACCAGAGTATCAGGAGAAAAGGGGATGTGATATAAAAGTCAAGGATTAAGAGGATGCTGGGTACAGTTTTTGATGGAGAATATGGAAGGAGAGAGAAAAGGGCGAGGGAGGGAGTTTTCAAGCAACCAGGGGTAAAAAAGAACCGAATAAGCAGGATAATGTTAAAAGTAAAAGCACAGAGTATAAATCAGATCTTAAACATGTTCTTTAAGAGAGACAAAGTCAGATACACGTTTTAAAAACTGTTGTTAATTTTGGCTTTTGTATCATGTTTGTTCAAACAAGAAATCACGTTAGGATTAGATCACATGTGACCAAGGAACTAGTCAGGTGACAAAAAGTGATGCCTTTTTACTTCAAAACACACACTCTTGGTTACACCAGCCACAATTACACACACAGCGATTTAGGAAACCACGTACCAGGAAGGAGTAGAACAAAGAAAAACTTCACACATTTATTTATTTTTTTTAAAGTAACTTTAAAGATTTCCCTGTTGGTTCAGTGATTAAGAGTCCACTTTTCAATGCAGGAGATGTGGGTTCCATCTCTGGTGGGGGAACTAAGACTCACATGCCACAGGGCAGCTAAGCCCACATGCCGCAACTACGGAGTGCGTGCTCCAAGACTACAGAGCCCGAGCACAGAGCCCCACGCTCTAGAGCGTGAAGCAGAGACCACGCACCCAGCGGAGACCCAGCACAGCTGGAAAACTCTAACTTTAAAGCCTAAAAAGTAATATGTTTCATTAGTAATTAAAAAAGTGATGGGAGAGAATTTTCATCAAGCAAAGCAGCTAATATTTTAGAAAGTATCTATCTATACATAGGAAGTGAATTCTAGGTTGCTCCCCAAATTTAAAAATCTATAAATTACTTGGTGGGACTATAAACTGAGTCAGAGTTTTTGGAAAATAACATAGCAACATGTATCAAGAGCCTTAAAATTTTTTGTACCCTTTGGTGGAATAATTACCTTAAAGGAACAATCAGAAATGGATTCAGGATATGGCATATTATATACTTATTAAAATCAGATTTTAATAAATATGTAAAAAAGTATATATCCATATCTATAAAATGACTTCGATTGTGTAAAAATATGTATATTATACACTCACACAGACAAAAGCCTGGAAGGAAATACTCCAAATGTCAAGCGTTATAGAACTGTTAGAGGTAGGAATGAGTTTGGTTTTTTTTTTTTAATGTTACTTTTAAAAATGAAACTTCTATGGGTCGGCGTGGGTTTAATAATGTGACAAAAATAAACACTTATGGGAAAAAAAAAACTAGTTCATAACCTAAGCCAGTCTCTTTCACTTTGCCTAGCAAAGGATTTTGCTAAATTTTCTACCAAAAACACTTGACATGCAGACCTATCAAATAGATTTGTCACTGTCTCTTCAAAGGAGGAAATTCTGTTTCAAATTCATCCTTAGCCCAGAGCAGCTAATTTGATTTTATCAGTCATCAGCAAAGCCCTTACATTAAATAATTTATGCATTTTTTAGCTCCATCCCTACAGGGCAAGATTCAGTGCTTAATGGAAACCATCACACCATTAGACTGTTAGGGCTCATCTAACATGTTGGCTTTGAGAAGCCTCAAGCCTGAAGTATTGAGTGGTCACTTAGAGCATGTTTATTTGATCTGACAGCACTCGAGAGGAATGCAGAGGTGGAAATGAGACAAAGAAATCACGAAGTGCACGTACCAGCCATGGGATAGAAGGTCTGGGAAAAGATGCAATGACATGAGTGGCAAAAGCAGGTGTAAAGACGCTTTTCCAGCGAATGTCCATGGAGGGGATGTTTTCATAAGAAAATTAACTAATTGCCAGCACCGAAGTACTCTCCTGGCTGCAAGACATTCCCGGATCAGCCTTCTTCTCCTGGGCATCTGCTGTCTGGAAAAGCCTTCCACTATCTGTTTTTCATTAACAAACTCATCTCCAGCCTTATCTAAAATCATACCTGGGCTCACTCTTCTGCACCTCTTCATTTTGCCTTCTTTCTGTTCCTGGCATTAGAACTGAATTTAATTTGTTCATCGTTAAAGGGCTTTTCATCACTAGATTTCTCGGGAAGTTCCGACACTTGGTATTTATTCCCCTGACAAGTCGGTTTTGAGGATGAATCGGATGTAGCTTGTCAGGCGCTTTGAAAACAAATCTCCTTGCAGCTAGGGAGTTGCCATGAGTGGTGTTCCCGGCTTTGTTTCAGGATTCAGTATAATTCTGAGACAGGTAGCGAAACAAGGAGCCGTTTTATTTCTAGAAATATCATCTTGGTTTCAAATCTGTTGGCGACAGTAATAACAGTAAACACACCACAGGGATACCTTAGAAATACAAGGGCTCCAAGGATTCAGGCGATGGTTTGTATTAAGAGAGATTTATAAGAAGCTGGGATAAAATACAGATGCTGGAATAAAACCTTTCTACAGAAATGGCAGAGAGGAAAGGGTCCATTAGATTCCTTAAAAAGTCATTTCTCCGGTTCATCTAAACTCTGTTCATCTACACTTACCAGAAAGTAAAAAATCAATGAAGGAGAGGATACAGGCTTCTAGATGGAAGATGAAGCTCTGGGAATCTAACATAGAGCGTGGTGATTATAGTTAGCAATAACATATTATATTCTTGACAGCTGTTAACTGAGTAGAACTGGAATGTCTCTAACACAAAAAAAGGAAATGGTAATTATGTGACATGATGGAAGTATCTTGCTTACAGTGGTAATCACTTTGCAATGTATTAATTATATCAAATCAACATACTGTACATCTTAAACATGTACAATGTTGTATGTCAATTATATCTTAGTATAGCTGGAAAAAAATTTAAGTGAAGAAGGTGAAATCCAGTGCTCTACAGCTTTTATCTAGCTAGAACAGGCAGAGACGGCAGGCTACAATCTCATGAGCAACTTACCACTTCTTGAACAGCCTGTACCAGAAGTCACACTGTATGTAGAATATGAACAAAAGCCACACCCAACAGGTAGAGATGAAAAAAAAAAGCACAGAATCTTTTCTGTTCTAGAAATCCTCAACTTTCAGACATCTTCAGGTGTTTCTGAAATTGACAATCCACCCGGCCTTCCCTATGGCTTTGCCTACTGCTGGCAGAACACGCACTGCCCTCTAGTTCTGTGATCCAGCTGTGGACGCTCAGCAGAGCATTCATCTCCACCCTGTGCAGCTTCACCCAGGGGGACCAGCCCAGGGGCACGTGTTGGTAGCTTATATTATGTCTTATTCATTCATTCATTCATTTGCTTGGTTGTTTAGGGTGGAGTGAGGGAACCACCTTATTCATGATCTTTAAGAACAATTTTACCCAAGCCATGGATTTGGGCCAGATAAGTAGTTGATGGGCTCTCTAGTGAGCTAACCTTAGTGACGGTGCTACTCAAACATACTCCGTCACCATGGCCATTACTACAGGTGGGTGGCATCCTCTGCTCACATCTCAGTGCAGAAGCTTTCTCCAGCTTTGGTGTGCAGCTCAGTCAATGGAGGCGTGTTAACAATGTCTGAAGTCAGGTGCAATGATCTGGACTGTGACAGGATTCCCAGGTGATTCTGGTGATCTCATTAATTCATTCCAGCACTGGCAGAGTGGTTTTAAAGTCAAAGAACAGGGGATCTACCTTCCATGGTTCTTATTGTTTCATTCTGAGTGCATCTCTCACACTCTAACTTTGGTGCCTCAGTCCTCCGGGGCACTTTCAGCAATCACTGTGCTCCTCAATCCTTGGGAAAGAGCTGTCTTTTCCCTCATCTGCAAGTGGCATTTGTCAAGACAGGTTGTGCCCTATGTCTCCTTTCTAGTACCACCATGGCCCTTCAGATTTCTTATATTAAAGGCGAGAAAATTAGGATCAGAGAGTCCTGAAATCAAAATCCAGCTTACAAATTATTTTCTAGCCATGTGATTTGGGCAAGTTCCATAAGCTTTTCCTGCTTCCCTGTCTGTAAAATGGATGGTAACATCATGGAGTTGCAATGACCTATAGAAAGAGTGTGTGTGTGTGTGTGTGTGTGTGTGTGTGTGTGTGTTCAGTTGCATCCGACTTTTTGCAACCCCATGGACTGTAGCCCGCTAGGCTCCTCTGTCCATGGAATTCTCCAGGCAAGAATACTGGAGTGGGTTGCCATTCCCTTCTCCAGGGGACCTTCCTGATCCAGGGCCTGAACTCACATCTCCTGTGTCTTCTGCATTGTAGGCAGATTCTTTACTGCTGGCCACTGGGGAAGCCCATAAAAGAGTTAGTGCATGCTTATATTTGCTGAATGAATACAAGTTTGGCACAAGGAAGACTCCATATGCTAACTAATCATTTTCAATATTCTTGTTGTTTAATTCAATAGGTGTGCATTGTACTTTCACTATGCTTATTATTGCTTTTGAATTGCCCTTTAGGGGAATTTTTCATTTTCTTCCCAGACAGAAGTGTTTTTAGCTTACATTAACATTTCCTCTTGCCTTAATGTCTCCCTTTTGGATCATTGTAAGTTGTTTCCATCTTCTCTCATAGCTTTTCCTTTAAACTATTTTGCTAATATTTTTGCCTTTTTTTTTTTTTTCTTCTTCCAATTCGACATATCCCAATTCTTGCCACAGGTGCTGGAAAGAGAACAGTAACCTTTAGTAAGCAAGTGACTGTGACGTGTATAAGGTACATTCTTTCCTTTCAATTAAAGGGCACTCAGCTAGGGCCTCCTTCTAATAGGGAGGTAAATCAGCCACGTTTCTGAGAAACAATTAGTTACACTTACATTTTCATTGAATTTTCACTCCTCCAGGTTCATATACGTTGTCTGCCACTTTGTTTTTTGTTATCTTGTGCTTATGTAATTCCCCCCACCCCCTTTCACTGTTACTTTCTCTATTGATTTACATTAAGCTTGGTTGGTATTTCTTTGAAAAGAAAACACAAGCTTGCTGGGTTGGGAGGTTTTTCCAAGGCCTCTCTGCTCTAGTAAAATCCTATATATGTAGGTTCTGCAAACCAACATTATTTTTGCTGTACAAACACCACGCGCGTGTTCTAAGACATGAGCCCTCTGTGTAAGATCTTTTCGCACATGCAAAAACAGCTGACATGTCAGCACTTCCACAGAGTGAAAACAAGAGGATCCTGGTTCAGAAAGGTCAGGGCTGTTCTCTGCAGCCGGTGCCCCATGTACCTTGACCTTCATCCCCAGCAAGAGCAGTATGATGCTGGGTGTTCCAATTTTATACATTCTTATTCATAGTCCGCTCCCAAGAGTTTCCTCAAATTCTGAATTCCTCCAATGGGACAAGTGTTAGTTTTCTATTGTTATGTAATTATACCACCGCAAACTTAATGGCTCAAAACAACAAATGTATCCTGAAGTTTCTGTTTGCCAAGACTTCAGGCATGGCTTTAGATGGATCTTCTGATTAGAGTCTCAAAAGACTTCAGAGTTTTGGCTGGGGCTGTGATCTCACCTGGGAATTGTCTGGGTAAGGATTCACTTCTAAGCTCACTTAAGTTGTTGGCAGAATTCAATTCCTTCCTCTGATAAGACTGCACGCTTCTTGCTGGCTGTCAGTCAAGAATGTCATCAGTTTCAGGAGACTGCCCACAGTTCCCTGCCATGTGCAGTTCCCCAGCAAGGTCTCCTAACTCTTCAAAGCTAGTGAGGCAGAGAGAGAGAAAGAGAGGCAGAGAGAATAAATGAGCTGTATGCTAACAGAAGCATATACAACTCAAATGCTGTATGATTTCATCAAAGTGTGTTTCAGCAGAAAGGAAATACGAATAGAAGATCATCTTTCAGTACTAACAGTGTGGACATATCTGGGTGATAAAGTATGAATAATCTTGTTTAAATTTTTACATATTTTTACATTCTAAATGTTTCCAGGAAACATGCAAAAGTTTTGATTTTAAGTTTAACATTCAAACTAATAGATGCACATATTTTAAAAAGTAAAACAGCACCCCAAGGTTTTAAGATAAAGACAGTAGGCTTTTGCAGCTCCCCATCTCATCCCCAAATCCCACTTGCCACAGAAATAATTTCTTCTGGTGTTCTAAATAAGATAAATATAAAGCTATTTTTTTTTTCCATGCTGCATATTATCCATTGACTTTTTAGAGAGATGAAGATTTAGTTCTCCTTTTCCAGTCACCCCATTTACATGCATATATTTCTCTTCTCCCCAAATCTCTAATACAGTATAAATACTTATGCACAAATACATTTATTATATTATTAATGTTCTTAAGTGCTCCTCATTGATAGCACATGCAGTACTATGATTATGTGTTTTATTTTCTAGAGAATTCTGTTTTTCTTGGAATTGAAAAGCACCTCACTTTTATCTGTTGTTTCTTATCTACCTAGCAACAATTAATCCTCAAACTCTCTAAAAGAACACTTTACCTTCTCTCAACGTGGCCATGCATATCAGCTAAATTGATACCTAATCCTCCAGTGCTGCTTTCAGAAGACCAATGCCATTCTGACGCCTGAATCTTGACATAAGACCCATTATTCTGTCCAGAAGCTTGTAGGATGTTTTCTTTATTGTGATGTTTGAAACTTCATGATAATATACCTTGTTATGAGTTATTTTGTACTCGTTTGGTTGAACACCAGATGTCCCTTTCAATCCGAAAACTCATTATACAGATCTAAGAATTTTTTCATATTGTTTTGAAAATTTCCCCTCTTACTTCTCTCATCAACAGGCCATAAGAGTTTTTGTTTATTTAGTTGGTTTGATTTAGCTTTGTTTTTACTCTTATAGAAATGTGACAACGAACAACCTTGGCCATACTTCCTTGTACTCATTTGTAAATTTTTTTGTACAGTAAATACTGAGATGCAAAGTAAAATTTCTAGATTATAGAACATATATTTTCAAAGTTCATGCAAGAAATGTACACTTCCAGTATGGATAATTAGATCATTTTTTTCATAAATGAATAATATTTTCAGTGCTTAATTACAATATGTCCACATGACAATATCACATTTTGCTTTTAATAATGCTCACAACTTCAGTTTTTATACCCTCCCCAGCCAGTTTCTGAGTCTCTCTTGTATGGAAGAAAAAACACATAGAACCAGTTCATAATCTCAGCTTTACAACTCTGTAGTTGCAGGACTTCTCAGCAAGACCCTCTCTGGCCTCAATTTCCTCATGTGTAAAATAAGGAATAATATCTACTTCCTAGTAATATGGAAGGATTAAGTGAAATGCAAAAGCACAGTGCCAAGCACACGAAAGATATTAAAAACAATATTACCCCCTCCCCTTAATTATCATTCTATGCATTTAGAGACAATGAGATATAACTTAAATCCACAGCATAACTATAACTGGAATTTATAATGATTCTGACTATACTCAAGTCTACATTTCAAAATCCAGATATTCCTCGAAGGTTATCTGGGGCCTGCCCCAAACCCTATCCTAAGAAGTAGAGCCTGGCCAAGTCTTTTAATGTGGACATCCCACTTTGTATATCCTAGCACCCTCCTACTCCTGGGAGGAGTTTGACATTGCTCCTTTTCTACATTGATAGACCTACATATATTTTAGATCCAGAACAGGGGCTCATAGATAGGAAGAATGACTTACATTCCATAATTTCTTTTCCTGTCTCATTATCCAATCCATTTTTTATGAAGTTTCATGGCATAAAGTCACAGTGAACTAAATGATTCTTGCGTCTTTGATTATATCACAACTCAGGTAACAATCATTGCTTGAGTACATTACATGAGCTTGACTTTGTAATAGTGGGTTTCCCTTCCTCCCCCCTTCTTCCTTCTTTCCCCACCTTATGCTATTTACTGAATGGCATGCATCCTTTGCTTTGACTCTAGCTCTCTGTCCCATGCCAGTGACAGGGGACAAAGCCAAGAGAGTATGGGGGCATTTTGTCTATTTACTACTCATGTCTCTGTATCCTTCCCTTGACCTTGCCACCCCAGAATGTCCGTATGGAGTCTGGCAAAGAAGCCAGCTGCCCAGTCCTGCATTACAACCTTCATTACTGACTTATTCTCATGCTCAGGAAGTCTGACATAAACAGGCCAAATCAGAGCAATCCCTGCAGGAGCTTTGGGCAAGATCACAGGTTACATAGTGAGAAGGGGTGCACAGTGACATTCTAGAACTGATTTGATCATATCCCAATGTTCCAGAATGTCTTTTTGTTCACTTGTGTTTTTTGGTTTGACAAGAACAGTGGGATAACCTTACTATTTCTACTGGGTATTTCAGAAAGCAGTCAAAAAACATTTGGCAAGTGAAGATCAGTCTCAGCTCATTGAACTGAAACATCTGATCTTTGTGATTCATCCCTTGAGAGAAATTCACCGAACACCTCTTATGTGTCACGTATTGCCCATGGGCTTGAGAGACTCTTATCCATGATACATTCCCCTCCCTGTCTTTCTCAAATCCCACAGACATGCCTATTTCTACTCCAGGGATAAAGCTTGAAGTTCTAGTTTATAAACTAATAAAAGTTATCATTCATTGAGCATTTAGAATAGTCTAGACACTATACCGAGTACTTTGTCCACTTAACATACATTATTTCTTTGAATCTCCATTTAAGCCCCTTGAGATGGGTACTTTATCTTCATTTTGAAAGATGCAGAAAATGGAGTATAGAGAGGTTGAATAACTTGCCCACAGACACACAGGGAGCAAGTGAAGATGCTAGGAAACGTGCATTCAGCTTATCCCTGTGACTAGCACCTCATTCTCCTGTATCAGGGGTTGCATCTCTCTTCAATACTGAAATAATAAGGATCCTCTTAATCTTAGGAATTCTCATCTCTTTCTAAGTTCTTCCTGACAGACACATTTCTTTCAGAATCCTGATGTTTCTAGATTTCTTCTTAGATCCTTTTCCCATCCTTGAGTTCCTTCTCCAAACCATCTCTTTGCTAAAACATGATGCATTTTAGTAACTCATGGGTAATCTTTTCCTTAACAATACCAGGATGGTTCTTAATATAGGATTTCCAGGAACTGAAGAACATTCTTTTGCTAATCAACTTCTTGACCACAACTGGTTGTGCAGATATGCATTTTTAAACAATGAATTGTCAGTTCAAAAAGAGCTTAAATCAAATCCCATACAAGCAAGTATAGTTTTAACTCTAGAATCCTTCTTTTGGGGTCTGTCCTCTCTTGGAACCTCAAGCTTGGGGTCAGTCAGTCAGTTCAGCCACTCAGTCATGCCCGACTCTGCGGCCCCATGGACTGCAGCATGCCAGGCTTTCCTGTCCATCACCAACTCCTGGAGCTTGCTCAAACTCACCCTCACACAAAAGGACGACACCTGAATATCACTCTGCTTCTTCTTCATCCTCTACCTTGCTTTCCAGGTAAAGAGGGTGAGAAAAGAAGAGGAAATCATCATTGATCCACTGATTTGTTTCAATGCATGTAGGCAGAAAGGCTGGACTCCACCCAAGTATGGGACAGACTTAAATCTGAAGCCTAATCTTAAATCTGATAAAATGGCACTTCTACACTCATCTGTTTGTGAGGAAAACAGTCCATCGAGATGCCCCAAGGAGGTGCACAAATTCTCTGAGGCCGAAAGTAAGAGAGAGTTTTTGTTTTTTTTTTTCCCTGTCTAGCCTAGCCTACCCTGCCCTCCCATCAAAAAACAAAAGAAAACCTCACAACAGTTCACTTGCTATTCCTGGCTCCATTTATTTATAGGACAGCTTGTAGCAAAGACAAGTTTTGCCTGGTTAATCATATAAAGGCTACTATATTATTTTCTTTATGAATTTAGTTTTAAAGCACTTGTCCATCTCCGTGGAGCCTCTCACTTTGTCTAATAGCTTTTGATAGTTCCAGGTCACAAGGCATTTTATTTCCAATTTTTTGCATTATTCTTCCATCATGCTTTAGGAGGGACATCTATAGTCTTTGGAAATTAGCAGCCTAATGGAATTCCAAAGTGTGTGTGTGTGTGTGTCTGTGTGTGAGTATGTGTGTGAGTGAGTGAAAATGATTTTCTCCATCCAATAGCATAACATCTTAGTTTAATGTTACCCATGGAGGGAAACAGGAAAGAAATTAATGGATGAATTTATTATCATAGTTATTATCAAGCAACCACAAACCTAGGTCTAGTTTCATGACCAGTACTGAATCTATACTTGGCAGGGCTTCATCACTAATGGGAAATCTGACAAGCAGGCAGAGAGACCAATAGGATTCTAAAATGTTTTTTGAAATACCTTCTCAATATTCAAAAACGAGTTTATCTAAAACATAGCAAATCTTATCTTCTGTGCAAACTTTTACTCATGACTTATTGCCCATACACGTGGTGAATTAGCAAAGCATGCTCTACATTTGCTGACCTTTAATAAAGATAAATTCTCCAGGGGGGATAGATTGAGCCCTCCTTTGAAAATCTACTCCTGGGTTACTCCTGACCTGGGTGCCTCTCACATTTACAGGCAGTTGTTTGTGAGGGCCCCTAATCATGAAAATAAATCAAAGGAGGAAGTCTTATATCTTTATAGAGAGACCACTGAATTAACATAATGCTATACTTACTAGGAAAGGAAAACATATTTTTCCTAATTTTATATGTGTACGTGTGTGTATATATACACATGTATATATATATATTTCTTCCCCCCAACCCCATTGAAGTCTGGCTGAAAGATCTCCTTACACATTGAGTGAATCAAGTGGGGAATTAGTCCAGATGGAATGCTTGCTAGAGTTTTGATAATGAAACCACTGCTGTGGCAGCGTTTTGCGAGTTTCATGTTGGGTTTTCAAACTCACAATAGGCCACCTAAAGAATTAACTTCAGGGCTAGTAAAGTTCAAGAACCAAAGGGCCCACAAAAGGACTCAGAGCTTGAAATCTGCAGGATATACTTGCACTAGTTGTTATGTTTGAGTTTTATGTCACCTCTCTGATGTAGATGCCACAGGAATTGTTTTTCATGTTTTACAAGGGAGGAAACTGGCTGCTAGGGGTCGACTGGCTTGCTCCAGGCCAACTATACCCGTGGTGACAGAATGACAGTTAGAACCTTGGTCTCACATCACAGATGTTTCGAACACACAGAAGAGGTCTTTGCAATTCAGCAAGAGGGACAATCACCTGTCTAATGCATCTTAGTGTCCCCAGCTTGCAGTCTGGAATAAGTTACTAGAAAACCAGTTGCTCAATAAATGAAAGCAGCAGCAATTTGCAAAAAGGAGAATAAAGTAGTTATGGCCATGGTATGCCACGTTCTTAAGTCTCTCCCCCACCTATTGCAATGTAACTCATCGTCACTCACATGGCCAGTATTAGGAAAGCATGACCGCCCTGGTGTGTTATGGGCTCTGTCATAAGTCATAGGCCGGCAGTTTCTAAACTTCCTTCCAAAGTCCAATTCTCAGGCTTCAGGCACTCACTCATGTGTACTGCAAGTGAACCATCAGCGACACTGATGGGGGCCAAGCTGGGAGCTGTAATACTCATCAGCAGTTACTTCCAACAGTATTAGCATTCAGCCAAACAGAAGTGCTAAAACACGTTCGAACCTAAGTGACTATAAGTCCATCAGTTAAATGTCAACAGGAAGTATCTGACAGGGATTAACATATTACAAACCCTAAGCAAAAAAATCACTCAGATTTCAAGAGACCTCAAGGTGGGAGACACAATAGCTATTCTCTGTTTTTACATACAGCTCAAGAATATGTGATACATGGTGCCATTTCTTGAAAGGGCCTCAGGTCAAACACTCTGGAAACTGAACTCGGTGCAGCAGGCACTGTCAGTCAGTTCAGTTCAGTTCAGTCGCTCAGTCGTGTCCGACTCTTTGCCACCCCATGAATCGCAGCACGCCAGGCCTCCCTGTCCAACACCAACTCCCGGAGTTCACCCAGACTCACGTCCATCGAGTCAGTGATGCCATCCA
>NW_011494876.1:11167435-11182135 GCF_000754665.1 Bison bison bison
AGCTCACGTCCATCGAGTCAGTGATGCCATCCAGCCATCTCATCCTCTGTCGTCCCCTTCTCCTCCTGCCCCCAATCCCTCCCAGCATCAGAGTCTTTTCCAATGAGTCAACTCTTCTCATGAGGTGGCCAAAGTACTGGAGTTTCAGCTTTAGCATCATTCCTTCCAAAGAACAGCACTGTAATTGGCCAGAATTTTCTTTATTAATTATTTCACGTGACAGGATGGAAGTTTGAAGCTCTTTACCTAACGCTGGTTCATTTACATCATTAGTATATCACTAACCCCATTACCTAAGGGTAATGCTATTAGCTAATAAACTATAAGGTAAAGGCGGGTTGTACAAATAAAGAAAGGTATCCTGGGATGAACTATTCTTACGTTTAAATATAAACTGAAACAATCCACTTCTTTTTCCAACCTCTAGACCATAGTCAAACTTTTTTTTTAAAATGACTTGTAACAAAGATTATTTTTAATAAGCATGTCGTTTCTCGTCAGTCAAAAGCTTTGACTGTACCACCCATACATGCTCAGGCCCCAAATTCCAGGCATAAGCTAAGAAAATTATAACTCACATACAAACCTCTCCCTTGCCCACCATTAGAATTTTAAGTCCCAGGCGAAGACTAGGTCTCTAGTTGAGTACAAATTTCAGTGGGATTTGGAAAAATCCTTTAAATAGATTTTTATTGGTTTTTAAGAACAGGGTTATTTTGTGTTAATAATGGGCATACATTAGGCTTTAGATAATTGCTTTATGTAACTTGGAGTTTTGGCTTTCAGCTAAATAAACACGCTATGTGTTCACAGGTGTATTGTCCTCAAGGGCACTCCGCTTTTAAGGGTGGCAGCTGTTGCCAAGGTGTTGCTGATACAACTCTGGGTATAATTTATTGGAAACAGGTGCTAGCTCATGATGAAGATAGACAGGAAACTAAAGCAGACAACATGTTTAACCACCATTAAAAAAGTTCAGGTTCAGAGAGACAATGTGTCTGAGATGTTTGGGGGATGTTGCCAGCATCCCAGAGCAAGTTTAAAAGCTCCTGCGGATCAGCATAAGGAAGAAATTGTACATGAATTTCAAGCAGCCCAGCCTAATGAGTGCCTGATGCTATGCTGCCAGATTTAATTGATTACATGAAAAATTTTGAGTTTGTGTAAGGCTAGCAAAAAATTATGAAATACTTTCCTAAGCTAATTGTTAAAAATTACTTTCAAATGAGGTAATAACTGTTAGTTTTCAATGATCTGGACAGTGGATTAGGCTGTAATGTGTTTTCTTTATGCTCTGAGTATTTACTTTGGATTCCGTGTGGAGATCCTGCAGTGTTGGGACGAGCCCAGCATTCGTGTCCACGGGGCACTGGTACAGGTTAGGGCAATGAGACGGGAGACAGGATTTAGAACCGTGAGGTAAGATGCTCACCCTCCTTCTTTGGACGTTACTTGGCTATGGAGTCAGTCAGCAGGCTTGGGGACAGCTCCCATCTTCAGTCTTCTAGCACCGTGGATGAGTGGGAATAGCTGAAGTGGCCTCACTTCAGGACAGAGCCCTGGTGACCAAGTGTGCCGCGGGCTACCTTTTACTCCCTAGTAAAAAGAGGAGACATATCAACTCACGCTCTGAGAGACATTCTCCTCCTGTGAAGAGGCGTTTGTATATTTTCCCAACTAATCTCCAGTCTAATCGGTGTGCTACATAATACACATGTGAGATAAATATGCATACTAAGTGTAGCTGAAAAAGAAGTTGTTAAGAGTGCATGCACGGTTCTTCAACCTCAAAAACCTAAATATCTTGGCCATTTACATGTTTAAAAAATACCCACAGGCATTAGACCACATTACGGACTAATGGCCTGCCAAATTTCATTTTTGGGAAAAGATTCGATGTTTGAGTTACAACACACGAGTGCAAAAAAAGCAACTGAAACAACAAAGTTTGGTTAAAAACATTTCTTGACCCCCAGGCTCAGACCTCGTGTGCCAAAAATGCTGACAAAAATTTATACCAACACCAGCGGGCATGCACAGTTTAATATCTACTTTATGTGAAAAATCATTGACAATTTAATGCTTGCATTAATTTGAAAGAATTTTATGCAGTAGGTAGAAACTTTTACATTACCATTCCTAATCTCTACCAGCCGTCTTGTTCCCCTCTCAAAGGTAAAGTGAATGACAGGGCTGGAAAAACCAAATCTGCTGAAGGGCCTGAGCTGCTGCTTTTATCACCCTCCAACAGCCCCATCCCGACCAGAAAAGCAGGAATTCGGCTTGTACGCTGCTCAGAGCCTTCAACTGAGGTTTTAGCTTAGGAAAGCAAATAGCTGATGTGAAAATAAACCTTTATTAAAAAAAAAAAAACTTTATAAGGCCCCTTTATTTAGAGGGAGAGTCATTCAAATAAATACACCGTTAACAAACTCCTATACTGAATAATAATATATACTGTAGCAAGTGATGAAACGGAATCCCACAAAACAAGTGCTGAAATCCGATGATTGATTATCAAACCTACAAGATAAATAAACTTTCTTCAATTAATAGCTAGTCTCAGGGATGAGTTTCCAAAGAAAGGTCCTGCAAGGAAAAGCATCAGTTGCAGAGAGTCAAATTCTGAATTCAGCCAGACTGACTTGAAACACAGCTCTTTCCAGTGTCTTTATGAGCTTGAGGTCATAGGGAGATGAGTAAAACTCACTGAAGGAGAAATATGCTTTCTCCATCTGAGCTAATGAATTATCCTGGCCATTTGGGACCCATGGGTCTAAGTATCAGAAGAAGCTATTTTTCATTTATGAAAAAGGGAATTGAGAATCAACCTTGTTTCCTTGAATGCGTTTCTTGCCAACAAACCAATGAAAGCGCCCATTCAGAAATTTTTATTCTCTAGCTTTGGTTTTCTAAGTTTGCATCCTTATTCTTCTTTCCAAGTAGATACAGATAGCCCAGTCAAAAGTCTCTTATTGATTTTGGAAGGAAGCTGACTTCTTGTTTGTAACCAGCCATGCTCTGATGTCTCAGTGGCAGAGTTACAGGGAATAACAAGTAATGCGAAATCCCAGATGACCAGCCGCGCTCCTATAATCTCCCTCCATATTATTTGTCAGGGTCTTCATTTTGAAACAGTGAAAGAAATATCTATCCAAGGGTTGCATGAATGCTGCTTTGTGACTGTGCTTTATCCCTGATCTTCAATAGAGACATTTCCACGGAAACAACCATACTGCTAGACTAGAGTCATGGGCATCAGGAGACTAAAGCTTATATGTCTATTGGTCCATCTGATCATCCATCCATCCATCCATCCACCCATCCATTCACAGTTTTGTGCTCTCTTTGCTCAGTTTCATCTTACAAGGACACCCTTAAGTCTACTCTCTTCTAAGGTGGTGTATTAGGCATGCCTTTTAATTTTGATTCTCTGACATCTTGGGGCCTCGTTGACACTGGAATAGACTGCTCCTCCATGGGTTAGATAATCCCTAGATACTTTAAACAACTCATAAGGACACCTTTATATGCAAACCAACCAGTGTGAAGCCCTTACTTCAACCACTTCTGTCACACTATCCTCCTGCCCTAATCACCCCAGGGCCAAGTACCAGACAACTAGGGGCAGTCCCAGGGCCCTAGGGCTAAACCAGAATTATTCAAACCCACTTAGCTTCCTTACCGTGCTTCACCCACTCCTTCCCATGGACACCAATCAGGTTTCTTGCCCACTTTTTCTTCTTCCTCCTTCTGTCTCCTGACGGACTCCAGTGCTTCCCTGTGTGACTCTGCATGGTGTGGGATGTCCCTCCTCTTGGGAACTATAAGTAACAAACTATCTTTTCAATGGAAGCTGTATCCTGATCTGTTTGATTCGTTATACCTGAATAATAATGAAACCTGTATTCCTAAACAGGGGGGATAAATAAGTATATTTACATAAATATATGAGCTTCCTTTGGAGCCTCAAGGAATTCTATTAGAATAAAACTAGCCCTGAAATCAGAGGTCAAGAAACCTAGTCCTGGCCACATCATATGCATCACTGAGTGGTTTGGGCCAATGGACAGGGAAGCCTAGTGTGCTGCAGTTTATGAGGTTGCAGAGTCGGACATGACTGAATGACTGAACTTGGGCCAAACCCTGTGACCTTGGCTGAGGTTTGGTTTCCACTGTCATCAACGTGGACAATTTCTATTTTTCTGGAGTTTTACAAATGTCACACAGATATGCATACATGAAAGATGCAAGTATGTGATAGGAACAGAGTTGAATCTGTTATTATTCCCTTACATAACCTGTCCTTTCTTGGTTAAGTTTTATATACACTGCCTCCCCACTGAAGACACTCCCTGAGCATGATCCCCATGTTGCTGGTGGGGATCACAAGGAGGCCCATTTTCATGCTCTGAGTAAGTGGTAGTTGAGGGTAGTGGCTGAAAGCACAGACAGTCCAGACAGATTCCTTGAGGTGACTGCTCACCTCACTGACTGGTGATCATCGAAAAGTTACTATGGTTTTCTGTGCCTTGGTTTCCTGATTGTAAAATGAAGATAAAATTCTCTACTTCAGGGAACTGTTTTGAAGATAAAGTGAGTCACACAAGGAGCAAATAGTTGGTGTTCTTTGAATACGAGTCTTTATTTATCGGGGCTCCAAAATCACTGCAGATGGTGACTGCAGCCACGAAATTAAAAGACGCTTACTCCTTGGAAGGAAAGTTATGACCAACCTAGATAGCATATTCAAAAGCAGAGACATTACTTTGCCAACAAAGGTCCATCTAGTCAAGGCTATGGTTTTTCCTGTGGTCATGTATGGATGTGAGAGTTGGACTGTGAAGAAAGCTGAGCACCGAAGAATTGATGCTTTTGAACTGTGGTGTTGGAGAAGACTCTTGAGAGTCCCTTAAACTGCAAGGAGATCCAACCAGTCCATCCTAAAGGAGATCAGTCCTGGGTGTTCATTGGAAGGACTGGTGCTAAAGCTGAAACTCCAGTACTTTGGCCACCTCATGCGAGGAGTTGACTCATTGGAAAAGACCCTGATGCTGGGAGGGATTGGGGGCAGGAGGAGAAGGGGACGACAGAGGATGAGATGGCTGGATGGCATCACCGACTCGATGATGAGTCAAACTCACCGACATGAGTTTGAGTAAACTCTGGGAGTTGATGATGGACAGGGAGGCTTGGAGTGCTACGATTCATGGGGTTGCAAAGAGTCAGACATGACTGAGCAACTGAACTGAACTGAACTGAAGTTAGGAATAGGAGCAGGTATGGAGTAGTAACAGTCCCTCAGGTAAAAGTACTAGCAGAATGCTCATGATGGTAAATCTGGAGGCACCATCATAGTATGCTCCTGTTGTAGCCAAGATGTTGTGGGTCAACTGACTTCCAAGGAACCGGGCAGCTAGTTTAACCAGGCTACTTTTGACATAGACAAGACACACCTCTTAGCTAGAACTAGACCTCAAAGATCATATGGTGACACAACTTCAAACCTCAACAATTTTACTGTTATGAATGAGATTTAAAAAAAACAGTACTAAGTCCTGTAGGTTTATGAAAGGATGACACTGGAACATATGAACAAGTTTTAAAAGAAAAGCAAAAATGTGATATCTGAGCTGACTTTAACTGAGGCTACTTTGAGCCAGACTGTCCTTCCATTCGATTATGAAAGCTGAATGACTTTTCCTTTGTGCACTGCTCAATTCCTTCTTTACCCTGTCAAGAAACTTTCTCCTGGCAGACATTTTCAAATATGATGGGCAAAATGATAAATAGTTCTCACAGACACTAGAATAATAACCAACAGATAAACGACTGAAATGTGTACATGCTGATATAACAGAAGCACTTGGACTTCAGAGTTAATCTGACCTGCATTTGGATTTAAACTGGTGGTGCTTCTGAACATTTGCCTTCCCTAAGCATTGTGTCTACATCAATAGGACAGTGGTGGCTTGCAGGGTTCTAACCTCTGGCTACATAAGAAGAGCAACCATGACAGTTAATATTCACAGAGCACGTACCACTAGCCAGACACTGTAATCTCATTTTAACCCAAGCAACAACCCTAAGGTGGTTGTTGTTATTACTATTACTATCATCGCAGTTTACAGTGGAAGTTCTTGAAGCACAGGGAGCTAAGGTGACAGCTGCAGCCAGGATTTGAAGCCAGGAGGCCTGGTCTGGAGCCTGCGTCCTTACCTAAATTTTGTGGTCTCCCAGGAATATCTCTCAGAGTGGTCAGTGCACATTTTTATTGATTGCAATTTGCTTTGGGGGCCCCTCTAGCACAGGGAGTGTGAAGACCCCTCCTATCCCATCCCAACCTTTTCCTCTCATGGCTCCACTGCTGCCCACCCTCACTGCTAAGCCCTTTCTGTCACCAGCTCGTATCTCTGGAAACACAACACTCCCTACATTTTCAAATTCAGACTTCAGGAGCTGGTGGAAATGGGGGACTCCAAAAGGGCAGAGAGGGGGCCGGCTGCCTAGTGAAGGGGCCCAGGGAAACTTGGAAGCAAGGCCAGTATGAGTCAATCAGTCAGCAAGTATTTATTTAGTGCTAGGCAGCTTGGGGGATACAGAGAAATTATAAGACGCCATCCGGTCCCTGGCTGGATTTCTGGCTGGGTTCCCCGAATAAGAACCAGGCCCGGAGCTGGGGCCTGCTCAGCCCATGGAAGGCTGCCATGGCCTGTGGGGCGGTTTGCCCTGCAGAGCAGCCCCCAGTGAAGGTGAGAGCAGGAGCTGGGAAGAGAGGGCCAAGGAGTCCCTGCCCCTGCAATGCCACACACCAGGAGCGAGTCATCTCACCACTCAGGACCTCAGTTTCCACAGATGTAAAATGAGAACAACACCAGTACCTGCCCAGTCAGGTGTGGCCAGGTGTGAACAAACTGATGCATAAGAAGGGCCTGGCATTGGGTTGGGCACACAGCATGCTCAACACAGGCAGATTCCTACTGAGAGGCAGGGATTGCGTGAGACAGTACCAGTCAGTGCCATGGCAGCCACTCAACCAAGGTGTGCCTGACAACGCTTCTCTCTGGGGGCTCCCCTGACAAGACGCGGATGTTAGTGGCACAGACTTTAAACGTTTGGGAACCCTTAACCAGCCGGGGACAGAGCTGGTAAAGAAACACTCCCCCTTCCATTTTTCAGGCAGACAGTCCTGAGGTGTGTTCCGCACGACAGCTCTAGGGGTTGGACTGAATGGGATCAAGCCCTGCCATGCAGGCAGCTGGAACACAACCTCTGGTTTGCTTTTCCCCTGCCCTGGTGTACTCTCTCTGCTCCTTGCGCATTTCCCAGGACCACTCTTCACAATGAATCCTTTTCCTCAGACACTGCTTTGTGTGGGGGAAGATGGGGGGGAGTGGCTGTGACTTCACAGTACAGCAAAATGGTCAAGAGCTGGGATGGACATGGGCGGGGCCAGGCCTGCCTCTCCTCGGCACTGGCTGTGTGACAGAAACCAAATGTCCCTGATCCCGTGTTTTGCCATTGGTAAAATGCAGCTATGGGTAGTCCTGACCTCAAGCCGTTATTCTGAGGGTTGGAGGAAAGAATGCATAGAAGTGCTTAGCCTATGCCTGCTGCAGAGAGCTGGGTTCCCATTCCGTCTGGGTTTCCAGGAGCAGAACTTGAGACCAGGTCTCATGGGAAAGTGATCATCAGGAGCAAACATAGGAACGTGGAAGAGGGAGGGAAAGGAAGCTGAGCAAAGACATCAAGCAGAGCTGCATCAAGGGTAATATTGACCAGATCCCTCGCGGAGCTCTGGAGACAATGTGGATACGCCTCAGAGGGAGGCGGCATCTTAGCACAAGTGGCCAAGCGCCGAAGTGGAAGGTAGCATTGACAAAGAGGCTTGAGTGCAGGTTTGGGGATGTACACGGGACACTGTGAACAGAATTAATAAAAGGAAGGGATGATAACAGGATCCAAGGAAAAATGGTGGACACCGACCATGTCTGCCACAGCATACTAGCGGTGGTGTTGTCAGGGTTATTATACTCCTGTTTTTTGTAGAAAAGCCTTCTGGATTAACAACAGAAAAGCCAGGCTTTAGAGCATGCGCAGTGCCAGTTTCCCTCAGGCCTTTTCTTCCTGGAACTCATCTTCCCTAAAGTTCACACAGTAATGGCCTGTCCTCTGAAGCACCAGCCTTCTGTATGGGTCTCCTGCCATATGTCAATGGAAGCTCAAAGATTTCCCTGTTCCCCAAAGCATGAGGAGGGCTGCCTCGAGATGCCTGAGGATGGGAGCAGTCATGCTTTCTCTCTCTCTGAAGCTTCACACACTCAAGATTCTCTCTATGTCTCTGCTGAAAACTGGGTGGGAGGTGGGGAGAGGGAATGGGCAGGAAGTGCAGCAGGGAGACCAGCCTGGAGCTGGAGGGTGGCTGCAGTCTTTCAGAGAAGAAGTGATGTGGTCTGGACACAGGCAGAGGTGGGAGGAAGTCAAGTGGGCAGACCTGAAAGTTATTCACTGATTGGCTTGGTAGGAGGGGATGAAGCTGACAGGAGGTATTGAGACGGATGCCCTGGCCACCATGTTTTACATTTGAGTAACTGAGTGACATTCACCAGGATGGGAAACCAGAGGATAAGCAGATTTAGGGTTGAAAAGCAAGACCAGTTTGGGGCCCTTTTCACTTGAAACGTATGAGAGACAGAGGCAAATAAAACTTTCGTTAGACAGTTTTATAGTTTTATAGCTCTGTAGGTCGGCAGCTTAGGGAAGACAACTTGGTAAAACTACAGATTAGAGTTCTGAAAAGAGTCTGGGCTGGGCCCTACCGCCACAGAAGAGCAAGTGAGTGGTGTGGCCCGGCCCATAGTGGGACCTAAGGGATGAGCACGCCTGCAACATGTCCCATCTCTGTAGGTGAGAGCTTGGACTTGCTCTGCATTGCTCCCTTCAAAGTCCTTCCACAATCTTAATGCTCCTGGCAATGGAGTATCTGAAAACTATTGCTGACAAGACATCCCTTTGGGAGAACATGCTCAGGGAAGGGTGGGGGGGCTACTGCTCTTCCTGCTCCCCAAATTCTCCCTCCACCACCCTCCCCCTGACATTGCTGGGGAGAACAGCCCTTCTCGGGTCTCTCTGGCAGAGAGCTCAGGTACTGCTTCCCTTCATGGAATGAATGCTTTCAAATTCTTTAGTATCTCCATGATTCTCAAGACCCAGTCAACCTCTTTTGTTGCTCTCTTGAAACTCTAGTACTTTCTTAAAATCACTGATCTCAGCTCATGCTTAATACTTTCCTTCATCTCATGACTTGCCCACCTTGACTACCAAATTCAAAACTCTGCATTTGTTCACCATCAGATCCCCAAGGCCTTACGTGGTGCTTTCTGGCATGGGAGAAATTCAATAACTATTTATTGATTGAACGAGTCTCTCCTCAGTCCTTCTCTACTCTTGAAAACTTAGGTCCCAAACTAAGAATAAGTATTCTCAACAGTATAAACCATCCTGCTTCCTTATTCTTCTAATTAAAATCATACGAAGCGCATCTACTACTTCTCTTCCCTGTTTCTCTGTTCAGCTGTATGTGCCGGGCCATTCTTGGTTTCCAGCGTGTTCCAAGTTTCCCGTTGGGTAGCTCTGAGGTCCACCTCTCCTCAGGCAGCTTTATTAAGCCTGTGGGATTTCTCAGTAGCTTCAGATATGGACAGTCAAAAGTTAATCCACTGCTCAGGTGTGTCAGAGCCTGAAGAAACTTTAATTACAGAAAACATGAAGATTACCGAAGGTGTTTCTAAGCTTTCCAAATGATGTATCTCATCTGGAAAATTTCAAAAAGGCTGTCCACGTGGTATATTCCATGTTACATAACCCATGTCCAACACCCTTGCTCATGTTCCCAGATACTCTACAGAAAAAATGTTCCAGGACATTTTTACCCCAAAGTATCTGGAGTCCTTATGGAAAATCTTCTCAAAATGTTCGTGTTTATGCCCAAATTTGACATGTGAACCTTTTCCTTCGCTTCACTCTTCAAACATGCTTAGGCTTATGCTGTCTGAAGATTCCTTTAGTCATTGGCCTGCCCCATGTCAGGTGGTAATCACTACTTTAAAACATTGAGATTAGTGCAGTAAAAAAGATTTATGAATATTAATTCATTTTATAGCAGGTCATAATGTGAGCCGGAGAACAAACAGAGTATGGTTTCATTCCAATGTTTTACTGCAAACAAGAATGAGATTGCGTGTTGTGGAAAATATTAGCTGGAGATACTGGTTTGAAAACCAATTTGTTTAGAGGCTTTGGCTGTAACTTGCCAGACACCCTGAATTTGTGGAGAGTCTGTTCTGGAGAGTAAGGATCGTGAATTTTATAGCTGTCATGTTTTTCATAATCAGCAGCATTATCCAAAGAATTTAAAATATATATATTCTTACACTGCAAGCCACAGAACACTGAAGTGGCTGGGATTAAAGGAAAGTCCTTTCCAAAGTTTCTAGAGCTGTAGTGTACAAGATTGCGTTGTCTTGCTAGCTGATCACTTCTCCACAAGTCAGCACACTTCCACTACAAAAGTACTTGCAAACGCCACTGAAGTGTTGCATTCAATGTCTCTCCTCACCCTTGCAGAACCTGACATCCTTGGCTCTTTTTTTCCCTAACTTGCTTCCCTTGGCGTCAGCAAGGGAAATCCTAAAAAGCTGTGTAACCACAGTTAAGGGAATAGATTTTGGATTTGGCCAGGTTATCAGGGTTAAAATCCCAGCTCTACCCTTTACCAGCTACATGACTTTAGACAAGTTTACTAACCCAGTGTCCTCATCTGTAAAATGGGTTAAAAATAGTACTCAAGAAGAGTGAATGATTCAAGGTATATAAAGTACTCAGAACAGTGCCTGATACATAGTAACTGCTCAATTAACAGTGCCACTGTTTAACTGATGATATCACAGGGTCAAGAGTAAGTCTGACCCCTGCCTGATAACTCTGTCTGTGATGTAATTTTGAGGGGAAATCTTTCATTCAGGGCCATGGATTTATCTCTTTAGGGTTTATGTGTTGGAATCTGGATTAAGAAGCTTCTCCTAACTCAAGGTTGTAAAGATTTTGTCTACATTTCCTTCATTAATTCTATACTTTTAACATTCAGTTTAGTTCTTCCTCCATGTACAGATTATTTTATTTGGTGTGAGGAAATAATTTAAAGTAAAATTCCCATGGAGTGATGCTACTTTTCCCATGCTCTTTACTGAATACTCAGTCTTTTCTCCCAGTGTTTTGTAATGCTTCTCTGTAATATGATGCCCTCTGTCCCAAGGGTTTCAGGAGTCCATGGGATGCTCTAATCTCCTCCCTTGGTCTACTCTTCTGCTCCTATTTTATTGCCATACTGTCTTAATTACCATACTGTCTTAATTACTATTGCTTTTTAATATGTCTTAATAGAGGAGAGTGAAATAGTTGGCTTTAATCTCAACATTCAGAAAATGAAGATCATGGCATCTGGTCCCATCACTTCATGGGAAATAGATGGGGAAACAGTGGAAACAGTGTCAGACTTTATTTTTGGGGGCTCCACAATTACTGCAGATGGTGATTGCAGCCATGAAATTAAAAGACGCTTACTCCTTGGAAGGAAAGTTATGACCAACCTAGATAGCATATTCAAAAGCAGAGACATTACTTTGGCAACAAAGGTCCATCTAGTCAAGGCTATGGTTTTTCTGTGGTCATGTATGGATGCGAGAGTTGGACTGTGAAGAAAGCTGAGCACCGAAGAATTGATGCTTTTGAAGTGTGGTGTTGGAGAAGACTCTTGAGAGTCCTTTGGACTGCAAGGAGATCTAACCAGTCCATCCTAAAGGAGATCAGTCCTGGGTGTTCATTGGAAGGACTGATGCTAAAGCTGAAACTGCAATACTTTGGCCACCTCATGTGAAGACTTGACTCATTGGAAAAGACTCTGATGCTGGGAGGGATTGGAGGCAAAAGGAGAAGGGGACGACAGAGGATGAGATGGCTGGATGTCATCACCAACTCGATGGAAATGAGTTTGAATGAACTCTGGGGGTTGGTGATGGACAGGGAGGCCTGGTGTGCTATGATTCATGGGATCACAAAGAGTTAGACATGACTGAGCGACTGAACTGAACTGAATATGTGGCAAGAAGAATCTTCCTACCCTCCTATTTGAAAATATTTTTTGTCATTCAAGAAATTTTAGTCATCCATATATATCTTAGAGAGTATTTTCAAAAAAATGCTTGAATTTTTTTATTGGAATTTCATTTATTTTCAAACTAATTCAGTGTATATTGATTGGTATCATTTCAATATTTTCTTGACCCAAACCTTAGGCATGATATACATTGACATAGGTCATTGTTACCATCTTAAAATAAAATTTAAAATCTTTCCAGAAAGAGCCTATGCAATCTTTATTGTATTAGCTAGTAGATAATTCACAGTTTTAGTTGCCATTATAAATTTTCTTATTGCATTTTCTAATAGGAATTTGCTTTAGTAGGTGCCCACTAAGGGTTTTTATAACTTAATCTTGTTTCTGGAAAGCTTGCTGAACTCTCTCACAAATTCTAAAGGTTTTCTTCTAGTTCCTGTGGATTTCTATGTAAAGAATATTTTTTCTTGTCCTTTCCAATTCAATATTTTTGTTACTCATTTATCTTATTGCTTTTCCAAATACTTGGAATAGCAGCTGTTACAGAGGTAAGTTTTATCTTGTTCCTGACTTTAAAAAGTGCTTATAAAATTTCTTTATTAAAATGATGTTTTTCAATGGATTTTTGGATGATAAACTTTATCACATCATTTCTAGTTTTCTAAGATTTTTTTTTTCAGAAGTGGATGTTGGTCTTTATCACATGCTTTTTCTATTTCTATTGTGACCCTGCAGTCTTTTATTCTGTTTTTTAGAGTGAATTATATAGCTAGTTTTTCTTATGTTGGGCCATCCTTGGATCATCTTAATATACTTTTGGAAATAAATAGGTAATATTTTATTTAAGATTTTCAAAATTAAGTTCGGACGTTAAATTGAATTATAGTACTTTTTTTTTTACTCTTGAACTCTTTTCATCTGGTTTAGCTATTAAAATTATACTCGCCTCATGAAATGAGCTGCCCAGACTGCCCCTATTTTCAAATTTCTAAGATAATGTGTATAAGTTAGGAATTGTGTATTCCTTGCCTCATCTATACAACTTTCTGCAGCTGCCATTTATCTTCATATCGCCATGTTACTTGTTTCTTTGAAACAGCTCTGTTGTCCTTTTCCTCCCATCTTTAGATGATCATTTAGCTTATTTATTTTTCAATCTTCTTTATTTTCAGAAGGTATTCAGAGCTAGACTTTGCATTCTTGGAACTGTGTTAGCAACACCCAGCAAATGTTGGCATGCACTACTTCCATTTTATTTACTATAGAGTTACCCCTTTTGTTTCCTTGTTTCCCCAAGTTCTACCTGACAGTAAATTTTCTGTCTCAGTTTTTCTTACTTTATAAATACACTGATTCATATTTTTAGCTAACTCAGTTTTACTTATTTTAAATTTTATTACATTGTAGTTAGAGAACATTGTCTGATAATAAGAATTAGAAATATATTGACATTTTCTTTTTGTCTCTAGTATGTGATTTCTTTTAATGACCAATCTGTTCTTTAAAAAGTATGCAGTCTATGTTGGGGTGCAAACTTTAACATAAATTTATATGCATGTCAATTATTTTATTACTGTCTTGTATATTTTAAATATTTTAAATTTATTTTTTATATTCTAGTCCATTCTTATTGAATTCAATAATCAGTTTCTGTGAGCAGTGATTTTTAAATCTCCAAAAACTTTTTAACTCTCATTTTTGTCATCTTTGCCTTATGTACTTTGCATGATTGCATTTTGCTGCTGGATATATAAATTGTGGTGCTGGAGAAGACTCTTTGAGAGCCCCTTGGACTGAAAGGAGATCAAACCAGCCAATCCTAAAGGAAATGAATCTTGAATATTAATTGGAAGGACAGATCCTGAAGCTGCTCCTCCAACACTTTGGCCACCTGATGTCAAGAGCCTGCTCACTGGAAAAGACCCCGATCCCAGTAAGATTGAAAGCAAAAGGAGAAGGGGCCAGTAGAGAACGAGATAGATAGCATCACCACCTAAATGGACAGGAATTTGAACAAACGCCAGGGATGGTGGAGGACAGAGGAGCCTGGCATCCTACAGCCCATGAGGTTGCACAGAGTCAGACAGGACTTAGCAACTGAACAATGACAACAACAATATATCTATATCTATATAAATGCAATCTCTCTCTCTTCTTTATGATTTAAAAAACCTTATATTGTTTCTATTACACTAGGAGATAAATCCAAAAGATACTGCTATGATTTTATGTCAAGGAGTGTTCTGCCTGTTTTCCTTTAGGAGTTTTATAGTATCTGGTCTTACACTTCGGTCTCTAATCCTTTTTGAATTGACTATGCCAAAGCCTTTGACTGTGTGGATCACAATAAACTGTGGAAAATTCTGAAAGAAATGGGAATACCAGACCACCTGACCTCCCTCTTGAGAAACCTATATGCAGGTCAGGAAACAACAGTTAGAACTGGACGTGGAACAGCAGACTGGTTCCAAATAGGAAAAGGAGCACATCAAGGCTGTATATTGTCACCCTGCTTATTTAACTTC
>NW_011494876.1:11182235-11182553 GCF_000754665.1 Bison bison bison
AGATGCTTACTCCTTGGAAGCAAAGTTATGACCAACCTAGATAGCATATTCAAAAGCAGAGACATTACTTTTCCAACAAAGGTCCATCTAGTCAAGGCTATGGTTTTTCCAGTGGTCATGTATGGATGTGAGAGTTGCACTTTGAAGAAAGCTGAGCACCGAAGAATTGATGCTTTTGAACTGTGGTGTTGGAGAAGACTCTTGAGAGTCCCTTGGACTGCAAGGAGATCTAACCAGTCCATCCTAAAGGAGATCAGTCCTGGGTGTTTATTGGAAGGACTGATGCTAAAGCTGAAACTCCAGTACTTTGGCCACCTC
>NW_011494876.1:11182944-11192568 GCF_000754665.1 Bison bison bison
ATGGCATCACTGACTCGATGGACATGAGTTTGAGTGGACTCCGGGAGTTGGTGATGGACAGGGAGGCCTGGCATGCTGCGATTCAGGGGGTCTCAAAGATTGAATGACTGAACTGATGGTGTTAGAGAATGTTTTTATTTTCACTCTTTTATAGGCATCTGCTCAGTTTTCCCCAAACCACTTTTTGAAGAGAATGTCTTTTCTTCATTGCATGTTCTTGCCTCCCTTGTTATAGATTAATTGACCATATGTGTGTGCATTTATTTATGGGCTTTCTATCCTATTCCATTGATCTAAATGTTTGTTTTTTGTGCCAGTACTATATGGTTTTGCCTACTGTAGTTTTGTAATATATCTGAAGTCAGGGGGCCTAATTCCTCAGCTCTGTTTTTCTTTCTCAAGATTGCTTTGGCAATGGGTCTTTTGTGTTTCCATACACATTTTAAGGTCTTTGTTCTAGTTTTGTGAAAAATGCCATTGGTAATTTGATAGGAATTGCACTCTGTAGATTGCCTTGGGTAGTATAGTAATTTTCACAATACTGATTCTTCCAACTGAAGAACATTGTAATCTTTCCATTTGTCTGTGTCATCTTCGATTTCTTTCATCAGTGTCTTATTAGTTTTTGGGATACAGGTCTTTTGCTTCCTTATGTAAGGTTATTCCTAGATATTTTATTCTTTTTGATGCAATAGTAAATGGGGTTGCTTTCTTCATTTCTCTTTTTGAACTTTCATTGTTAGCATATAGAAAGCAACAGGTATCTGTGTATTCATTGTGTATCCGACAATGTTACTGAATTCATAGATGAGCTCTAGTAGTTTTTTGGTGGAATCTTTAGGATTTTCAATGCAAAGTATCAGGTCATCTACAAGCCATGATGGTTCTACTTCTTATTTTCCAATTTCAATTCTGTTTCTTTCTTTTTCTTCTCTAACTGCTGTGCCTAGGTCTTTCAAAATGATGTTGAATAAAAGGGGTAAGAGTGGATATTCTTGTCTTGTTCCTGATCTTAGAGAAAACATTTTCAGCTTTTCAACACCGAGTATGATGCTAGTTGAAAAGATGTTCAACATCACTGATTATTAAAATAAATGCAAATTAAAGCTACAATGAGGTATCACCTTATACCAGTCAGAATCGCCAACATCAAATAGTGTACAAATAATAAACGCTGGAGATGATATAGAGAAAAAGGACCCCTGCTACACTGCTGGTGGGAATGTAAACTGGAACAGCCACTAGGAAGAACAATATGGAGGCTCCTTAAAAAACTAAAAACAGAGCTGCCATATTTGGCTTTGTTTTACTAAATAATTTACCTGAACTGAACTGGTTGGTTAAGACATCTGGGTTTACCCAGACTTGCTATATTTCCCCCACTATGCTTTTCAGGAAAGGGCTGCCCAGCCACTTGCACACTGCCCTGCCCAGCAGGCCTGGTTAGACCTCATGATTCAGCTCTCAGAGCTTTATTTCCTGAGTCATTTTACAGTGGAAGGCAGTCTGGAAGAGACCACCCATCCATAATGACTGTCTTACCCATTTAATTTAAGATAATTAAGGACAGACACAATCTAATTTCATAAATTTGAAAGAGTAAAGGAGTCATACTATCTTCAATGATGACGAAATACAAGAAACAGAGAAGAAATACTAGTTTACAACTACAGAAATGACAGACAAGTAACCTTAGGATAAAATGCAATGTAATGATCCATTAAAAATTGTGGTGTGGTGAAATATTGCTAAGACCCACCATTAGAAAGGAGAACTTTCAGGAACACTTATACAGAATAATCATTTGTGACTAGAAAGAAAAAAAAAACTGGCTGCAAAAAATGAGTTGAATCTTCCTTGCATTCCTATGGTCTGCCTGTCTCTTGAAGTTAGCCTTGTGATAGAGTCATGAACCTCATACCACTTTTTGATGGTTTCAAATTCATTATGTTTTAAGTGTGAGATTCATTTCAAGCGGGTTTTTACTGAAATCTTGCTCCTAGGCGACAGACCATTTATAGGTCACTGGAATCCCTAAGTTTCCTGCCTTTACACATATGATCACATAGCACCTCCGGCGTGAAAACAATTGGCTGTGAGATCTGGTGAGCAGATTTTCTCAACCACAGCATGACATTTTGGGTACGTGCAAGTGAAAGTTAACTTTGAAGGAAGATCAATAAAAAAGTCCTGATAAACTCATATGTTAATTTATAATCAGTGTTTTGTTTATAAAAATTGAATAGATTCCCTAAAGCACTTACCTTTGTCTTCACTCCATTAATAGAGAATTACTTAAATTTGTCTAAAATTTATATTTAATTACAAAAAGGAATATATATAACACTAATATGTATAATTTTATATACATTAGTGTATATTATACTAATCTATAGTATACAGAGTGGAGAAGGCAATGGCACTCCACTCTAGTACTCTTGCCTGGAAAATCCCATGGACGGAGGAGCCTGGTAGGCTGCAGTCCATGGGGTCGCTAAGAGTCGGACACGACTGAGCGACTTCACTTTCACTTTTCGCTTTCATGCATTGGAGAAGGAAATGGCAACCCACTCCAGTGTTCTTGCCTGGAGAATCCCAGGGACGGGGCAGCCTGGTGGGCTACCGTCTATGGGGTCACACAGAGTCGGACACGACTGAAGTGACTTAGCATAGCATAGTATACAGAGAGGGAGGCCTGGCATGCTGCAGTCCACAGGGTTGCAAAGAGTCAGACACGACTGGGTGACTGAACAACAACATAGTATATGGAAAATACTTCAATACACACAAATTATTTATTGATCCACTATCTATATATTCTTATAAAGTCAAATTGAAATACAACTTATACTAATGCTGTACCTTGACCTTGTTATCAACATAACGTATTTACTGTTAGAAAACCTTAAATATCATAGAGCATATGTAAGAAAGTGAGAGGGAGAAAAATTGATTTACATACTCTCCAGAAAATCATATTCACATCCTTTCTTGGAGGTCCTTGATCTCTACAAACCCATGTTATCTGTCCTCTGTCCTCCAAGCATGTGGTCACTGGCTGTGGGCGGGGTCTATACTCTGGGTTTGTTTTGATGAATAAAGAGTTGACTCAGATTCCACATGTGACCTGGCTGAGACTGAGCCCTAGAACCTCTGAAATTGTTAGGGTGGAGTGAGGGGTATTGCTAGGCGTGGAGAAAAGCAGCCATAAGTTCCCAAAAGGTTTCTATTTCTATTGTTGAAACTATTAATTCATATTTGGTAGATTGTATTTTCTGGAGGGTGTGGATTAATGGAGATGGAATCATTTCTGAGTGCTGCTGATTCTTTGAAATTTGCTGAGTTGTTTCAGGAAATAAAGAATGAATTAGAGGTCCAGGTAGCTGAGGAGAGTCATTTCTCCTAATCGCCTCCAGAACCCAGCTCCATTGCGTCACCTCAGGGAGCAATGACAAGGGGACATTAGGGCCAGCACCTCTGGCTTGGGCTCTGGTGACTTAATAAAGAGCACACTGTGCAGTGACAGTGAAGGGCAGGAAAACACGGTGGACACTACCAAACAGAGGCTGCCTCCTAGAGACGGTCTCAGTCGGACCATGTTGTGAACCAAAGGACAGCAACTGGGGAAACTTGGAAGCACTTCGGGGATTCCAGAGGGGCAGAACTGGCACCCAGGTGCTACACTACTTGGAGTCAGGATCGTGGGCATTTGGGAATGAAACAAAATTATGACCCCACTTTATCATCATTGGCTGATGAGTTTTGATAATCTGGTGTAAGACTACATACGGTTAACTATTTTTCTAGTAGCCACAGTATTTTCAGAACTTTACAAGCAGTAACTGTAATCCTTATAAAACCTTACAGAATAGATATTGTTCCCATTCTAAAAATAGAACTATGGAGGGAGGCTTTGCATGAAGTTACTCAGCTACTTACATGGCAGGTCTCTCTGTTTTCAAAGGCTGGACTTCACTGCCTCACTAGTTCTACACCAGATTTCCATTTCTGGGCTTGATTCGAAGGAACACGGGAATCTGCAGATCAATGGGCATATCACACTTTGAATCTCACTTAGATGTTCACCCAAGGGATGGCTCTTGACTCAAGCTGGCCAGTCATCACATCTCATGATGTGATGGCTAAGAGGGTAAGGCTAAAGAGAGGAGCTCTTCTATGAAGTGAGGGAGGAAGAGTTTCCTAAGGATGGTGATGGTTTGGGCAGACAAATTTATACCTGTCCACTGTATCTTCCTACCCGAGGAGAAGTGACATGTGAGCTGGGACTGGTGGGGTGGGTGGGGCGGGGTCTTATGGGTGAGGAAGACTTCACTGCACCCATGCAGAAGCTTCTGCAGGCTTGCCTTGAAAATGATTCATTGCAACTATTTCCAGAGTGTGAACCCATGAGATGGAGATCACCGTTTCCCTGACAGGAATAGATAAAAACCTTGCTTCTCTCCAGACCTGACACCTGAGACCCATTCAAACTGACCATTCCTTTCTTCCCCTGACCTGGAAAACAGTCCTCATTGATGGGTAATGTGATTGCCAATTTCAAGGACACTGATTCTAATCTGCCTTGTCAGTTTAACCCAGACCAATTTCTTTGTACAAGAGCTGCTCAGAAAATTGATTTCTTCCAACAATTGTGTAGCAAGCATTTTCTATTCCCTTAAAAGAAAATGCAATAATAGAAGTCAGCGAATGGGGATCTACATAATTTTTACTCCCCCTGTTGTAGGCAGTAAGAGACAGAGACTGGGCTGGGGTGACATACACTGTTCATTGCCTACGTAGAAGTGGCAAATTTCATTTAGCTTGAAATAAACGGTTAGCATTTATAATTAAACTTTCAAAGGGTTGTCCACTGATTGAAAAACATTATCCCCTGCTCTTATTTCCAGCTGTATTTGGAGCTGATTGGCTAATTTAGGGGCAATATGCCTTTGATATTTGAGTCTGTCGTTCACTCTAACCTGAAACAGACATGCTGAGAAGAGGAAGTTGGGTTGGTGATGTGTTAACTCTTGTTTGTGATTTACCCCGAGGTTCTATAAGGAACCTGCAACTTGTACATTAAGGAATGAAACTAGAGACAGTCACATCTGGTTTGCTGGAAGCCCTCCTCCCCTTAAAAGAAAATAAAGCAGTAACCAAAAATGCTTAGGCTAGATAGTTTGCTTATGATGGATAGTTTATCATGGACAGAAGGTTGGAGACTCAAGTGTCGCAGAAAGAAAAGCCGAGGAGATTTCAAGAGGGGTTGAAATAAGCATCAGTGAGTCACTGGAAATAGAAAATGATACATAATGGAGTTTCTCAGAAACAATGTAGCAAGATAAAGCTTTTGCAATTCATTCATGTTTTGCAGTTGAAAGGCCAAGTGGCTATGAACTGCTGTTTGGTCCTGTTTGGTCCTGAGGGAGAAGCGGAGATGTGTCGGAGGTAGGAAGTAATCAGCTTCATAAGGGCCGTGTCGTGACATTCGTGGGCCTCCTTCTCTGTTAAAAAAATATTTTAAAATATGTTTTTGTCTATGTTGGTATAAAGACAACATTAAAAAAAAAAAAAAGACAGCGCTAAGCCGTGTCTGACTCTTGTGATCCCATGAGCTGTAGCCTGCCAAGGCTTCTCCGTCCGTGGAATTCTCCAGGCAAGAATACTGAAGTGGGTTGCCATTTCCTTCTCCAGAGGAACGTCCCAACCCAGGAATTGAACCCAGGTCTCCTGCATTGCATATTTATATATTAAAACATTTAAATACATTTAATAATCAAAACACACTATTTTCATGTAATATTTGTTAAAGAATCAAGACTAATGCCTAAAGCATCCATGATGAACAAAATACCAACATTTTAAAGAACGACAGGATCGGTTGTACCTTCAAGCTTTCTGGAGCTCCCTGTTGCATCCCCGGACTTCTAGGCAACATAGATGAGGCGCAGGAGGGAGGCTGGTGGTGTGGAGGGCAAGGTCTGGAGTGGAATCCTCAAGTCCGGGTCAGAGTCCTGCCTCTTTCTTCCCCACTCAGAGGTGTTGGATACGGTCCAATCTCTTTCTGCCTCATTAATAAGCGACATTTCTGAGCAGTGATGGAGGACTATATTCTTACCACTGGCAGAGCATAAAAGTTAATGGTAGGTGGCACACAGATGAATTTTTTTTTATTGTATCATTTTTTTCATTTATTTTAATGTGTGTTTAGTTTCTTATATATTAAAAAATCTGAAATTAGCACATCAAAATCATAGTTTCACAGATATGACAGTTGAGGATAAGAGTAAATAAAAGGAAAAGACAAAAAGTGAGTTAAAACAATTAACAAATCAATATCTCTTAACAAAATTACTGTCAGAAACTCTCAGAGCATTCTCCTAATGACTGCTCAGTAAGAACTGCCTGGATGGGACAATGACTGAGGCAGGCAGGTTAAGTCACACCTCTGGCTTCCGAGCCTGGCTCCCTCTCTAATAACTTTGTAGCCTAGAACATGTATATGTAACATGGGGTGGGGAGTGCGGGGCTCAGCGTCCTCACATGTAAAAGGAGATCCCAAATGATGGTACCTACACTGTGGAGCTGTAAAGATGAAATAGCTCCTCCAAGGCATGTGGCCCAGACCTGGCACAAGGAAGGAGCACAACTCATGTGAGCTCTGTTATCATCACTGCACCAACATATGTACGGACTTCACTCGAGTGAACCTAAATTTGCCCTTATAGGGAGAAATGGAAATAAAGCTGTTTTTAACCCCTTTCTCCACTACTAAAAATTGAAATGCATAAATGGTAAGCCAAGGCAGTGGGTTAGATTAGAAAGAACATGGGCTTTGGAATCAGAAGTGTTTGGTCTTGACTCTGCCATTTGCTAGTGGGTGTCCTTAGATGAGACAGATAATTTAGCTTCTGTGACCATCTAGAAACTAAGCAAAGCACCAGTGCCTAAAAGAGACCTCTGAATATTGCTGACGTAAACCAAGTTCACTTCGTGTGGTCAACTTGACAAATTCGTATTTCCCTCCTTTCTCTGCCCTTCCCTCCTCTGCCCCTCCCCTCCCCACCGCCACCTCTCCTCTCCCATCATCTTCCCTTTCCTTTCCTAGGTTTTGGTTTTGTTTTTCTATAACATTCTACACAGTTTCTTATCCCAGCCACCTCAATGTCTTGTCTGCTTTATTTTTTTCTGTTGCCTTTGAGATGCTCCTTTGACTTTAATTAAACTTGTGAGCCTGGAAAATGTATTCAGTTTGGAAAAAACAAACAAACAAAAAACCCCACATAGACAAGGCCATTTTTTTTCTTCAGTTTCTATACTTTTTTCAAGCTCTCAATGACCTAATCTCTTATTTCATACACTTTTTCCCCCCATAGTCAATCAACTTGGCCTCTAGTCAATTTGACATTGATTTTTTTTTTTTTTTAATGCTACGGATGAAGAGGCTGATCAGAATGAAAAGTATCCAGTGGCCATCAAAATGAATGGCCCTACATTTTAGCCCTTCTGAAAATGATTTTTCATTTAAGAGATGCTTTTGACTCTAGTCCAGAACAAAACAAAGCAAGGTCAAAATTTCCTGAGAATCACCATGTAGTGAAGCCTGGGAATTATCGGGAAAAATCTCTCATGATGAGATTTCCAGTTCATATTTCCAGGTGTGGAAAGCATTTTCCCAGAAGTTTAATGACAGAGCCAACAGGGTAGATGCTTGCCTGATTCAAACAGGTAAATAGATTTGTGGTCTCCCATCACACGTGGGTTTTATTGATTCTACTGTTGTTAGTGACATGGGATTAAGAAGATGTTGAAATGAACTCACCATGCGCAGATCCTAGAGAGAAAATCTATGACTCACATGGATGAGTCTTGGTGAATGTGCTTGGCTACAGGATTGTGTACCTCCTGGGAGCCTCAGAGCTTGGAAAAGAAGTCATTCCTAAAGAATGGGGCAAACCATTGATGAAAACCCCAGCCTTCATAGGAGCACAGGGGGAGACGGTGAGGAATAATGAGAAACAAAATGGATAGCAAAGGGAAGTGAGTTTCCACTGCGTGCCGGGCACATCACAAACAGCATCTCATTTAATCACTTCCAGAGGTCTCCAAGGAAGGTATTTTCTCTCCTCATGACCTACCACAACCACCAGCCATTTCACAGATAAGGAAACTGAGACGGCAAGTCTAAACAACTTGCCCAAGTTATACACACCATCTAGCTAGATGGTGATGGCTACATTTGAGACCAGGGTCTGAGGCTTAATAAATGTATCTTTCTACCATCTAATGCAATATACATATATACTGAAAAAATATGTTTTTAATTATTGAAGGTTTTTTTCTGTTTAAGGTCAGGAAATAAAAACAAGACAAATTGGAACTTACAATTTTACAAAGTATTTTGATTGTAATCTGGGTGGAAGATACTGTAGACTAAGGCAAACTCTGGTTCAGTTGGGGTTGTGCCACTTATGAGTTCTGTGACCTTGGATAAGACAGTGACCTTCATGAAGCTCTGTCTCCTCATGCACCCTTCTTGGTTCAGCATCACAACCTGCATAGCAAAGTCCTTCAAGGGGACTTAGCAACATAGAGATGACATCCATCACCCCTTAAATGAAAATAAACCAGGGAGAATTATTAACTATGGCAATATCACATGTGTTGTATCTAATTTAGAACTCACCAGAGACTAAAACCACTGTTTATAAAAATACTGTCTGGGTGCCAAGTACTTTCAATGAGATTCTGTATGTGCAGGAAAAATACAAAAAGCATGTTTTTCCATTTGAATGCCAAACTGGAGAGGTTACCTTGTTAAGAATCCCAGTTCCCTTGCTTATATAAATGTCAGGTGTTTATAAATATAATAATCCATAAATATTGTTTCTACTGAAATCATCTCTTGCTCTGCCGATGTCTTTAACATGGTACCAGGAAAAGTGTCAGAACTTGCAAAAACATTTTGAATCTAGGATAAAATATGGGCATATTTTTTAACCAATATAAACACGTCTGAGAACAATGGAGACAAGCCAGAAAAATGGACTTGTCTTTTTAGGAGCTTCCAGTGAGAAGGAGAATCCCCCAGAGGGGCTCTGAACTGGGAGAAAAATGGTTGAAAATGGAACCAAAGATTAATTGCTTCTCCAGGAGCCAAGCCAAGGCCTGGAGGCAGTCTTTGAATCTGAGCATCTACTCCAAAGGCCCCTCAAGACGTGTGAGCTAGTGTGATCCTCTCCCCTCCTGGAGTGTGTCTGCACTTCCTGTGTCTCCCATTCCCCTCACCCCAACTCTAAATGCACCTGTGGAGTGGGACAGGGGACTCCCTTTCAGAGCCAAGTTTTGGCCCCAAGAATAAAACTGTGTAAGAAGAAGATAATTCTAGACTTGTCTCATTAACAACCTAATGGGGTTCCCAGGTGGCACTAGTGGTAAAGAATCAGCCTGCCAATGCATGAGTCATACGAGATGTGGGTTCAGTCCCTGGGTCGGGAATATCCCCAGGAGGAGGAAATGACAACCCACTCCAGTATTCTTGCCTAGGAAATTCCATGGAGAGAGGAGTCTGGTGGGCTGCAGTCCATGAGGCTGCACAGAGTTGGACATGGCTGAGCACGAACA
>NW_011494876.1:11192668-11202284 GCF_000754665.1 Bison bison bison
CCGTGCTTATTTAACTTATAAGCAGAGTACATCATGAGAAACGCTGGACTGGAAGAAACACAAGCTGGAATCAAGATTGCCGGGAGAAATATCAATAACCTCAGATATGCAGATGACACCACTCTTATGGCAGAAAGTGAAGAGGAACTCAAAAGCCTCTTGATGAAAGTGAAAGTGGAGAGTGCAAAAGTTGGCTTAAAGCTCAACATTCAGAAAACGAAGATCATGGCATCCGGTCCCATCACTTCATGGGAAATAGATGGGGAAACAGTGTCAGACTTTATTTTTTGGGGCTCTAAAATCACGGCAGATGGTGACTGCAGCCATGAAATTAAAAGACACTTACTCCTTGGAAGGAAAGTTATGACCAACCTAGATAGCATATTCAAAAGCAGAGACATTACTTTGCCAACAAAGGTTCGTCTAGTCAAGGCTATGATTTTTCCTGTGGTCATGTATGGATGAGAGAGTTGGACTGTGAAGAAGGCTGAGCGCCGAAGAATTGATGCTTTTGAACTGTGGTGTTGGAGAAGACTCTTGAGAGTCCCTTGGACTGCAAGGAGATCTAACCAGTCCATTCTGAAGGAGATCAGCCCTGGGATTTCTTTGGAAGGACTGATGCTAAAGCTGAAACTCCAGTACTTTGGCCACCTCATGCGAAGAGTTGACTCATTGGAAAAGACTCTGATGCTGGGAGGGATTGGGGGCAGGAGGAGAAGGGGACGTCAGAGGATGAGATGGCTGGATGGCATCACTGACTCGATGGATGTGAGTCTGGGTGAACTCCGGGAGTTGGTGATGGACAGGGAGGCCTGGCGTGCTGCGATTCATGGGGTGGCAAAGAGTCGGACACGACTGAGCGACTGAACTGAACTGAACTGAGCACAAACACATTAACAATCTGCAAACTAAGCCTGATCCTGTCTTCCAGAATAGAGAAAAAACTGGAGGGGAGACTGAACACCAACCTAGTTCAATGGTTCTCAAAGTGTGGTCCCTGGACGAGCAGTACTGACATCATTTGGGAGTTTGTTAGAAATACAAAATAGGGGGCCTCAGACTTAGTGAATCAGATACTCTTGCGTGGGGTCCCACAACTGTGTGGTGAGAAGCACTCCAGATTATGTGATGATGCTGATGCCACTGAAGTCTGAGAACCACTGGCCTGCTTCATTGGGTAAACCCCAGGGCCGTTCCTGACTGACCCTATGTTTCCATTTATGGAATGCTTACTACCCTTTATGTACTTCATTTAGTCCTTTCTGCAACTTTTGTGGTTGGCACTAACATTTTTCCCGTTTTACAAATGAGGAAACTGACATCACAGAGGTTAAAGAGATGACTCAAGATCACTCAGCTAGGAAGTGGGAGGGTCAAGGTTTAAATCTACATTTGTCTAGACTACTCTTCACATGCATTATGGTCCATTCAGCACTGTAACTCCCGTCCCATTAGAAATACCCACCTTGTAAAAGGGAACTGGAAGAATAAAGTAAAGCCTAACAGAACATCAGATTGCAGACATAAAACTTCAGTACTCACCCTTAAACTTATGTATAAACTCTTTACAGCAGTGTTCTCCAAAGTGTGTCCTAGCAACCACTGGTTTCACAGAGTATTAATAGGTAGTTTTAGTTCCACAGCAGTTAAGTTTAGTAAATAGTGGTTTAAATTTTCCCAAATCAGTTTCTTAGCAGCAGGGCTTAGTACTGCTGAAGAATGTGGTTAGGTACAAGGTGACTCTCCAAGGACACAGAGTCTACGGCATGTCTTGTTCAATTAGGTATGGAATTCTTTTCTGCTGGAGCATTTCTTGGGTCTAGAAGGTCACAGAACAAGACGTCAGAAGCCCCACTGTGCAGTATGCTTTGGAAAGCAGCATCCAGGTGACTCTTGCCTGCAGGTTCTCAAGGCCGAGTGGAAACCCCCCCCCATCACTGGCTTTCTGCCATTGCTACCGATGCTTTCTTTGGCAGGACTGAGAGACAGCAGTCCCTCTTCCACATCTTTGCTGTCTGGAGATAGGAAGACCAGTTCTACATTCCCTACAAAGACTTGTTTCTCCAGGATTCGATTCCCAGGGCTTCCAGACATGCATCCGTGGCTCTACTGCCATCCCCTTTAAGCTGGACTGGTGCAGTAGCCTTAGAGCTGGCCTTTCCCCTTCTGATCTGGTTCTTCCTCTAACCCCACACCAGCCAAAGCAAAGATACAGATGCTTGTTCTCTACATCTGTGTCTCCATTCCCACTTTGTAAATAAGACTGTGTACACAAATTCTTCCAGCTTTCACACACATGTACTAATCTATAATATTTGTTTTTTTCTTGCCTATTTACTTCACTCTGTATAACAGTCTCTGTGGTGGCCTAAATGGGAAGGAAATCCAAAAAAAAGAGGGAATATATGTAGACATAGAGCTGATTCACTTTGCTATACAGTAGAAATAACATAACACTGAAAAGCAACTATACTCCAATGAAAACTTAAAATATATATAACAAAATATGTATATATATAATAAAATATGTATATATATGTGTATGATAAAATGCCTTTAAAGCCAGAAAAAAAGTAAAGATACAGAATGACCCTATCTTGCCTTGGCTTAAAGTCCTTCAAGGGCTCTTCACTAAGCTTGGATTGAAATCCAGTCCCTAAACTGGCCTAAATGCCCTGCGGCCTCTTTCTCCTCTTTACTCCAGGCCTCTGCCTTTCCTGTTCCCTCTGCCTTGATTGCTCTTTGTCTCAGTTGAAAGGCTGCTTCCCACTGACCTCTCAGGTCTGAGTTTCAAGTTTCTTTCTCATGGGCCATTTCAGAGATCCAGTCTAACCTAAGAATCCTGTTATAATCTACATCATCACTGTGTCCTTTCCCCTCATGGCACAGGCCTGATTCCATGTTTGTGTAATCATTGATTTGGTGTCCATATACCCTGCTCAAAAGTAAAACCATTTGCATATCCAACAAAGACCATTATGCCCTGTACATGGTAGGTTCTCAAAATGTTTGGATCAGCTGTTGATCTCCAGACCTTTCATATCCTTTATTTCCACCTTCTCAGATCCTGGTGTGTTCTTCCTGGGGTGGGTTAAATGGAACTGTCACCTCCCATGCTTTGGATATCATACTTCCAACTAATGTGAAGCCAAAGACCAAATTAGCTTTTCCAGTGGCCGTCTCCACACTTGGGCTCACATCAGACTTACATTAAGTCTTCAGACACACCCTGCTCTTTCCATATGTGTTCTCCTGTGGTATGATGTTCCCAGGCTAAACATATGCTCTAAATCCCGAGGCCTCAGCATATGTCCTCCATCTCAACAGCTGTCATGCACTTCTCTTTTTTTCAAGCATGAAGTCAGGGCTCACACCTATCAGAGTCACCGATAACTTGCACAGAAGTAGGTTGAGGACTGGGCACAAGGGCCCTGTGACCTAGGTCCTCGGAGGCATCCCGCGAGCTCAGCACCATCCTTTGGTGATAGTTCTTCTTTCAGCTGAGGGCTAATGGTGGTGTTTCAGACATTGTGTGGTCTGATGAAAGGCGAGCTATTAGGGCAGACCATCTGCATAGACAGACACTGACGGGCCTGGTTTGAACTGAGAAACAACATCCTTCCACCATCACTGGCACTTTCATTTCACCCATTTTGGGTCACACATCTCCTTTTCTGCTGCCTATCTTGGGACATATATCCTGATCTGGACCTTTCTGAACTAAGTGGATTTTCTTCTTTCTCATAATCTTTTTTTAAATTTAAAATACTCTCTGCATTGCCTTTAGTATTTATCATAGGAACTGGATTAAAAGGAAAAGGAGGAATATAGTATGATAGCTAATGATTCATCTTAAAATTGTCATTTTTAGATCCAAACAGAAATGGGTTAGAATTCTGGCTTCATCAATCATGACATGTGACTCCAGGGAAGGTATTTAACCTCCTTCAAGCCTCAGGATCCTTATATACAAAACTATCAGTTCAAATGTACCTTTCAGAATTGAGGCAAGGATTTAATTGGCACTGTGCTTGGTGGGATAAAAGGAGGCTGGAACTGTTGTTGTTTCTTCTTATTATTCCTGATTGATCTTGGATATGTCTGTCTTCCATGGCTATGCTAAGAGTCAATAAACTTTCTGTGGAAGTCAAGGGCTAGTAAATATTTTAGGTTTTATGGGCTATACTGTCTCTGTTGAAACTACTCAACTCAGCCAGTACAAGACAAAGACTTCTACACACATCACATAAACAAATGAACATGTCTGTGTTTCAGTAAAACTTTCCTCACAAAAGCAGGATGCAGGAGGAATTCGGTCTGCAGGTTGCCAATCCCTTGCCCCAGGACATGACTTTAGTTGCCTATCTGATTGCTTTGGAGACTGGGACTCCCAGCTTCCACACGGCTTGACCTTTGGCGTGGGGGGAGGCAGGAATCCCTGTCACCATGATCATGCAATTTTCAGTTTTAACAGATGAAACCTCTGTGCTGTTGGTGGGAAAGCATGCAGATAGTCCAGGAAGAATGACTCCAGTCAGCCAAGAAAATACCCTTCTTGGGAAATATCACAGAGGCAACAAAACCAGTCTGTGGAAGGAGGATAAGAAATCTGTCCACTCAGTTGAAATGATAAGGTCTTGCAGCAAATGCAAATTAGAAGATACTCTAACAAGTAGCAGTTTGTGAAGAGGAAGAAGTCTGATGTAGCTTGTTAGGTTTCTTGGTGGCTCTAAATTCTCTTTATTAATAATGAGGGTTACCTTTGGCTGTTTGTAGCTGAAATCTGATTATAGCAGCTGAATTGAATAGAGATTTAATGCTGATAACCTAATGGGAAGTCTGGATGTGGCAGCCCAGGGAGGTATAGCTGGACAAAATTTCAAATATCTTGGCTCCTCCTAGCTTCCTGTCCTGTGATCCTTAGAATAATGACTTAATAGTCACAAGAAGGCTGCTGTGCCTCTAGGCATCAACTGAAAATTCTAGGCTGGAGAAAGGAAAAAGAGCAAGGAGCAAAGGCCTGTTAGAGCTGTCTGTCCCAGGGGCCTTGTGCATGCGGCAAGGGAGTCTGGAGCAGTGGCGGATTCTAACTGGATGCACTGATACCTCAAACAACTCTAGGATTCGCCTAATGAGGAGAAGAGAAGGGTGAATTTGGGGAAGACAACAGCAGATGTTTGTCAAGTTCTCCAAAACGGCAAGTCTGGGCAGCCTGGTGGCCAAGAGCATGGCTTTAAAATCAGGTTTTCTCGACCAGGTTTCCTCATTTCCGAAGGGGAATCACAGTATCTCTCTTATAAGGTTGTTCTTAGGATTAGAGAAAACAATTCATGTGAAATACCAAACATTATTATCATTATTAGTCATTTGGCTACTATCCCACTGCCCTAAAAAAATTTCATTTTTATTTGAAGTAAATTGTCTGCTTCTATCATAGCCTACCTATGAACCTATTTAAGGAGACAGTACTGTCACCACATAACCTCTTAGCTGTTATGACTTTCAATATGAAACAATAGAGAATGTCTGAAAGCACTGAGTAATTCTGTTTACAAGAGACTCAAGGAAACACTTGAAGCGGTTTCTGAAAAATGAGTAAGAACTTGCCAGGCAGAAAGGAGGGAACCAGAGAGAGCATTCCAGAAAAAAGGGAACATCATGTGCAAAAGCCTGGTATCAAAAAGAGCATTCAACTTCATTCCATCACCAAGTGGCAACCACTTCTAACTGCTAAGTGTCACTGGACTTTTCCCAACGGTCCCAAAGGCATGACTAGAGGCTTATTAGGCAATTACACTGTCTCTGCGATCAAAGATGAACTCTTTATGAAAGGCTTATGTTTGTCACATGGAGATAAGCATAAATTTGGGGCCACCCGTTCAGAAGCTTTTAGGCTGCCTTTTATTCTGCGCTTGTTATTCCTGTCCTGGAGTCGGTTCTCTACAATTACCTTCACGTTGCGCCATGCTGATAACTTCTGAAGCAGGTGTTATAATCCCCATTTCATGTGTGAGCAATCTGGAGTTCAGACAGGTTAAACCATTGCCCAATTCACCCAAGTAAGAGCATTTGAACCTCTGCCCATTCTCTCAACCACAAATCTGTCATCTTTCCAGGCGAGCCACCTACCTCTTCTGTCATCATTTCTCTATCTTTGTGTAGGAAATGGAAGCAAGGTTTCTCAAGATTTAGAACTTCAGGGCTAGAAGAGCCCAGAGCTGCCCTCTCTAATAGGATGGCTAACTAGGTACATGTGATTACGGAGCATTTGAATGTGGCTGTGTGGCTATTCTAATTCATGAGCTCAATTTTGAATTTCATTTTAGTAAATTTTAGTTTAAAAACGGACACTCATTTCAGATACTGGAAAACTTTTAAGTTTGGAATAACCTGGGTATAGGAATCTACTTTTTCACCCATAAAATTTATGAAATTAAATATATATAAATATGACTGAAGAAAATTTAGCCTCTGAACTGAGGTGTGCTCTAAGAATAAGACACACCCCATATTTCAAAGATGTAGTGCAAAACATAATGTGTCATTAATAAATTTTACGTTGATTCCATGTTGAGATGTTAATGTTTGGATATATTGGGTTAAGCGGAATATAATATTAAAATTTTTTTATCTATTTTTTTTACTTGTTAAAATGTGACTACTAGAAAATTTAAAATTACTTACATGACTTCTACTATAATTCTATTTAGTAGTACTGTTGTAGAGAATATATCTCACTTTTCAGGTGAGGAAACCTGGCTTGTCTCTGTTTCAAAGAGAAGTTGACCCCTGGACAGGAACAAACTCCACTCACACCTTTGTCTCAAACAGCACGACCCTAGGAAAGAAACCATGCTTCCACGGACCCACTTCTCAAAAACTGATACACTCCAAGTGTCTATGATCCATGAAAATCTTTAGAGTTCCAAAGATATTAATCATCACAAGTCTACATAAAGAAAGTCAGAATTTAAGACATAATATAGAAAACTGCCTGGTAATGAGTTATGCTAGTATTAGAGACTTGATTCAAAAGCTAACTCCATTATTAATTATCCTTATTGGATACACACACACACACACATATACATATTACATATGACTCTATTCTTATTTCTGCATCTTAGACAGGAAAACTGATTAACTTGCCTATAGTCACTCAGATAGTAAGGGATAGGGCTGGGACTTAGGTTGTAGCTGTTTGATCCTAAAGGCTGTACTGGTACCAGATACCCTGTCATGTCAGCAAGAGATCCTACATAGCAAGCCTCTTCAAAACACCCTTTCCTTTTAGTATTCAGCTGTGCACCAAAGGACCACAACTGGGTCTGTGCCAACATGAGTCTGGACGCCCTGAAATCTGTACAACAAGGTTTCAGGGAATTTCGAGGTGGGAGGTTATGAATTAGCCTCTCAGACCAAAGGGAGGGCTGCCCATTTGTTAATTTGATTTTGTTTAGGTTACTGAGCTATGATTCATCCTTAATTGCATTGTTTCGAATGACTAAATTGTCTAAGTATTAACCAACTGCTAAGTGGTTGCCTAGCCTTAGTTTAACTAGGACATCTTCAGTTTAGGAGTTATTAAAATCAAAACACAGTTGGTACTGGGTAATCTGACCACTGGCTGATGGCCCTGGAGCCTCAGGCAGCAGAGCTCCAGCAGACAAGGAATGCATCCTTTTGGTCACTTTGGGCTCCCCGCCCTTCATCTGGGGTTGAAGATTCCCATAGAAGGAATGCCAGAGGACAAGCTTATATGATTCAACAGCTAGACCTTCCTTTGAATTGTGGACATTTGCAACATGCTTCACCAGAAACGTTTGAAACATGATAAAGCATGGTTAGAGTTCCAGATTAAAGGTACTCTCAGAACATACTCTACTGGGCCTCGGATTTCTTACTTATCAAATGGGAATAATGAAGTTAGCTCTACCATTTACGCCTCAAAGTATATGAGCAGATAAACTGAAATAATCTCTTAAAATGGGCTTCTGAAATGTTTTTCACACAGCTTTTCGAAACAAACAAAAAATATGATTGGCTGAATACTAGTCTGTTTTAGCACCTTTGTAGGTATCAGTCTTTGAACATGGAGTTCATCTATGTTCAACTCCATATCACATTTCCAGCCCTATATTTAAAACAAATACTTTCAAAGTATCCCAGCAACATGTTAAAGACTATCAGGAACTGAGAAAGGATGTAAACTTGGGCTCCATTTATGGTTAAGTTTCCAGAACACATGGGTTAAGGGGAAAGAAGTTATCATGGGAATGATGGTACCAGATCAACAGGCAAGCTTGGCTTTAACTACAATTTGAGAGGATGGCACACCCTACATCTTAGATTAAGGCTTCTCATACTTTATTGTTGCTGTTCAGTCACTAAGTCATGTCCAACTCTTTGCAACCCCATGGGCTGCAGCACACCAGGCTTCTCTGTCCTTTACCGTCTCCTGGAGTTTGCTCAAACTCATATTCATTGAGTCAGTGATGCCATCCAACCTTTTAATGCTTTTAGCATGCATGAAGAGCACCTGGAGAACTTGATCAAACAGATTGCTGGGCTTGGTGTCTGTGAAAAAAGTCACAGACACAGAGAAAAGTCAGGATGATTATGCCGTTGGTCCTCAGACTGTACCTTGGATAAGACTGTTCCAGGTGAGTTATTCTAATCAGCCTCGGACCATTTATCTACCTGGACAGCTGGCTAATGCCCCCCAAGGTGCTCTTATCCCAGAAATAGCCAAGCTCAAACTTCTCCCTTTTCATTTATCTCGAGTGAGTGCAACGGCCCCTTGAGTAATCTCCCTGTCTGTATGCTCTTACAACCACACATAAATTTACTTAAAAATAAGCACAGGCGTGAACATGCAGGAACCCATCTAACAGGAAGACTGACAGATTTCAGAATGATGCCCTTGTACTACAAATACTCCCACCCCAGTAAGGATTGTGGAGGGCTTAGAAAGGGAAGCTGGGATGGAGAGTCACAGCTGTGAGCAAGAAAGGGAGACAGCCTACATCACTCCACCAGCTCACAATCTTTCGCCTGCACATTGTGAAAGGGCAGTGAACTGAACGGCTCATCTGTGAAAAGAGCCCTTTTGACTCCTTCCACATTCTGACTCCTGAGTCAGACGGCTGTGCTGCAGACACAGGACCATTCTTAAAGGTCTGAATTCTTAAAGGTCTGAATGGGGCAGGAAAGGGACTGACCACATGTCCGGGTGGCCTGCTCCAGCTGTCTCGTAGGATTGAAGAGATTTCCTTCTGGAACATCACAGCAATCTGAGCATGGTGCAAAATGAGTTTTATTTTGAATCTGAATACAAGTAAATGTCCTTAATTTAAGTTGGAAACATGACTTGCCATCAAAAGACTATGACAATAAAACTTGAGGAGGAGGATGGCATCTAGGAGACATTGCAGTAAATTATAACTGTGTTAGCAACATCAAGCAAGCTTGTGGTGGAGCATTTGGCTATTGGTTGTTTTAATCCAATAAGCACTAATATGCATATCGAAGTTCATTCACTCCCCAGATTAGTGCAGTATCGGATTAGCCTAATACAGCACTAGACTAACTTAATACAGAAGTATTAACTCAGGGG
>NW_011494876.1:11202384-11207940 GCF_000754665.1 Bison bison bison
TTAACTCAGGGGATTTCTTTCAAGGCGAGGTATATATCCATCACAATTTAATAGGTTATTGGTCTGAAACAGTGAATGTGGCACCAATGTGCTACCCTCCCAAAATGCACCCTAATAAACATGTGTTTCTTTGAGTCCTGCTATGGATGCAGGGCAGCCATTGGACAGACAGCGGATAAAGTCTTGGTCCCCCACAGATGAAATATTCTGTGTCTCCATCACTGTCAAGCCCCCTGGTATTGTGGATGATCTGTTTTGCATACCTTTCTCTCTCGCCCAAGGGGAATCAGATGGAACGGTTAAGGTCCTTCCCAACTCCCAGAGTCTAGGATTGAAAAAAGCTGTAGTGTGCCCATTATATTCCAAGACAGGAGACGATTTCACCCTTCTGGGCTCCCTGGAATACCTGTGGGACTAGGCTTGTGTCTCAATTAAGTGGAAAAGGATAAGCATGACTGAAAGGAAAATGTTGGTCGGGGTCAAGTCAATGTCAAGGTCCTAGAAGAACGCAGGAGTCCAATACAGTTTTCCTAAAACAGAAGCTTGCTGACCTGTTCCCTAGAAGGCCTCTGCCCTTCTGCCCCTACGAAAACACGGTGTGAGACTGAGCCTCAGAGAGAGGCCGTGCTGGCCTTGATGATGAGACAAGGCAGCTCCTGCAGCACCTGCCTCCTGCCGGCTTCGTCTCCCACACAGACCTCTGCACATCTCCTTCCAGGCCCCTGCCCCTGACCTTGGTCAAGCCTTCATCAACTCCTGCCCAGGCTTTTGAAGTAGCCTTTTGATTAGGTGTCTCTGCCTCCAGTGCTTTTCCTTACAACCCAGCGTCTGCCCTGCTGCATAATAACCATTCACTAAGACAGTTCTGTACTCCACATATGTGTGTTAATATATGATATTTGTTTTTCTCTTTCTTACTTCTCTCTGAATTCTCTAGGTTCATCCACCTCACCAGTGTGTGTGTGTGTGTGTGTGTGTGTGTGTGTGTGTGTGTGCGTGCATGCTCATTTGTGTCTGACTCTTTGCGACTCCATGGACTATAGCTCACCAGGATCCTCTGTCCATGGAATTTTTCAGGCAAGAATACTGGAATGGGTTGCCTTTTCCTCCTCCAGGGGATCTTCCAGACCCAGGGATTGAACTTGCATCTCTTGTGTTTCCTATGTTGGCAGGTGGGTTCTTAACCACTGAGCCACCCGGGAAGCTCCCCCACCTCACTAGAACTGACTCAAATTCATTCTTTTTAAGGCTGAGAAATATTCCATTGTGTATATGTACCACATTTTTTCTCCATTCATCTGTTGATGGACATATAAGTTGCTTCCATGTCCTAGCTATTGTAAATAGTGCTGCTATGAACACTGGGGTACATGTCCCCTAATTAAAAATAAATGTAAAAAAAAATGAAAATATAGTTTTGAACATCTTCCTCCACTCCAAAGCTTTCCATGGCTCCCCACTGCCTATAGAATGAAATCCAAATCTTTATGATTTCTAAGGCCCCGATTATGTTTCCAGCTCCCTCCTCAGCCTCTTACCTCCCTCTAAGATACACACTTGTTCTTCCACTTTAGTAATTCCAGAGGTCTTCCAATGTGCAAACGACCTGACCCATGTCTGGGCCTTTGACTGTCTTGGTTCCAGCCACCAAAGAATTTTGTCTTGTATGCTGATGGATCACTATTCAAACTTCAAACCTAAATTCAGATTCTCTCTTCTCCAGAATATTTTCCCTATGCTGCCCTTTTAGAATTAGTCACTTTCAGCCCTCTATTCTGCTTACATATGTATTTGTCTGGCCTGCCCCATAGACTCTCTGCTGCTGCTGCTGCTAAGCCGCTTCAGTCGTGTCCGACTCTGTGAGACCCCACAGACAGAAGCCCACCAGGCTCCCCTGTCCCTGGGATTCTCCAGGCAAGAACACTGGAGTGGGTTGCCATTTCCTTCTCCAATGCATGAAAGTGAAAAGTGAAAGGGAAGTTGCTCAGTCATGTCCGACTCTTAGCGACCCCGTGGACTGCAGCCTACCAGCCTCCTCCATCCATGGGATTTTCCAAGCAAGAGTACTGGAGTGGGGTGCCATTGCCTTCTCCACTTAGACGCTCTAGTCTTATGGAAAGGGCCTTGTCTGGGTCATTTCTCAGTAAATCTAGCACATAAAAGGCTCACAGTAAATGTATGGAAGTACAAAGCCCTATATCTGCTTCCTAGAAATTATTCCTACATGCCTTGTATGGGTTTCAGTTACTTCCCATGATCTCCTGGACATCATCTGTGTTGAATATCAAATCAATTAAGGCAGTCCCTGATGGCTGTTTAGAGGTATTCAATCATGGTTAGGCAGAATCTCTGAGATTATGAAATGAAAAGTTTTCTGTTATATAGAAAATACCTCAGGATAGCTTCCAACATGAAAAAGGCTTTATGGTCACTGTGAATTTTTATTTATTATCAAAACATTGACATTTGACTCTATATGAGACATGACGGCAGTGTAATATTGAGGCAAATACCGAAAGCTAGGTAGGTCATTCCCAATGAGACTGCCTGACGCTGAACAACTTTGCCATAGCATTCTACCTATGCAACCTTGGCCAACTTATTCTACCTCTACAAGCCTGTCTCCTCATTTTAAAAATGGGGCTATAATAGTATCTCCTTCAGGAGTTTTTCCGAGGAGTAATGACATCATGTATACATAAAACAGAAGAGGGCTTGCCACCTAGTTGATGCTAAATACTAGTTGTTGCTATTATTGATTATTACGGCTATCATCATTACTAATATTTTCAGCCCATTCTAAACTGATGCTCCACACATATACGACTATCTTAGTGTGGATAGTTACAATTAGAAACATCCCCAGTGGGCAGTTTGCTAAATATCACACCACTTGATTTATCTCTAGCCTCTCATACCACTTAATTATCTACAGTCTTAGTCTTTCATATATCTGTATCTTTGAAAAAGTTATCCGTTGTGTCCAAACAATACTTTTGCCTCCACCCATACAAGTTTAAGTGAGAGGAATGTTAGCAACACTTAGTAGTGAGTGTAGGAGATGGCATCTGGCCCTGCCTCCCTCTCTGTACCCAAGGCAGATACTGATAATTGATCGTGGTGCCCTTTCCAATGACCCCACATGCAACTTTCCCATCCTTCCAGCCCAGTGCGCATCAGTCAGAACTGACATCTGTTTGCCATCCCCTTTCCAGTTCTCAGGGCTTCCCAGGTGGCGCTAGTGGTAAAGAACCCACCTGCCAATGCAGGAGACAAAAGAGATGTGGCTTTGATCCCTGGGTCGGGGAGATCCCCTGAAGGAGGGCATGGCAACCCACTCCAGTATTCCTGCCTGGAGAATGCCATGGACAGAGGAGCCTGGTGGGCTACCATCCATAGCATTGCAAACAGCTGGACATGACTGAAGCAACCGTGCACATTCCAGTTCTCAGCCCTCATGTTCTAGTTTCCATCCCCTTCTTTTTTATGGCTGGCATTGCACAGAACTTCTACTGGTGGCCCTTGGCAAAGGACCATGATGAAGGCTGAAGTTTTCCCTTCTCTTTTAGAAGTCTTCAGTAGCTAAATATAATAGATTGGAGTTTCAATAGAAGACTGACTTTCTTCTGTTGAGATGATATATCTGTTTCTCCTTTAACTCAGAAAACTCAGCTCAGAATCTAGTTCAGCCACTTTTCTTCACTAATGAGTCCAGAAGGAGATAGTTTGGGCTCATTTACAAGTTTATGAGATTGACTTGAGCCCATAAATGCCATCTTAACTCTTAAAACACTGGCGATGAGGCAGCAGAGTTTCCTCCCTGGGTATGAAATTATCATGTTTCTGATAGAGAAAGAAGCCTGTTCATAAGACTTTTACACAAATGTTCCTTATCTTTTCTGAAAATTATATCTCCATGTGCGGAAAAGCCCAGTGCTCTGAAAGAGTCACTGATATCTCCAAGCGCCCGTCCCCACAAGTCAGAGCCACCAGGAGGGCTGGGCACACTCACTCTTGTGCTGTTGCCTCTGAAAGTCTCCATGAAGTCAAGCTCTTTCAGACAACATGATATGAGTGAGGCCAAAAAGAAATATTCTCCCAAATACAGATATGCAACCATGACCTGTGAACTGGGCTTAGACGATTCTAGAAAATGGCTTCTCTTTGCTTTGGCAAACTAGACAACCATGAATCACACTCTGACTTCACTCTGTTGATAAACATTACATTGATTCATGCTACTTGACCCTTTCAAAGCCGGACAAGGTTTATGTGCTGGAAATACGGCGATGATTTGCTCTAGAGAAAACCCCATCCGTGGAGAACCATGCACTCGTAGAAATGAATACATGAGTAAGTGACAGTCACATTCAAGTTTTCCAGAGAAGTACAAAGATGGAGGGATTCTAAAACCACTGCAATATTGCTTCCCACTGAGGGTGAATACAGGACCTTCTCTGCAAGCACATTGGTTGGGTTCTCCATTCCCTTCCCTTCACTCACTCTGGCTCATCTCTAAAAGTCACTACCTTCATACCTCCTCCATGTCAACTCCTCTGTTGCTTCTTGCTTCCCAAAACTGGTAAGTGAGCTCTTTTCAGCCCTATGCTGCTGCTGCTGCTAAGTCGCTTCAGTCATGTCCAACTCTGTACGATCCCATAGACGGCAGCCCACCAGGCTCCCCCATCCCTGGGATTCTCCAGGCAAGGAAACTGGAGTGGGTTGCCATTTCCTTCTCCAATTTCCAGCCCTATCAGATCAGATCAGATCAGTCGCTCAGTCGTGTCCGACTCTTTGCGACCCCATGAATCGCGGCACGCCAGGCCTCCCTGTCCATCACCAACTCCCGGAGTTCACTAAGACTCATGTCCGTCAAGTCTGTGATGCCATCCAGCCATCTCATCCTCTGTCGTCCCCTTCTCCTCCTGCCCCCAATCCCTCCCAGCATCAGAGTCTTTTCCAATGAGTCAACTCTTCGCATGAGGTGGCCAAAGTACTGGAGTTTCAGCTTTAGCATCATTCCTTCCAAAGAAATCCCAGGGCTGATCTCCTTTAGGATGGACTGGTTGGATCTCCTTGCAGTCCAAGGGACTCTCAAGAGTCTTCTCCAACACCACAGTTCAAAAGCATCAATTCTTCGGTGCTCAGCCTTCTTCATAGTCCAACTCTCACATCCATACATGACCACAGGAAAAACCACAGCCTTGACTAGACGAACCTTTGTTGGCAAAGTAATGTCTCTGCTTTTGAATATGCTATCTAGGTTGGTCATAACTTTGCTTCCAAGGAGTAAGCGTCTTTTAATTTCATGGCTGCAGTCACCATCTGTAGTAATTTTGGAGCCCAGAAAAATAAAGTCTGACACTGTTTCCACTGTTACCCCATCTATTTCCCATGAAGTGGTGGGACTGGATGCCATGATCTTCGTTTTCTGAATGTTCAGCTTTAAGCCAACTTTTGCACTCTCCACTTTCACTTTCATCAAGAGGCTTTTGAGTTCCTCTTCACTTTCTGCCATAAGAGTGGTGTCATCTGCATATCTGAGGTTATTGGTAT
>NW_011494876.1:11208272-11208946 GCF_000754665.1 Bison bison bison
CACAGTCAAAGGCTTTGGCATAGTCAATAAAGCAGATATAGATATTTTTCTGGAACTCTCTTGCTTTTTCCATGATCCAGTGGATGTTGGCAATTTGATCTCTGGTTCCTCTGCCTTTTCTAAAACCAGCTTGAACATCAGGAAGTTCACGGTTCACATATTGCTGAAGCCTGGCTTAGAGAATTTTGAGCATTACTTTACTAGCGTGTGAGATGAGTGCAATTATGAGGTAGTTTGAGCATTCTTTGGCATTGCCTTTCTTTGGGATTGGAATGAAAACTGACCTTTTCTAGTCCTGCAGCCACTGCTGAGTTTTCCAAATTTGCTGGCATATTGAGTGTAGCACTTTCACAGCATCATCTTTCAGGATTTGGAATAGCTCCACTGGAATTCCATCACCTCCACTAGCTTTGTTCATAGTGATGCTTTCTAAGGCCCACTTGACTTCACATTCCAGGACGTCTGGCTCTAGGTCAGTGATCACACCATCATGATTATCTGGGTCATGAAGATCTTTTCTGTACAGTTCTTCTGTGTATTCTTGCCATCTCTTCTTAATATCTTCTGCTTCTGTTAGGTCAATATCACAGTAATCCAAGTCTATGCCCCAACCAGTAACGCTGAAGAAGCTGAAGTTGAACAGTTCTATGAAGACCTACAAGACCTTCTAGAAC
>NW_011494876.1:11209046-11224533 GCF_000754665.1 Bison bison bison
TGCACTGGTTATAACAAACACCCTCTTCCAACAACACAAGAGAAGACTCTATACATGGACATCACCAGATGGTCAACACCAAAATCAGATTGATTATATTCTTTGCAGCCAAAGATGGAGAAGCTCTATATTGTCAGCAAAAACAAGACCAGGAGCTGACTGTGGCTCAGACCATGAACTCCTTATTGCCAAATTCAGACTAAAATTGAAGAAAGTAGGGAAAACCACTAGACCATTCAGGTATGACCTAAATCAAATTCCTTATGATTATACAGTGGAAGTGAGAAATAGATTTAAGGGCCTAGATATGATTGACAGAGTGCCTGATGAACTATGGAATGAGGTTCGTGACATTGTATAGGAGACAGGGATCAAGACCATCCCCATGGAAAAGAAATGCAAAAAAGCAAAATGGCTGTCTGGGGAGGCCTTACAAATAGCTGTGAAAAGAAGAGAAGTGAAAAGCAAAGGAGAAAAGGAAAGATATAAACATCTGAATGCAGAGTTCCAAAGAATAGCAAGAAGAGATAAGAAAGCCTTCTTCAGCGATCAATGCAAAGAAATAGAGGAAAACAACAGAATGGGAAAGACTAGGGATCTCTTCAAGAAAATCAGAGATACCAAGGGAACATTTCATGCAAAGGTGGGCTCGATAAAGGACAGAAACGGTATGCTTACCTGTTATCTGAAGACTCCCCACTCTCCCTGAAATAGCACCTGTGCAGCACTGGTCCTGCTGACTCTTGTCACTCCATCACTAATGTGTTGCTGCTGAAACACTGTAATTGCTCAATAAATAAACTGTTGCTGGGTGAATGACTTGAATGAAGATACTTAAAGATAACTTGAACTTTGGGGGAAAATACTAGCCGAGTGCAGATCATCGAAATATCATTCAATTCCATCTCTCTGTAAAAGAAACACAACACAGAAAAGAAAACAACTTAGAAATACTTTACTTGAAGTTCTTTCAGAACTTTACAACATGAATCTTGTCTTATTGCCCTTGGTCAGAATTATCCTTTAATCTTATACAGTTTGTCTGGTCGTCTGTACCAGGTTGTGGGTTCCTCAAAGTCAGGGACTGAATATTTCATTTCACTCAGCACCCTCTGAAGCGAAATGATCACATGTCTTTGGCTACACAGTTCCTGCATCGCTCTCTCTCCCTGTCTGCACAAGGATCTCAGTTAAAAAGCAAATAAAACGTGAGCATTCAATCCTCTGGCTGGACCTGCTGACTATGTGGTGCCAGGCAAATGGCTTGGTGGTTTTTCAGATTGGTTTTGTCTTTTGTTCTCTGAATTTAGCATCATGTGAAGACAGAGCATAGCCTAAAGGTGTACTTAAAATGTCATCCTGTTCCTGAGCTTTCTCAGACAGGCAATAGAAAATGGTACCCTTGATAATTAATGCCCTTGAGGAAATTTAGCAGAGGCTAACAACTGTAAACAGTAAGTTATTAGTCAGGGAACATGCTTACAACATGAGCATGAAATTCCCATGCATCTTCAGAGGGCAGGAAAGGGAAAATGCAAGATTCTCTGGATAATTTTTATGACCATTTTTGCTTAATTATTTTATATATAAGCAGACTGTTCATCACCATCACCCCAATCTCTTTTGCTAGCTTGAATTCCTCGATTCATTTATAAAACAAAATCGGAGTGTTGACTGCAACCTTTAAATTAGGTCCACATCTTTAATTACAGATTCTGTATAAACTATTCTAGAATTACTGATGGTACATAAAGAAAGGATAAAAGATTATTATCTTATTAAAATGTCAATTAAAAAACGTTTTAAAAAATGTGCATTTATATCATGGAAAGAGACTAGGTTGTAGTTGCCCAAATTCAACAAATGTTTTAAGAATGATGCCACTGTATCTGTAGAACGAAAAAGACAAAACTGGCTGAATCTGAGTCTTAGATGTGAGTGCTTGAAATATGGCTTAATTTTTTCCCCTTCTAGCCCCTTTCCTCCTCTTTGGAAACTGATGAAAGATTTTGTATTTTCTAAAGAAACTGACCTCATTTTTAGTTTATTTTCTAGAAATAGGGATGTCTTTACATGTGTTTGAAAGCATGTCTGTCAAACTTTGGAAGACTTTTTAGAACGAAGAAACCTACAGTGCATATCCTACCAAATTGTTTGGGGATTTTCTGCTTTTATGTGTTTGGGCATTTTTCCCTCTTAAACATCAAAACTTAATAATCGTGGTGGAAGGTTAAATATTTTCCATACTTTGTTTCTGAAATTTATTCCTTACAAAGAGCATATGGAGGGGAAACGTACATACTCAATCAATTACTAATGGTTACCTTTGGGGTCAGGGAATAGGATTGGGTTTGGGGGCAATAGAGGAGGGCTCTTACTTCTTTCTCTATTTTACTAACAGTGAAAACATACACATGTGCCATGTGTATAATCTTTACAGCTCTTAAAACGAAGAAAACACTGTATTTAGAGAAAAAATAATACTTACATGAGTAACTTAAAAAGTGACATGGTGTCCTAGGATTGAATACTGCATATAGGGTTCCAGGTTGGAAAGAGTAGAGAGGAATCACTATCTGCTCTGCCGGTAGCATTCACCCTCTAGAACATTTCTGTACAGACAGATTAAATAAAAATGGAGACAGGGAAGTGAGCAGAAGCAGAATGAAAAAATCTGATACCCAGAATGGAAGGTTTCTATTGGGGAAAGCTTTAAGAATTAACACTTTGATTAGTTAGACTGAGATCACATTGAATTCATTTTCCCTAATGCTCATTGGCTTTAACTCAATATCATTAAATGCCTTTATGACATCATCAGTCCGTTTCTTGCGGCTTTAAAACAGAAACTTAAAGTTAACATGTCACAACCAAAATTCTAGAGAGCACCTTATTTAAATCCCCAAATCTCTTAGGAGCTAGGAATGAAATGTAATGCTAATTTAATTTACTAACTTGTTCTCTTTCCACCAGAACACACAATCATTGCTTGTGAACGCCTCACCCCCTTCCTTTCTCTTTTCGTCAGTCTGTGATGGGATTAAAAATTGATTTGAAAAGCAAAGTCCTAGTGGTGTCCCAGACCCTGGTTTCCAAACATTCAGGGTCAAGGGACATTTCATGACCATGGTGTACCTACCATTTTATTTTCCAAACATGATCTGTGGAGGCTGAATGGGGTGGAGCTCTTTATTCTGCCAGGACTGAAAACTATACATAAAGTAAGCAGTTGGCACAAGTCTTCTCTGTGCATGTATGTGTTAAAGAGGAAAGGTTGGATCAAATGAGTGATTTCCTGTTCGGAGCAGGACATTTCCATGAAAGGAAATATAATTGGTTCCACTTCCAATTAGCACATCAAGAGGACAGCCGGTAACTCACTTCTTCCTGGTTCCAGCCAGGGGATGATGTGACCCAGGGGAAAGGGACCCTTCAGCAGGCCTCAGAAGGACCCTGGCTGGTAGGGAAAGCACACACCCCCATGGCCCCCTTGCCTTTCAGGGTCCCCCTGGAGCCTGTCAAAATTTGAGTTCTGTCCTTTCTCCGCTCTTGGGAGGACACACGATGTCCCTCCAGGTCCTACAGTCTGGGTTTGATTAAATAATTATAACCTCCCAGCAGCAGATCTATCATTTATGTTCCGAAACATGCCAGCATGTGTCTTTTGTGGCCATGCCAGCCAATCATCAAGCCACTCTTGTTATTGTCACTGAGAACACAGTGGTTCAATGTTTGTGCTAGTTCCTGGATTTTGGCGATAGAATGTTGCCCAGCAGTGTGCTGCTGGTGCCAACATCGCTACAGAACTTCATAATAAATCCTTTCTATATTTACTCAGTCCACCACTCTGACACTGAAATTGCCTTTTATGAGCTTACGATCAGAGGCTCCCATTTTCCACTTCTAACTCTGGGTGACTGTATATTCTAATAGCAAAGACATCAAGGCCTGTTCTCTGTATGTGCAGCGTGGTGCAGTGCCTGCTGCCTGGGTGGGGAAGGTAGGAGCCTGGAAGTATGGGCTGATCGTTCGTCCCACACAAAGGAAGCACACAGACTATCTCTTTAGTCTGCTGGGTTAGCATGTCTAAAATTTTCCACTTCCTCCACAGCTAAAGTCCAAAGTAAAGCAGCAATGTTTCATATTAATATGTTATCTCCTACAAATGCACAAAGAGAGGTGGGTGACCCCTAACTGTTTTTAAAGGATGTTAAAGGAGATATTTTTGACTCTGTCCTTAATTGAGCTATAAATGATCTCTAAATTACCCTCTTTTAGAAGGTATACTATCAGCCATCACTTGAAAAATAAACACCTGATTAGGAAGTCTCTATTTTATGTATACATGAATAATTATACTAGCAATAATTTCCATGGCCAGAATTCCCTTTCTACCCCACTACTCCACCAATGATAACACAAGGAGCTTCTAGAAATGATGATGTATACAAAATTAGTGATGAGCTATGTTTTGGAAATGGAAAGATGTGTCTTCTTTTGTTTGCATAATTCTGTTCAGATAGGTCAGAAAAACACTGATATGCATGTCTCATGGGTGTTTTCATCTTTGAAAAGTGGTCAAAGTCACTCATCTATTGAAAGGAGTACAATGAGATGAGATAATAAAGATTAGTGAGAAGAAACTGCATAAACCGAGGCAAGAGTGCCAGAATCACAAAAGCAAACTCACCCATCATGAGTCCCTCAAAACTGCCTTTCCTTTGCCTTTACATGTCCTGAAATGCCCTGGACTTGATTCGTACATACAGCAAATGTGAATCTTAAAAGAAGACTTACTTTATCCAAAGGTAGAATCGACAGAGGGTTATGTGCTTTTTGTTTTACTGCTTCCTTTTAAAGGAAGATGTTTCCATTTAACGCAGAAATATTCTGTCATCACAAGAACAGGAAATGCTTCAAGTATTTAATTTTTTCAGGGAATGGATTTTAGGAAAATATTAATACAAGATATTTTAAATATGTACATTTTAACATCATTTTCCCTAATGAAAAGTCCTATTTTAAAATATATATTACATATATATATATAAATTGTTATTGTTACTTTGTTATGAAGATTTGAAATGTAACATTTTTCAGTGATTTAATTCTTGGTGCTATCACGTTCACCTCAATGTTCCTCAGATAATGATTTAGTATTTTTGAAAATGAAGCAAATTATTCTTTTAAGTATACTTACACTTCAAAATAGATTATTTCCAAAAACAACAACTTAAACTATGCTACCATTCAACAGAGGCAAACTCAGACTGGAGAAAAAGTGGATAATGAAGGCATTCCACTGTGAAATATGTAGTAATATATCATGACAAGTTCTTTGGGTGATAGTCCCTGGAGAAGAGAAAATGGTTAGGAAGAAGCAAAACCTTCAGACTAGTAGTCAAGAGAGAAACAGAAATATGGTTTTGTTCTCCCTTAGCTTTACGCAGGAGTTCTTATGTTTGTAAACACAGAAAAGACAGAATTATTAAAAGAGACTAAATATTTCAACTGTAGAAATTTCAGCCATTTATGAGAAACACTGGTTTTTAAAAGTGCTTCTGACTAATAATAGCACATAGATAGGAATGCAGGACTGTTTCTAGTTACGCATTTTGGATATGCCGATGAGGGAGAGACAGAATTGGTAACTGGCCACTAGGGGGCCTTCCCAGTGGTCCTTCTTTAATACAGGGAAAGTAATTAATAATAAACTGCAGGATGTACCACCAATATTTTCTATGATACACATAGAAAAAGCTGGCTGGGAAGTAAAAAAAATCCCATAATATGGCTATTCAGATAGTATTAGTCTATTGATTGATTTCCCCTTCATGGAACAGGAACAGACTTTTTTTTTTTTAATCAACTGCTGGGATTTTGTTTTTCAGGTCAAATAATGGTTGTTTTATCACACTCAGACTTTGCGGTGTCACCTGTAATGTGTGGATGTTAACAGTGTCTGCTCCTTCTGCCTCACCAGATTTTGGGAGGGTCAAATGAAGTGATTTATTCGAGAATACTTATAAAAGGATATTCAAAAGTCATGTGATTGATTGCTCCAAACAATCAAAAAATTTTGAATGAATTCTTGACTAGAGCACTTTGATGGATAGGAGGCATTCTTGTCACCAGGTTTTAAAATATATAATGATTTAGTCTGAAAAGTGTTTCAGTAAATTAAATTTAAAAAGTTTTTGCAAAATGGTATCTTCTTTTATATTATTTGAGCAAACTCCAGGATATAGTGAAGGACAGGGGAGCCTGGCGTGCTGTAGTCCAAATGGGTGCAGAGAGTCGGATATGACTTAGTGCCTGAACAACAACATATGCATAAGAGGGTTGGCAAAGATGCAATCCAAGGTTGCTATTGCTGTTTAAATTATGAGGATTTTAATTTTTCCCTAACTTTCTTACTTCTTCAATTTCTATGACTTCTGGTTTTCTGCAGTGATCCTGAAATATTTTACCGTAAAATAATATTGTAATAGTTAAACAAAATAGTAGAGAAAAGGAGATATTGCTAGATTGGTGGAAAAATTCCATTTTCAGCCAATGTGAAATTTTTCCTAGTAAATATTTTGTTAAACATTCATGTGAAGAGACTTTCATTAAAAAATATTTAGATAATTTATAAATCCCCACCAAAAAACATTAGTATAAAAATATTTAAAAGATTTAAATGGAATTATCTTTTTATAACATAAATATATCTTTCACTTGTCTATTTACTCCAAAAGGGAAATTTATAAAAATAACAAGTTATTTTCCATTTAAATATGTATCTATTTGTTGGCATCCATTTTAAAGCATATTACTTTAAGATCTGTATTTAGAATAGGTAACTCTTCCAAATGACTCTGCTTCTACATGGCATTTGGTGCACATTAGGGTGACTTCTGCTAATTTTTATCACTTTCCAGAGTACCTTTGAAAAATGCCCTCAACATTACCCTTTCCACATCTCTCTGATCTTGTTTTAAGAGGCATTTTGTGCGTTTCCACCCCGCTTTCATAAGCCATGAAACTTTGATCTATTTCATTTTCTGTTTTAATTCAATTCTTCAGATGGCTTGAGAATTCTTTGACTTTCTACTTTTTTGCTTATTTTTAAGAACATGAGTACTGAATTAATTGTTTGGTTGTTAAAAATACAAATACATCAGATAAGCTGAAGTTTATTCCCTCCATTTTATTCTCTTCCCAGAGACTGCACAGTCGTCAGTGTGTTTAATAGCCTTTAGAATGTTGCTGCTGTTGCTTTTCTGTGTATTCACATTCAGAGATATATACCTAAGGAAACAAATAATTTGGAGGTTGCTTTCTTTTTAAAACAACGTAAGTGGGATCAAATTATAAATACAGTTTCACACTTCCTTTTTCTCAAGATTGTATCTTAGAGATTTGTCTCAGGACATATAGATCTACATAATTTTAAAATATTCTTACATTTTAAAGACTAAATCCTTAGCCTTCTTGGGGTAGCTCAGGTTTGTAAGGAACTTAACTATTCAGTGATCAAAACATGCTGTTTCAAATTATGTCAGAATATACTGAACTCCCTGCTTCATGCAGATCCTGAAGGGAATTAGGTACTATCTCTGCCCTTGAGAGGAATCCAGGGTATTTCTTACAAGCAGGAAAGAGGTAATAAACCCTAGAACCATTCATTCTTCTGCCAGATCATACATTTCATAGTAGAGAAATAAGTAATTCCACTGAAGAACAAAACTTAAACACGATGCTCAAAGCCCCAGAAGCTGGAAGGGACTGCAGAAGAGGATCTGCAGTCTTCTGTATTTAGACACCCGGGATGGAAAATTAAGTCTCAGGAAAAATGAACACCCAGGTGAAACTGTGCACACAGCCCACAGGAATGTAATATGTTGCCACAAAATCTGTTATTCTGTTGGTACCATGTCTTTCTTCTGTATGTGTTTGGTATCTTGAATTTTCTCCATAGCTTATGTAAAGAAGAGTCCTGTGTTTTCCAAGAAAAGGCATGGTCAATATCAACCAGTAGCAGGGAGAAGGATAGGGAGTTTGTGGAAATATCTGTTAAGAGTTAGAAGCTTTTGTGCTGAGAGGCCAGGCAGGGCAAATGCAGGGTTCTGAGACCTGCCTCACAGGGACTCAGCTACATGCTGCCACAGTTTTAGAGATCTGAGGTGAGTTTCCACTTATCCCTTTATCTGAGTCTTCTGTTCATCCAGGTGTTCACATTTCTCAGAATACTGGGCTTAGTTTTCACTGTGTGTGTGTGCTCAGTCGTGTCCAACTCTTTGCAACTCCATGGATTATAGCCCACCAGGCTCCTCTGTCCATGGGATTCTCCAGGCAAGAATACTGGAGTGCGTAGCCATTCCTTTCTCCAGGGGATCTTCCGACCCAGGGATCGAACACAGGTCTCCTGCATTGCAGGAAGATTCTTTACTGTCTGACTCACCAAGGAAGCCCTGCTGCTAAGTCACTTCAGTCGTGTCCGACTCTGTGCGACCCCATAGACGGCAACCCACCAGGCTCCCCCGTCCTTGGGATTCTCCAGGCAAGAACACTGGAGTGGGTTGCCATTTCCTTCTCCAATGCATGAAAGTGAAAAGTGAAAGTGAAGTCACTCAGTCGTGTCCAACTCTTCGCAACCCCATGGACCGCAGCCCACCAGGCTCCTCCGTCCATGGGATTTTCCAGGCAAGAGTACTGGAGTGGGGTGCCATTGCCTTCTCCAGGAAGTCCTAGGAATCCTCAAAAATGATCAAACCTTGTGGGTGTTCAATGTTCTTCTAAACTGATTTGGTAGCAACAGGAAATGGGATGGCTATTAGACTCCAGGTGAGGAAGAAAACGGAGTAGAACCACACTCTCCATGTCAGCTGTTAAAGCCCTGTATGAAGCAGGCAGCTCTACTGTGCTCAAAGCCAGTGCTCTGGGACAACCCAGAGGGATAGGGTGGGGAGAGAGGTGGGGGAAGGTTTCAGGATCGGGGGACACATGTATACCCATGGCTGATTCAGGTCAATGTATGGCTAAAACCATCACAATATTGTAAAGTAATTATCCTCCAATTAAAATAAAGCAACTAATTAAAATACTTATGGCTCGAAAGTTCCTAGATCCAGGCAGACTGACAGATGGTGTCTGCTGCTGCTGCTAAGCCGCTTCAGTCGTGTCCGACTCTGTGCGACCCCATAGATGGCAGCCCACCAGGCTCCCCCGTCCCTGGGATTCTCCAGGCAAGAACACTGGAGTGGGTTGCCATTTCCTTCTCCAATGCCATGAAAGTGAAAAGTGAAAGTGAAGTCGCTCAGTCGTGTCCGACTCTTAGGGACCCCTTGGACTGCAGCCTACCAGGGTCCTCTGTCCGTGGGATTTTCTAGGCAAGAGTACTGGAGTGGGGTGCCACAGATGGTGTCTACAGCAACAAGCTGGGCAGAGATTTTTGAAAAATCCGTATCATTTCTCCAACAATCACTGAGCTTCAACAGAATGATGACTGGAATAAAGGAGAAAGTTTTCTCCCAGAGTCAATGAAAGCAAAGTTTTAATAAGACGGTACTATCAAATATGTTTAAAATGCAGCATATCCTAGTGCAATGGATCACAAATGTCTGAATTACACAAGCATAATAAGGACTTCTATTTTTTATTATTAAATTCATTTTTGATACAAGAAGATGAGTTTTTTGGAAAAAAAATAGAAACATCAGGAACTGATTATTGACATCACAGAAAGATCTCCCAAGGGTTGCTTTAAAACATAATATCCCACTGATGCCCTTATATTTTTATTTAACTTTTAAAAAATCTGCACTTTTTTTTACAGTTGTGTTTAGGAAAATAATTTGTCCTTAGGATCTCTGAACCATAAAATATTAGGTTCTGTGGCAGGGATGTAACAGGACATCTTAATAGCCCTGGTAATTTAAGATATTTTGTTAAAACACTTGTCAACTAATAAAAAGAGGGTAGAATCCATCTCGGCTGAAAAAATTATCTGTTAATCCATTTTTGTTTTGTTTTGTTTTAATTTGGACTTTTCTATAAGCAAGCAACATTTTTAGTCAATGTCATACGATTTGTATGCATAGTTACATTTTCGTCCTACACCAGAGACATGAGAAATCCTAATAAAAACCATGCTTTAAAACTTGCTGCGACTCTCTTGCTTATTATGGCCCTTATTTCTGAGTGCAAATGTTACACAGACCTACTCCAGCTTCCAGTCTATTCATACATATAATATGTTTTATCAAAATCAATTACTCTAATTTACAAACAATAGTATTTTTCATTTTAATTTATAAGCAGATGGTATTTATGAATTAGTTATATGCAAATAAAGCATTACTAAAATTTTACTCAAAAGGGACAATAGTTCGGTGAATCAGAAAACTTGTACCAAAATCATGTCTGACAAATTCATTGGAAAATATGACTCTCCTTTTAACAAATCAACCCTTCAAATCAAAAATTTACAAATATGTCAGTTTGAATTTTAGCACCTCTTACTTTGTATGTAACTCACTAAGAATTTGTTAGATACAAAACATGTTCTTGAAACAATTTAGAGTTTAATTTGAAGCAACTGAGCATTTAATCTGCATCATTTTTCAAGAGTAGGGAGTGAAGTGTTAAGTGATTTTACTCCCCAAAATGCCAATGGGGCTTTCTTTAATTTGGGCTCAGCTTACCTCTCTCCGATAGTGACCTAAGAGTTTGGAGCACATATCTGTGCTCACACCAGCCACCCCCTGAGGAACGGCACAGAGCCTCAGTTTTCCAAACCTGAGTTGCAGCCCTTTGGAGATTCACACGGTACAGACAACGCCCAGGGGACCTTGTCCAGCAAAGGTGTGATGGAGCCCACATGCACTGAACCGCAGTCCAGGCCAAGTGCCCTTGAGGGAGAAGGGGTAGGACAGGACTTTGATGGCTGTGGAGAATAAAGCGTCTGGAAAATGCTTTGGAAAAGAGCAAAACAGTCTACAAAGATTTGAGTTTTATGTGTGTTTAGGAAAGGCCAGACAGGATGTAATTTCACATTCAGATTTAATTCTGTTGCTGATCTGCAGCGTTGGGAACATGCATCCTGGAGCATCCAGTGTCACTGGGAGCTGGCTCTATGCGAGAGTCCTACTAGCTTAGAAGAGATGACCTAGCGAAACAATCCGCTGCGCTTTCCTACCCTGGGTCTCAATGAAAACATCATAGCAAGTTGCCCGATAAAAGACCGCAAGGTTAAAAAGTACATCAACCTCGGTTTCTGCCTTATATCTACCACTGACTAGCTGTGTGACCTTGAAGAAGAGATCTAACTTCTCTGGTCCTCTGTTTTCTCAACTACAGCATGGTATTGTTATTAATAAAAATGGCTTTTTTCATGAAGAGTTTAATACATGCCAAGCAGTGTTCTAGAAAGATATATACTAACTCAGGCTTCACAGAAAGTTTTTGAGTTTAAAATCTCTATTATCTTTTTTGTCCAGTTGAGGAAACAGGCTTGAATGGGTTAAGTAAGTGACTTCAAGGGCTTCCCTCATAGCTCAGTCGGTAAAGACGTAAAGAATCTGCCTGCAAAGCAGGAGACCCAGGTTCAATCGCTGGGTCAGGAAGATACCCTGGAGAAGGAAATGGCAACCCATTCCAGTATTCTTGCCCAGAGAATCCCATGGACAGATACAGTCCATGGGGTCGCAAGAGTCAGACACGACTTAGCAATTATATGTATGTATGTATGTAAGTGACTTCAGCTCATATAGCTGGAGTGTGCATGGTCAACCTCCAGATGAAGCTGCCTAGATCCAGAAACTGTGCTCTGAACCCCAACACTGTGAGAGGCAGGCGAGTTTCAGGTAAGGACAGGACCCTGGTCCATCAGGTCTCCATCACTTACCACCATCACCTTGCCAAGGGGCAGCCTCGCTGTGCCTCACAGCACCCTTCCCTCCCCATGTGAACAGGGAATAAGGTTTACACAGCATCTGCCTCTTGGCATTATTGTGAAGATTCAATGAGTCAGTATTTGTTAAAAACTCTGAACAGTGCATGGTAAGGACCAGATAGGTGCATCGGTGCGTGTTAAGTCGCTTCAGTCGTGTCCAGCTCTTTGTGATCCTATGGACTGTAGCCAGCCAGGCTCCTCTGTCCATGGGACTCTCCAGGTAAGAACACTGGAGTGGGTTACCATGCCCTCCTCCAGGGGATCTTCCCAACCCAGGGATGGAATCCAGGAGTCGAGGCTAAGTATCCTGCCCTGCAGGCAGATTCTTTATCCACTGAGCCACCTGGGAAGCTCCTCGCTAGGTAGTTTAGTGCTATTACATCAGGACGCATACTCTTCAATGATGTGGACTGGAGCAAAGATTAAACAATATGCATAAATTACCTGCCTGTACATAACCACCAAATCAGTATTCCTTTCAGGAGATTTAGTGCCAAGTGTGACGTGACTTAGGTGCTAGAGAGAGGTGCAGAGGGTAGGGCACACGGCCGCCTATCACAGAGCTCACAGTCTAGTGGAGGCAAAGTTTAGTTTTCTCACCTCCAGGCGTCAGAATGTTCTGTCTTTAAGCAGCTGGCTATACCTCATTTCTCACCTGTCTGTGATAATGGTTCATGTAACAGGATAAATGGGCTGAGAAGTGTTCATAGGTCCATCTTCCATCTCAGCCCAGGGGAGAGAATCCTATGGTGGGTCCTCCATTGCTCCCCACCAGGCATCCTCTACGAGAGAACAGAAACGGAGTTAGTAGGTAGAAGAAGCCGAGTCACTCTCTGTTATAATATGACCAGTGTAGGCGGAGGAGGGGTGAAAAGAGGTGCCCCCTCAGTGCACGGCGGGTGTGGACACCTGTGCGGGCTGGATGTGCGTGTGTTGTGCCCGCATGCGTGTGTCTGTTGTGAGTGTGTGTTTGTGTGTGTGCTGGCGTGATGGTTCTAGTGTAGCCGCAGGGCCTGGGGAGGTATAATAGAAGACAAAAAATGGGATTGTAGTAAGTCCTATGAGGACTTGCATCTTCTTATTTTCAAAGTACAGGAGTAAAGGAACTCTGTTCCTTTTTATTACTTTGGATTCATTCGTTGTGTTTGTGCAGCCATGCCTCTTGGAGACCAAACGGCCATGTGGTTTTATGGGGCCTGGAGCACCTCTATTTGCCAGGAGCTGTGCTGGGTCCATTGGTTCAACAGAGGCAGTCAATTCCTGCCTGTCCTTGGACCTGCCCTCATAGCCAATATTCCAGGCCTGGCTGGCCTGGTCTCAGAGAGGCCACAGCCGGCAGCCAGAAGGACTGGCCAGGGAAGGAGGGGCAAAGCCTGACAGAAGAGCGCTCAGAGCCTACAGAGCTTTCCTTGAAAGTCAGGCTTCATCCTCTGCTGTCTGGCAAGGTCGCATGGGGCTCCCTCCCGTGCACGGTTCTCCTGGTAAACGCCAAGCAGGAGTGAGGCGGCTTCTGCTGGCTCTTTCCAACAGAGACGTCACTCGGAATTGGAGCAGGCTGACCCACAGGAGCCGATGGGCTTATTACGGACAGTGGTTCGTGGAGAGGGTGGAGGCTTGAGGAGGAAGAACAAGAAGACAAAAGCCAAGATAGAACCAGTCTGACTGGCTCCTGACATGACCACCTGCCACCTCAGATTGAGAGGTGAAGACTGCAGCACGATGAACGCTGCACTCGCGTGGTGCGGTCGCACACCTGGAAACACCCATACCACCCTTGTCCTGTGCTACTGGCACAAGCACGCCACAGGCCTTGACCACATTCAAGGTCACAAACACCAGGAATGAGGGTCATGGGGTCACTAGATGAGTCTGTCTGTCATAGCAGTGGTGGCCAACCGGTGGGTCTGCTCAGCCCCAAAATCAGTCTTTCTCTAAGAGCAGTCTGCCTTGGCAGCCATGTATTCCCAGGGCAGTCGTGCCCTGGGAAACGACACCCTGACAGCACTGTCTGACCTGTAGGTAGAGATCTGGCTCCAGGCAAAACAATTCTATTGTTTCCAGGATTTTGACATTGGGATTTACAGACAGCCAGTTAGTCCAGCCTAGTTCCTTGCAAGGAAGAGTGAAAGTGTTAGTCACTCTGTCGTGTCTAGCTCTTTTATAACCCCATGGACTGTAGCCTGTCAGGCTTCCTTGTCCACGGAATTCTCCAAGCAAGAATACTAGAGTGGGTAGCCTTGTAGGGGATCTTCAAACCCAGGGACCAAATCTGCACTGCAGGCAGATTCTTTACCATCTGAGCCACCAGAGAAGCCCTTTCAAGGAAAGGAGAGATTTATTAATAGTTCTTGGGTGGCCTTTTTCTGCGTGTGCATCTGGGACAGAGGAGAATGAAGCTGAGCCACAGGGGGACGACTGGAGATAGAGGTGGAGGATAACACTGTCTGGTTCTCCAAAAGCTATTTAGTTGCTGGTTCTTTATTTTCTCATGTCACCCAATGACTTTCAAGTTTCAGAGTTCTGCTGCTATCCTGCCCATAAATTCTCTGTTTTGTGTAAGTTTGCTCAAGTTCCCTCCTGTTACTTGTCAAGGTCAAGACCACAACCAAGTAGAGACATCAGGGTGGGTTTTGTTTATTCTTCACTCAGAACCTCTGTGTCATCCTTCCATCAACCTGCCATCCACTAAACAGTATTTCTCTGCTTTCATCATGCACTTATCATCCAGGCACTGTCCTGGGTGCTAGGCTAGACAAGCAAGCAAGATTCAGAGTCCCCACTCTCACCAAGCCACAATGCACGGAACCACTGGGCATATAAACAGTTATAGATGGGAGGTGTCGAGAAGCACCAAAAAGGGCATACACATGAGCCAGGGAAGAGGCCTTCCAGGAATGCTTCCTGGAGAAGATGTCCAAGCTGAGATCTAAGAGGTAAAGAGGAACTAACCAACTGCAGGGGAAAAGAGAGAAAATTATTCCAGACGGTGGGAGGGGCTGGGAGACTGACAAATCTGAGCATCAGACAGCCAAGTGTGTGTGTAGAGATCTTTACGGAGATGGTGAGGAGGCTAACGTTTTACAGGTCTGTCCCTGAAACATTACCTTCGTGAAGCTAGGGGCTGTATTTTTAAATTATTATTTTGAAAATCCAGCTTGGCACTTGGGGATTTATTAATTAAAAATTGTGTGGGGGCACATTATTTATTTTTTATTAATATATATATTAAAAGTAACTCTATTATGTATACAGCTATGACTTTGACAAATGCACAAAGCTATGTGTCCACCACTACTGAATAGATCCATCTTTATTAAAAATATCCTCATGCTTCCATTCTGTCATCAACACCTCTCTCTACCCTCTTCCCTTACAGGTATTCTCTATGTACAGTACTTTGTTTAATATTTGTACCCACCTACAAGATGTATATACTGATTCTTCCTTCTTTTTCCGCTTCATTCAGGAAGTTGGGCAATTCATGTGTGTGAACATAAAGCAGCCCATTCTCTCAGATCACCATGTTAAGACACTCAGGTTTCCCAGATA
>NW_011494876.1:11224633-11248999 GCF_000754665.1 Bison bison bison
ATTCAGTCCTGAAAACCATACCCTGCTTCCCAAGACTTGGGTTCTGTGCTGAAAGGATATAAGAACAAAAAAACAGTGTTATCTGTGGGTCAGGTCTGCCTTTCCTGGCCTTTTGCTAAGGGGCGAAAGGCACAGGTTTCATGGAGCCAATAAAATGCACCTTCTCAAGAAATGTTACGACAGCTGGCTTCCAGATCCTCTGATTGTTATGTCTTTTTCAAGAGGGATTCATTAATTATTTTTAATCATGTCTTGATTTTACCAAGAAGGCCATGATTTCCATAGGCAGCTCACTGATAAACTGGGGAATGTCTTCATGTTGTGTTTTTCCTGGGGTATGGTGTAACTTTCTTTGTCATCAATGCATACGTCAAAGCAGGCTAACCAGAGTATTTCCACAGACACAGCATATGGTTGGGTCATGCACATGGCCATCATAAATCCTCAACAATGGCACCAAATGATATCATGACCTGGTCCTGTTGGAATCCAGATTTATGAAGATCTGAATGTGAAAACTGAGTGTTAGGAGCATGGATTTTTAAAAATGTGCCACGTGAATAGGTTTGTCTCTTATATGGCTACTTGCCTCCATATGTGGCAAGTGAATGAAAAAATACATGCAGAGATAGTTGAAAAATTCTTGAGATGCCTCAATAAGCTTGCCTAGAGCCAGTGCAGAGTAAGCACCCAATAAATATTCATGAGTGAGTGGACGAACGGATGGATGAATGAAGTGGAACTGGAGTGAGTTATAAAGTCATCTCATTTTTCTAGAGAGCAGCTCGTCCTAGGAAGCCGTTGCCTTTCCAACACCTTTTTCCCTTTTCCACTTGTGACTACATGTTTTGCTTATGAAACCCCTGGAACCTCAGCCCCAGGGGCAAGTCCATCTTACTCCAGTCAATCAGAGAAAGGGACATTTCATGGAGATTGTGATTAGTCTGGTCATAGGCACATAACCTTTTTCAACCCAATCAGACTGAAAGGGATGAGTTTAAGTTCGTGGCATGGGGAGAAACTGTCCCCTTCTTTTGACAGAGATAGGTGAGGATGCATGTTACTCTATCTGCTGCCCTAGTGTCTTCCCTTCCCTGCCAGGGCTGCCCTACTTATCTTATGAACTTTTGAGGGGACTCAGCTTTGGTTTGATGCTCTACAAAACAGAATGGGCAAGCATCTCATCCTTGACAATACAGTTGAGCTCCTGGATCTTCCTGGAGAACACCCAGATTCCAGACCACCTATTATTTGATAGTCATTTCATTCTGGCCTCAGTCACCTTGAGTCAGGATTTCTTCTGCTTTCCGTTGAAAACAAAAACAAAACAAAATAAAGTAAAAGTCTGAAGTTGAGAAGAGAATAATAAAGAAGGATGGGCTATTTTGTGTTGTTTCCAAAAGCAGTTAACACCAGCCTTTGCACGCAGAGCACACGTGAAGATCACTTCTAGATCATGTCTTTCAGTGCATGTACCCTGGGGGGTAAGTATTGTGATGCTGGTTTTACTTGCTCCCTTCAGGTAAAATTTGCCCATCTGGCAAAGAAGTCCTCTTCCTTGCCCAGTTGGGGTAACTTTGCATGTTCTTTCCCTTACTGGTTTTGCCTGGTTCCTCTGGTAACACAGATACAAAGAGCTTTCTGTTGTCTCATATTCCATGACTCTCCATATTTTCAGCCATTCATACCATTGCCCTTCTCATTAGTTAATGAAATTTGGAAAACACCCTAGTGAATATTCCTTTTACAGTTACTGTAAGCAGGGTGCCAGGCAAGTTACACACATAAAATATAAAATAATTCTTGCCTCCAAAGATCTTATCCTCTAATTGGAATGCCAGAGAAGAGCATTTCAGACAGTGATAAGAGATCTGAAAAAAAGAGAAATACCAGACTGTTAATCATTATAAATAGCATGTCATTAATTCTTAGATGAGAGGTATATAATAATAGCTCTCAAACCCAAACATTTTCAGTCCCTTTCCTCAACACTATCTTTTGCCTAGAGGGTTGTGGTAGTTTCCAGATCTACCAACTTCTACCCTGTGTAACATCTGATCGAATCTCTGCATTGAAGCCGAGAGGGCTCATGTAGAAGAAAAACAGACCCTGACATTCCTCCAATCTTTGTTCGGTGCCTAGAAGACCTATTCACCCTCCTTCCAATTTCAGCTCAGTGATTATGTCCTCGGAAAAGTCTTTGCTGCCTTCCTCACTGTGGTAGGAGAAAACCCACCATGGGCTCTCAGAGCACAGGACTGTTTTGTTTGTATCATCACTGAAATAACACCTGTATCCCCACACACCTCTAGGTGGGCAAGGGTTTTATCTGTGGTCACTCTCTATTGGATCTCCAGGGCTTGATAAGGTGTCTGGAATGTGGTAGGTGCTCAATAAATACTTATCGGAAAATGACCATAGGCACCATGTTATGAACCTAACCACATTGTCATTTACTTCTCAGAAACACCCTCGAGAAAAGTGCTATTGTGTTGTCCCATTATACAGTTGGAGTACATATTTAGAGAGAGAAAATAACGTGGCCAAGCTCACATACAGGTGACAACGTAGGGGTTCCAACTAGGCATGTGACATTAGAAACTGAACTCTTCATCACTGGCCTCTACCATGTCTCATAGATGAAGAAAGTTCTGGAAGTTCAGAGGAAGAAGAAGCTTAGTGAGCGAGCAGGAGTCTGGGCTAGGCTCATAAGACAAGATGGCTTTGGCCAGGGAGGTAATAAGCAGGAGGACGGGCATACAGGGACAGGCCCCCCCTTCTATACAGAGAGTTATGAAAAAGGGCCCACCCTCCCTGTAGACATAGCCCAGCACCAGGAAACAAGCATGGTAAGCCATGTTGGTAAGTCAAGCACTGGCTCAGCTTCCCATCTTACTTTCTCCTCAGCTGGGCAATTTTTGTCACAGTGCACAAATCACATGGCTGTATGCAGCACCCTGTAGACTTGAAGGTTTAGAAGGAAAAAAGCAAGAGGTGAAGAAATCCATTTGGTTGGAGCAGATGCTTTTGGAGGGAAATGCAAAAGTCTAAGACTTGCCCTGTCTAATACAACTAGCTACCTGTGATGATTTAAAACTAAACTAGTTAAAATGAAATATAATTTACAATTCTGTTTCCCAATCATACTCCTTTTTCAAGTGCTCAGTAGCTACATGTAACCAGTGGCTACCATCTTGGAGAGCACAGATAGAGAACATTTTCATTATTACATAGCACGGGTCTAGAAAGCAAGCTGGAGCCACAGTTTGTAAAAAAAAAAAAAAAAATGCTCAGTCTTTATGCCACGGAGAGTCATGAAAGGGTTGTAATCTGGGAAGTGGTGGTGCTAGGAGTAACAGTTAACGTTTATTGAAGAATTCAGATGTGTTTGGTAGTGTACTAAGGCAATATCTCATTTAATCTTCACAAGGGTCTTACAGGGGAATAACATTCTTATTATCCCCAATTTATAGGAAAGAAAATTGAGGTCGAATGAGGTTAAATAACTCTTACAGCTTCAGGTCTGTCTGATTCAAGAGGTTTTACTTTATACCATGCTCTTTCTGCTCTATATCCAAATCAGCCTGATGATGGGAGTAAATTATTCAACAAATCACAGACTGAGGTCAGGGAGGCCCGCTCAGCAGCCTCAGAAATATTCTAGGTATGAGATGATAATGTCTGCCACTGGAGGGTCAGGAGCTTCCTTTGCAGAAGTCTTCAGAAGGTCCTTGTTCTCTGTCCCTGGCCTGCAGTTTGCCTCCCTTCCTTCCTAACCATTCATCGCAATGGGCCGCGTTTTCTTTGGAATCATCTTTGCTTATCTTGTTGCTCCTTGTGTTGGTCTTTCCAGAGAAAATTGTGTTTGCATTAGATTTTAACCTAATAAATTTTTATCCCTGGGAGGACATCTCCCGCTTCATCCTGCTGCTAGGCCTCCCTCTAGAGATCTCAGGACACAGCTGGAGAGCCTGTGTGGGCCCCACTGCAAGCCAAGCCCAGAAATCCCATCTGGAAACGTACGTGGCAGAAGTCTTCCCGCTTCTCCTCTGGTTAATGGAAATGCACCGAAGGATCCCACTTCCTGCTGGGATATGGTTTCTTTCTGCTTCTTAGGCCTCCTGGTGTTAAAGGTAAACTTTTCCTTGGAGCAGTTCTGTCTACACTGTGAGCTCCAGCAGTCTGAGTCTGTGGCTGATTCAGCTTTAGGTGAAGCCTGTCAGGCGATGGAGATGAACTGACCCTCCCTCAGTCTTGTAAAGAAAACTGGTCTCCAGTATGTGGTTTCATGACTTATGGACAAGTGGACCCCCACTGACTCCCCTGAGGAAGTTTGTGAAAGAAACCAGTGACTACTGGTCTGTGTGTGGCAGCTGGGGAAACTGAGGAATGGGAAGATGGAGAGAATTTCACATGGGTCAGAATTAACTAGAACAAGAAAGAAAACCATGACAGCCAGGTTGCCTGGTCATGCTTTAACCACAACCCACACTTGCCTATTTAGTTACAACAAACACAAAAGAGATAAACATAGATGGAAGTTAGTCTAAACAGCAAATTTTAGAAGTTTTTCCTCTGATGTCTAGTCAGCCATCCTGACCTTTATTGGAGGATAAACCAGCTCACAACAGCTGTGGACAATTATTTACTGTAAGTCAGAGACGAAAGAGCTTGGATAATGAAGGGAATTCCGCATGAGAAGGAGAGCAGAGTGCTTGGTACCAGAAAGTTATCTTTTAACTCAATTCTTGAATTCCAAAGATCAAGCTACCAAGCTCACAATAGAAGAGGTCCTGGAAAAGCCTAGGGTGTGTGGGGCGGTGGGCTTTGCTCACAGTCAAGGGGTGTTATGAAAGTGCACAGCCACACCTGGCCCTTCTTCAGACTCGGACAGTCCAGGAAGATACTCCACGCAGATGCTACTGAGATGACACGTCCCTTGCCGTCCATTAAAGTGATCTATAGCTGGCTGTGGAGTCACCCAACCATCTTGGCTACTCAATAAGAAACAGATTTGGGTTCCCTCACTCAGGCTGTCAGATTTTACAGCCGCTGGATGATCTCCGGCAGTGTGGCCTCTCAGCGAGACACTGCTGAAGCAGGCTCGGAAACATTTGGCAGTCAAGAGAGGGACAAAAGCTTTGCATAATTCAGGAGTGAGTTCAAAGCCAGTAACATTTACACTCTATGCCAAGAAAGCATTTTAAAGACAGTGAGGTGCCTCTAAGCCAATAAGGTGTTATTACCTTTAAGCATATCCCTTTCTACCCTTTGATAGTAAGTGCTGTTTTAACATATTTGAAAATACCATCCTCAATTTAAAACAGGATATGTCACCTCTACACTTTGAACTTCCAAGAGGACAAGAAGCCTTGCTTGAAAATGATGCACTTTATTACAGGCGCACACACACACTCCCTCTCTCTCTCCTTCTCACCTGTGCTGCAAAATATGGTATCTGGCCACCTTGAGCGTGACAAGATCAATGAGACTAATGAATGAATTTCCTCTCCAGGAGCCTCAGGCCTAGAGACCCACCCACAGTACAGGGGAAAATTTTCTGTAAACACTCCCATATTTTGAATGGGAGTGATGCTTTTCAGAGCAATCTCCTATCCTGAAAGAAGAAAAGCTGAAGACTCTGTGTTCTAGAATTTTAACTAAACAGACCACAAAACCCACTTGCTCCCAAACTAAATTCTAAGTCTGAATCTGAGAACAACTGCAGTCCTTAAAATACAAATTAACAACAAGCAGGGAACGTTATACTTGTCCCTGACAGAACTGTTGGGCACAAGAGCATAGAGACAAGAACAAGGCTTTAAAAAAAAATAAGAGCAAAACCTAGGACTAGATGGCTTGGGTTCAAATACTGGCTTGGCTATTTGCTCAGTATGTGACCTTGAACTTAATTTACATGGCTGGTGAATCCTTGTGGCTTGAAATTGTGACTCAGAACTGGAAGAACCCTGGAGATCATCTTGTTCAACCATCATCTCACTAGTCTTACCCAGAGACTCCAGAATTCCCAATTCTCAGTCCTTCATTACTTGTATCAGAGAAGACCACGAAGGCATCTGCAGGCAAAGGAAGAGGAAAGACAGGAGGTCTACTGAGTCTTTTGCCAAATATCTTGGTCTCCTTTGGAAAATACCTGAGAGTTGCTGAGGTTTTGAGAGTGGACAATAAAACTTAAAGCTTAGGAGCTCCGGAGGTTAACTTACAGCTAAGAAACTGCTTATTATTCTCCACTCCTCCCTCCCCACCCAATCCAGGATTCCATCCCCTGAAATGACTCCAGGTCATCCAAGCTATTCCTTCCACTTGCAGCGTCCTTTCCCCCTTTCCACCTGGGAAATCTCTACTTATTACCCAAGGTCAAGGCCAAGGTTAACTCTCCTGTAAGGCTTTCTCAGACAGTATCACTAATTCTAACGATAGAAAAGTTGAGTATCTACTAAGTGCTGAACACTGTACTCAACACTTTCCATGATGATCTTATTTCATTCAGGAATCCTCACCACTGTTCTATGAAGCAAATACTACTGTGACCCCCATTTTAAGACGAGGAAAGCAAGTCTCACTAGAGTTAAATAACTTGCCCAAGGACACAGAGCTTGTTAGTGGCAGGGCTAGTTTGAAGACCAGATCTGCCTGATTCCATAAGCAAGCTCTTCCCCATCTGTCAGTGCAACTTCCTCAATGAACTCATGTTTTGGCTACATCACTTTCCCCATTTAACTTCACATCTTTTTCCTTCTTTACTAGATTAAAAGTCAGGTGGTGGGTTATTCTGCTTTAAATCTCTAATAGTTAGCTCACTGCTTGGCTCACAACAGATGCTTAACATAAATGTGTATACATGTGTTGAATGGAGAAATGGATAGATGGATGGGTGGAAGGAGGGAGGGAGGAAAGGAATCAAGGAAGACATTCCCAGCTTCCTCAAAGGTGAATATTCTAAACAAGCTAATCTCTTTCAAGTACACCAAACACTGTGTTCTATGAAGAAGAATGTTAGTGCTTTCTGAAAAATGTATCTAGTCAATACATATTTCACATTGACCCTGGGCCTTACTAATGGCAGAAAATTCAAAGGAAAGTCAAATCTCTACTCTGTACACCTATGGCCACAGAAAAGAAGCCTGTAAATGTTGGACAGAGTAGAAAACATCTGGACCAGATCATAACCTTGAAGAATGAAGATAAATGCTCTCTGAGTTCAGTCTTTTTACTTAAAAACAAAACAAAACAAACAAAAAAAACAAACAAAAAAACACAAACCTTACATACTTCTCATGACTTCATTGCCTTGCTTTTTGATATGTCCTCCAAGGAAGAAGTCTCACCCACAAACTTCAAATAGGTAAGCCTACAGCTGCTACAAATTCAAGTGTTTAGACTACATCAACTTGCATTTATTAGGGATGCATTAAAAAAATCTAGAGAAAATGAGAACAGATCTCAGCCTTGAGCAAAAATACATAAGGCGCCAAAAAGACACATTAGGAGAGGTTCAGAAGTCAGTACTTGTGGCTCAGCATTCAAACTGGCCTGTCCAGAGTGCAAGTCTTTCCTCAGAGCACATGATCCAGGGTGGTCACCATTTGGTATTTTCAAAGCCTAAAGGATGTAACCTGAGAGGCAAACATGAGTTTCCATGTAGGAACAGAAGTAGAATCCGAATCCTGGGTGACATGTTAAAATACAGTCTCATGGTCTGCAAGGTCTAAATGCTTTGAAGCAGCATCACGGTTCGGACCTCACAGTCAGGCTGTGATGGGAGAGCATCCCAGGGCCCTCTCTCGAGGTGCTCTCAGTGCAGAGAGGCTGGCTGCTTGCATGATTGGTGGCAGAAGGAAGGTTTGGAAGCTGGATTAAGTGAAAACTTCTGCCATCTGTCTTTGATCCCAAAAGGCTAAATCCAGATGAGCTTGTACAAATAACTCAATGATTTCAGTTTTGCAACCCCTGTAGGTATCTCAGCAAAGGCTGCTTTAGTTCTAAGCAGATACTCTTGCTTTGGGTGGACATCTGAAACTGTTTTCTACGTTGATTTTGTCCAGTTTCATGTTGGAAGAAGGGGCTTTTATACATTAGGGTGATGGCCTGTATGTTTCCATATCCTAAACGTGAGAAACAATCACTGCTTCCAGTCCTGAGGTGATATTAAGTGTAAGAGACTCTGATATGACATTGTCTCATTTAATCCTCACAAGCAGTCATGAGAGAGAGGTGCAGGTTCAACTGTTCTATGGTTAGGCTCATGAACCTTTTTCTGGTTATTTCACCACAGACAGGAGAATTACTTGGGGGCTTCCTTTCACACCCAGCTCAACTCCTGTGCTGATCAGTGTGCAATGCTACCCAACTTTTCATGGGGATTCGAGTCTTCCCTAGGTTCCTGATGCCTGGAACCGTGTTTCAGTCTCTTGTGGGCATCACAAAGTGCAGTGGACATATGAACAGCTAAATGAGTTGAACAAACTTTTTTTAATGAAAAAGACACACAGAATTTTTCATGCACTGAGTCTAACAGGAATTAATTAAGAGAGGAGTGATGTCAACTGGAGAGTGGAAGACTCTTGGGTGCAGCTGAGGTTGGAGGGACCATTTCATATCAAGATAGGGTGAACCTGGGAGCCAAACAAAGGGTGTCTGTTGCTGGAAGATAAATGTTCTGTTTACTCAGGAACGAAGACCACTTCAAAGACCATTTGTTGGCTTGGTGAGAAGCTGTTGCCAAGGTGAAGAGTCCCTGTGTCCCAACTGCCCATAAACATGTCTTCGAACAGCAGGAAGGAGCTGCACAAAATGGCTGTGGTTGCCAGAGCGGGGAGCAGAGCCTCAGGAAGCGGATGCGTCTCCCTCAGTAGCACCGACAGAGGCAGGAAAGGTTCCACGTGCCAATCTGCCAAGACAAACACGGCCCAGCGCTGCCGGGGGTGGGAGGGCGGCCGGGCCGAGCAGCTGAGCCACCACAGTCACGCAGCCTCTCGAAAGCCTGTGGCTGCAAGAGCGCAACCAGGGCCTGTGGTTTCCGGCCACCTCCCTGGTACACAGCTCGGGCTCTCTGTGACTCATGGCCAATGGTGTGCCAAGACTTCACGTCCCATCTCCAAGGGGGCTCGACCCATGCAGGGCCATGGCGGTTCCCACTGTTTCATCCTCTCAAGCAGCTTAGTGGGGGATTAATGATGACCAGGATGTGAGTGGACAACTTCATAGGAGCAGCCGGCTGTAAAGGCATCCTGCCCCGGCACGCGAGGACATAGCAGAGGGCCAGGAGCCGTCAGCTGTGCTGAGCTAAGGCTGCTATGTCTCAACTCTGCTGGTTGAGAGTGTGTGTGTGGGGGGAGCAGGGGGAGAGGACATCAGAGGGAGGAAGAGAAACTAACATTTATTGATGTCAGGCCTCTAGAGAGATGCTGTGGTTGGGTGGTTAAGAGTGTGGGCGTCGGATTGCATCTGGCTTCACCACGCACTAGATGAGTGATCTTGGAAAGCAGCTCAGTCCTCTGAACCTCAACATTCTCATCCAGAAAAGAGGGAAAATAGTAGTAATCCACCCCATCCAATGGTTCTAAAGATCAAATGGAGATTATAATTGTAAAGTTTGGGAGATATTAGCTTGGTAGACGTTAGCATTTATCATTGTGGAACTAGGTGCTGGAGCTGAAGAACAGAAAGAATTGTTTCAGAGGGAATTAGTGCCCATGAGTAAGTAAAATGCTTTGCTTATGGAGGTTGAACACTGAGCTCCAGTTCTAAGCTGCCCGTATAGGGTGCATTCTGTAGACGATGAAGCTTAAAGACCCTTCAGGATCTATATGAAGAATATCATCTATATCATCAGAAGAAGGAGACTGATCAGAGTGACCATCTTTCTCCCCTCTGGCACCATCATTAATAATCCAAACCCCAAGCAAACACAAGTCAACTATTCGATTCTGCCAAAACATACTGAAGAACTGTCACATGCCAGACATTGCACTGGGCACTGAGGTGAGGGTTGGGAGTAAAACAGAGAAGAGTTGAACAACAGTCTGTTCTTGAGACACAAGTGAGAGAGACAGACATGTGAACACTCAGGTAATACCAGGGCAGGCAGATCAGCATTCTGGTGCTGAGACAAACCTCACAGAGGGCACATGCAGGAGAAATAGATGCCAAGTGGGTTACCTATGAAATCTTTGGGAGGTGTATGCTTTTATACAAATCTCAAAGGTTGATATTACGGGAAGGAAAGCTGTAGAGAGAAAGGGACCATATTTTGCAAAAGTGGTAGCTTAGAGTGAAAGGAACAGATAAACTGGAAACTAAAGTTGGAAAAGTGGGCTAAGACCACTTTTTGTAGCATTTTGACTATCAGACTGACATTTCTGTTGGGAAGCAACATGGAAAGGGAATGTAAGCTCAGGCACTGACACTCAAATGAACTTGAGTTGTGGCTCTTCCTCTGATCCAAGATGTGACCTTGGAAAATACTTTGCCTGTGAACTTCTGTCTCCCCATTGTAAAGTGGGCATCATGGCAGTGGCTGATTCACAGTGTTGGGTTATTCACAGACTGCTCAGAACTGTGCCTCAACACAGTGCATGCATGCGTGCTAAGTCAACTCAGTCATGCCCAACTCTCTGCGACCTTTTGAACCATAGCTCTTCTGACCATAGGATTCTCCAGGCAAGGATACTGGAGTGGGTTTGCCATTCCCTCTTTCAGGGGGTCTTCCCAACCCAGGGATTGAACCTGTGTCTCTTACGTCTCCTGCATTGGCAGGCGGGTTGTTTACCACTAGTGCCGCCTGGGAAGCCTGCCTCAACCAGGCTTTCATAAAAAATTAGCTATTGTTATCATTGTCAGCAATCAAAAAGCTGTGACCATAGTGAGAAATAATGAGCATCTGAACTAAGAGAGTGGAAAACAAAAGGAAGGGATATGTGTACCTTGAAGAGGCAGAATGGGGAAGTTAAGAGGGTATTGCATGTAAGAAGCAAGAGAGGAGGAGTCAGTGATGTCTCCAGGATTCAGGCCCAGGAGACGAGTTGGGATGAGTTGGGTGTTACCAAGATGGAGTCATGGAAAATGGTCTCGGTTTTGGGTGTAGTGAATTAAAAGTGGCTGGTAAGTTTTTCAGTTTGTTCTTTGTCAGAGGAGTTTCGTATGCAAGGACTTAAATTTCAGTACAATTTTTAGGACAAAAGACTCAGATTAGGGGATTATGTATATCGAAGTGAAAGTCAAGCCTTTGGAATGACAGGATGGTCCTCTAAAGGTATTTATAAGCAATAAAGTTTCTAGGAAGTAGACTTTGAAATGTGTATTTACAAAAGAGGGTAGAAGAAGGGAAACAGAAGAAGAACTAAGCAGTTACTGTGTTCCAGAAACATCATTTGATGGGAGTTTCAAAAAGGTTATGGTGGTCAGCTCTGGAGACAGAGATGCAGTCACTAGTTTAATGATGACCATGACCATCTCTTGAAGTAGAAGTCCAGGCTAAATGAAATCTTAATAATCTAACCTACAAAAAGAGAATGCCCAACCCAGAGGAGAGACTGGGCTCCAATGAGACGATCTATGGGCCTCACTTTGTAAAACTGATTTGTAATTAACTAGAGTTTATTATTTTTCTTTATCATATTTGTTCCTAAATCTGTTTTTGGAACTTCGTCTTGAGTTCTAAAGTTTCAGAACTTTGACTTGAAGAGACAATGATGTCTATCTAGGACATGAGAAAATGGGAAGTGTGTGCTGTGATTTATTTGTGCTGTAAGTACACAGTATATATGATGTAGAAGAGACCAGGACATATCTGGAAGTCGGCCTCTGCCAAGCGCTCTGAGATGTGCCACTATAACCTTGGGGTGGGGGAGGGGTGGTTCATGGACTTTCCACTAAGAAAGGCTCCTTCTCCCTCAACTTTTTTCCAGTGATGTCTCCAACATGGTTTTGAATGACTCAAGTTTTGGGCCTCCTACCACTTCCCTTGTTATGCACGTTTGCCATTTCCCAGATTTCATCATTAGGGCATTTCCTGAAATTCAGCCCAATGTGTTCTTTTTTTCTGATTTCAAAAAGGATTCTGTTTCAAGCCTCAGCTGTCAAATGGGGAACCCAACTGTGAACAGTAGCGAATTTGACTGTGACATCAGAGTTTCCAATGGGAACCCGACTTTCCACCCTGAGTTCCAATTTCCCTCTTGGTTCAGGATTTCAGAATAATGCAGTCTTCTCCAGACCTCACCGAGGTGCCACTGCTCGAGCCAATAGCAGCAGGACCCCAAATTGCCTTTGAGGCTGGCAGCCTGCAAGGACTGTCTGCCAAGAACCCCCTTGGAACCTCATCACCTTTCCAAGACCCTGTTTTTAAGCAGATCAAAGTACTTTTCTCACACTGGTGAAAGCCAGAGGTCCAGGTCAAGGTGAATGAGTGTGGGATTCTCAAGGAAGCTGGCAGAACATCAAAGAAAGTTGGGCGGGGCCTGAGTCCTTTCTTTGAAAACTCTTTTCCATTGTTTCCCAGACTTTTCCAGTTTGACACATTACTGAACTTGCCTCTCTGTTCCCACCCCAAGTCCTTTTAACTGTCCATTAGTTCAATCATCAGATGATTACATCCCTTTGGTGCTTACATGTTCCAAAAGCCAATAAACATACATATGTATTGATCTATATATGTGAATAAATGTCCATGTCCACTTACTAGTCATCTCATCTTAAACCCTGAATTCACAATTAAACTTTCTTTCTATTTCATTCTGTGCTGAGTTGTAGCCCCATAGCTCTGTGGCTCCCTGCCAGCCTGTGTACACTCTGAGGACAGCAGCGGTGTCCTCCTAGTCATCTCTGTGCTATTCCTCAGGCCTAATGCAGGGCCTGCCAAAGTTAAAATACTTGAAAATGGCCAGTGATCACCACAGGTAGTCTCAAACTTCCTCCCAATTTTAACAAGTATCTGTTTGTACCACAGCAAGGACTTTTGGGGAGCTGAATTGTCACTCTTGAAGGGCCAGAAAAAAGATATATTCAAGATCATCCCTTCTTAACCTAGATGGATACAAAAAAACAGGCAATATGGATACAATGAACAAAATAAGAAATACAGCCCTCAGAGGTGCCATGCACTGATCACTGACTCTGTGTCACGCACATGCCTCGTGTGCTCTGCTCTGTGTCATCTCATTTGGCTCTTCACACTGGAGCATCCTGGGCTCATTCGATTTTCACCTCTTCTCTGTCGGCAGTCCCCTTGGTGATCCCACATGTCAACCATATGCCACTAACTCCCAACTTCTCCAGGCCAGACTTCTCTTCCAAACCCCAAACTCACATACCCACTGCCTTTGGATGTCACAAACTCAGCACATCGAAAACTCTCTCCTGATCTGCCTGCAAAAGCTGCTCTACTTTCCACCTTCCCCAGATCAGCCTTCCCTTTGATCAGGCCAAAATTCTTTCAGTCATTGGAATTCGACTCCTTCTCTTGTACCCCACATCCAATACATGGGAAAGCAAATTCTGCTGACTCTCTCTTCAAGACAGATCCAAAATTCTGTAATTTCTAACACTTTCCCTCCATTCTAGTCAAAGCCAAGACTAACTCTTTCTTAGGTTGGAGCTCTGGCCTCTAACCACGGCTCCCTTCTACCCTGTGCCCTATGGTGTGATCCCAACAAAGTAACCAAAGTACATACTCTGTTAGACTTCAATGACCCTCCCTCTCAGAGAAAAAGCCAGTCTTCCCATCATCTGCCGTCTATTCTCTGACCCCATGTCCTAATGCTTCCCCACTGCTCTCCTGACTTCTGCTGCATGGTGCTCCTTGCTGTTTCACAAATGTGCCAGACCCACTTCTGGTCTTTGCTCCAGCATTCCCTCTGCCTGAAGCGTTCTTCCTGCAGGTACTCTCGTCTAATCCCTCAACCCTCTCAAGTTTCACTTAGGTTTGCCCAAGTGAAAGTGAAAGTCACTTAGTCGTGTCCAACTCTTTGCAACCCCATGGACTATACAGTCCATGGAATTCTCCAGGCCAGAATACTGAAGTGGGTAGCCTTTCCCTTCTCCAGGGGACCTTCCCAATCCGGGGATCGAACCCAGGTCTCCAGCATTGCAGGCAGATTCTTTACCAGATGGGCCACAGGGGAAGCCCAGGTTTGCCCAAACTACCTTCTGAAGGCTACCACTTGCTCACCCTCAACACTCCCAATCCCCCTCACTCTGCTCTACCTGTTTTTGTCCACAATGTTTCTCATCTTCTACGATATTACATAAAGTTGGTTACATATGACTTGGTTATCTTTCTTTTCCTTGTATAATGTAAGCCCATGAGGGTACACTTTTTGCCTCTTTAGTTTGGAAAGATCTTGTTCACAGAATAGGTACTTACTGTTGAATGAATGAGTAAGCAAAAAATAGATGCTCTTGGAATCAAGATATTCAAGCTCCCTGCCTCAGAGCTCCCAGTGGCTTTAACAGCCCAAGCAGAGTGCATTCTTACATCCATCATGCTCCATCTCAGACTCAAAGCCCTACATCCTCCAGTCCTCTAAATTCCCTCCCCAGAGCCTGACTCTCTGCCTTGAGCAACCATTTCCACTTGCCAGAGAGTGGCAAGGCACCATCCCATTTGCTTGAAACTAAATCCAAGTAAGGATGGGGAGCCTTCTTTGTGACAAATAACTTCTTGGTGAGTAGAAGCTAATAAAATATGACCACCATGGGCAGCTCCCTTGGCAAGCAGTTCCTTGAAGAGGGAATCACAGCCTGGCACAGCTCCGGATACTCACTGAAAAGCATGCTGGGACCTGGGGTGGGCTTCCAAATCTACCAGGGTCATGATGGGAAAAGGATGCTTACTTGTGGGGAGCATAAAGGAGTGTTTCCACTTTTGAAAAGAGGGACTACCCCCTATTCTAGTAACTAGAGTTCCATTAATTGGCTATAATAGTTTCTAGCAATCTTGATTAAGTAATATCAACTGAACTCAAAGACTTTAAATTCATTCGGGATGAGAATCTTCTCACAAGCTTCCCAGTAGCCTCAGAGACACTCAGCAGCCAAATTCCAAGATGAGAAAATGCCAAACCTCAAGTGGAAAATTCCGAGGTGGCTGCTATTTCTTGCTTTCTCTTCTCCTCCTACCTGCCCCTCCCCCAATCCTCCTCTTTCTCTTCTTCTTCTTCCTCTTAATACACCTAAGCATTGGATATTATCATCCCAGTACCTTTCCTGAACAACCTGGATAGACTGCAGGGGAATTATGCTGACTTTTACTGAAAAAGCCAGTTTTAAAAGTTTGCCCATTTAGTTGCACGTCATTGTGAATACACTTAGTGCCACTGAATTGCACACTTCCTAAAGAATGGTCAAGGTGGCACATTTTACGTTTTCCATATTTTAGCGCAATACAAATAATTAAATGTTACATATTATATGCTTCCATTTACATATTCTTAAAATGGCAAATGTGTAGATATGGAGAGAAAATTAGCAGTTGCCAGGAGTTAGGGAAAAGGAGGAAAGGAGGGAGGTGACTGTGGCTATGAAAGGGTAGCACCAGGGATTCTTGTGATGGTACTGTTCTTTATCTTGATTCTGGTGGTGGCCACACAAATCTCACAAGTATAAAATGTCATAGAACAAAGTAACACATGCACAAGCAAGCACAAATGAATGCGCATGCAGCTGGTGAAATCTGAATCGGATCAGTGGATTTCATCAATGCCTAGTTCCTGGCTGCGATATTGTCTGTAGTTGAGTAAGATGCTACCACTGAGGGAAACTGGATGGGGGGTATATGGGATCTCTTTGTTCTATTCCTTACAACTGCATGTGAATATACAATTAGCTCATAATAAAAAGTTAGGCAACAACAACAAAGGATTATGTCTCACTTGTGCCACATGTCCCACTCGGTATGGCTGGGGTTCTAGTCTATGTGGGTGGCACAGGCTGTTAGAGCTTCCACCATCTGGAATATCACCCGTCACCTTGTCAGGGGAAGGGAACATAGCAAGTTTCTCCCTGGGGCTTAAAGGTTTCCACCTGGAAGTGACACACCATTCCCCCTCATGTCTTGTTGGCCAAAGCAAGACCTTTGATTTCACCAGCTTCCAGGAAGTAGGGAAATTCAGTTTTGCCAATTATGTGGAAAAAGGAGAGGCAAAATATTGGTGAGCAGAATGATTCTTTAAGAATATCTAAATAGTTAAATATTCACAAAGTATTTTTCATTTACCTCAGCTTCCCCAGTGGCTCACTGGTAAAGAATCTGCCTGCAATGCAGGAGATGCGGATTTGATTCCTGGGTTGGGAAGATCCCCTGGAGGAGGGCATGGCAACCCACTCCAGTATCCTTGCCTGGAGAATCCCACGGACAGAGGAGCATGGAGATCGGGTTGCAAAGAGTCGGACAAGACTGCAGTGACTAAGCACATACACATCATCATGTGACCAAGGAAGTAAAGGTCTCCTGCTTGATTATAAATCAAATATAGGAAATGCAAATACAAATATTGCACAGTTCATTGTGGACAAAACTTTGCACTGGACCTGAGTTTCACTTTTTAGAAAGAGTGAGAGCTTACTGAAGGGATAATTAAAATGCTGAAGTATAATTTTAAATGCATTCATGTAATAAAAATGATTTCTCTTTGGCTTTTGTTTTATTACCAAGTATACATGGAAAATTGGAGAAGGAAATGGCAACCCACTCCAGTATTCTTGCCTGAAGAATCCCAGGGACAGAGGAGCCTGGTGGGCTGCCATCTATGGGGTCGCACAGAGTCGGACACGACTGAAGCGACTTAGCAGCAGCAGCAGCAGCAGCATACATGGAAAATACCTGCCTATTAAATTTTCATGGAAGTAGTGCTTGCAAATAACCTTTAACTTTTCTATCTGAAGATACAAATAGCCAATTTAAAATGTAACTCAGGTGTGCATGAAAATTTCTGCATATTAAAGGGAGGCCATGGGGAAGGGTAGGCACAGGTGGGCAGACTGATAGATTTCAAAGGACATGAAGTGTGGGAAGAATACCAGAAGGGCCAGGAATTTGCTAAGAAACAGGATACCATTAACCAAAAAATGACCAGATTACCCAAGGAATGACCAACTGAATGTGTGGTTCTTAAAAACTAAATCAGATATTTGCTACTTGAAAATATAGAGAAGATATAGCTTTTAACTTGTACTCTGTAAGAAGATAATTATTTTGATCAGAGTTGCTTAGAAATGGAGACAAGGGTTAACCTACCCTGTTGAGCATCTATTACATGTCAGTCCTTGTCTATGCCAGTCACCTTTAAGAGCACCATGCTCTTGCACTCTTTTAACCATTATTAGCACCCTATTTTACAAATGCATAAAGAGTTAGAAATGTGAAATCATGTATCCAGAGGGGCCATTTGTGCCCAGGACTGCCTGACTGCAGAGGGTGGTTCTCTCTGGTTAACTGTACTGTATCTCTCACTCATCAGTAGCTTCCTTGGGGTGGGATGGAGTCCATCCCATGACTGGACTCCAGCCCCTTTTTCAGATTCTGTTCTACTGACAGCACAGACCCCTAAGCTCTAGCCAGAGAACATGTGTCACACCTCCCCAAGTCCAACCTTCAGTGTCCAACCTCTGTGCTTTTGCAAAAGCTATTCCTCTTGCCTTTTCTTCCTGATCTCTGTACTCAAAATTTACCTATTCTGCAGGTGCCAGCTCATCTGCTTGATCCTTCAAGTCTTCCTAGATCATGGACTTAATATCTTTCAGATACAAGGCAAGAAAAGAATGACTACTTATATGAACTGATGAACAAATGATATCTGCTCCATTCTTTCTCTCTTTCCATTGCATTTATCATTCTTGTTATAGTTTACCAGAGGTTGGTAGCTATTTCTTTTCAATTCAGAAAACACTGAGTTCTTCATATCACAAAGTTCATGCCAAGTAGGGTGGGGAATACAACAATGGTTAAGACCCAGCCCAGCCCCAGCCCCTAGGTGCTCACAGTCATACAAATAATACAAACTGTTTGTGAAATGAACTCAGATACACACGAGTTCCCCTGCCAGACTCTCAGCTCTTTGAAGGAAGAAGCACATTTTCAGAGTGGGGGATATGACTTCATGCCTGTTCGAAGAGAAGTCTGACTCACACCAACATACTTCATCAAGAGCAAAGCCCAGTGCAGAATGATCCCGTTTCTGGCCAAGGCAAGACCCACCAGGCTCTATGATGGATGGCCTCATCAACCAGGATTGCAAATGCAGCTCCAGCTGGTCTGAAATGATAAGGTTAGAAAACCAAACGATACTGTCCTGAGCGTTCACAAAAATAAGCAGAAATTAGAGACACTTTAGAATTCTTAAGAATTATCACTTATTATTATAACCTTGTTTGTTTCAAGAGTGATCCCAGAACATTAAAAAAAGAATTATGATAAAATAAGATGGCAATATAATACTACTATTTAAAAGCATAGATTAATACCAGAAAACTCAAGACTATTCCATTTAACTTCATGTAAGGGAGTCTTTGAAATTAAGTTAAGTGACTCCAGGCTTTTTATTTACAGAAACGACTTGGATGTTGGTCTGAGAAGTGAGATATCCAAGTTTTCAAATAAACTCAAGTCATAGAGAATTGTAAATAATGAAGAACCATGAGGATGAAAAATAAATCTTTTAAATACCCTGTCTAATTGATAGGAAAAGCATTTTATATTAGATAAAACCCAATAAAAAATTTAAGGACAGGATGTAGAAATTACACACATACACACAAAGAATCACAAAATCTGCACAACCATTCTATATCCTGAGGGGGAAAAAGGAAGAAAAAAAAGCAAATGGGAAAGACAGTTGCATTGCTACGATAAAAAGAAGGAACACCCCCTCCCCCCAAAGAGGGACTATAGAAATGAAGCCGGAGCCTGGCTGCGTGCCCGGCTAGCCAGTAGCGTTCCTTTGTTTGAATAAGCAAAAGGCGCCCCCTCTGGGTGGATGCAGCATCTTGAGCACATGACTTGGCATGTGAAGGGCCTTTGTGCTGTGGAAAGGTGCCTGGCCTCCCGAAGAATGCAGTCTCATTCAGGGACTGAATTTCAGCTCCCACTCCCTTGTGGTAGTGCACACACTGGCAGCTGACTCTACCTGCCCAGCAGCATTTTGCATAAATCGCCTGGGGAAAAGGCATTAAGTTGTAGTTCCTTCTAGTTTCTGGGCTAAACGTTACCTCTCTGAGCTCAGTTTCTTCTGCACAGGGAGAAGGCAATGCCCACTCAGACCTTTCACGCAGGGATCAAATGAACTTACTTGTGGGGAAAGACTGGCTGAGCTGCCCCTCATCAACACAGGAATAAAACTCTCCTTACTACATAAGCAGTATCCCATGTACCTTTCAGGGAATGAAATATTTTCCCCTTTCACCTGCTAATGTATTCTTATTTGACATTTTGAAGTGTATTCATTTTCATATTTGCCTTCATTTATATTTCTTTCTTCAAGTAAAAATAATAATTATTATTATAATAGCAATGAACCAAAACCTTTAAATGAGTATCATTGACTGACTACTCTCCTGTATGCCAGGCATTGTGCCAAGCACTTCCTATACCTTTATGGTCTCATATAATCCTCACAAGTGGGAGTGTCATTTCCTCCACTGTATAGATGCAAAAACAAAGAACCAAAGGTTAAGGAATTTAAAGAAAACAAAAACAGCACAACTAGGACTTAAACCCATATATTTATGATTCAGAGCTTCTTGGCCAAACAAATAATCTCTCAATCTATTTATTACAGACAATTTGAAAAGAGATAAACAAAGAAGGAAATAACAATCACCCTTCCTCTGTCACCTATCTATTAACATAATGCCATTCATTCTCGTGATGCTGCTCTGATGTTGGAGGATAAATCAATAGAAGAAATTTTTTAAACATTCAAGGATATGGCTGTTAGGAGCAGATGCAACCACCAGTTTAGGAAGAAAGGAAAAGACTAATATTGTCTGCACTATAATTGTTTGCTCTTAGCCACTCCAAGTGCCATTATAATTCCTAATATCATCCCTTGAATCATTTATTCATGTTAATAATTGCAGCAATAACCATTCAGAATCTCTACAGCTTTAGTGAAAACAGTCATGGAAATATACAGTACATTTAATTAAATCTCTATTGAGAGTAAGTGGAAGGTACTTAATCATGTTCATAGGGCTGTAACTACTCTTTCTTATCAGAGACTCCACTCAGGAGGCCCTGTAAGCTCCTTACAACTGACAGGCTGCAAAACAGGCCCTGAACTGCACTGCTGCTGCCTTTGACAATTATCACCAGCTACTTCTGCACACCGTGCCTCCAAATATGGACTGCATTTGTGGAATCCATCATGTACGGTTTGTCCTGATTTCTGAAAAATCTTCCCATTATCAGAACATTGGTATCCCTCTTGAGTTGAAAATATCTGATTCCCAGAGGTGGGAGCAATGCAAAAAGCTACTCACCCAAAAGCCAAAATGCTTCTCCAGTGTTTTGTTTTGAGTGGTGACCAAGATAATTTTTGACAGATGATGAGGTGCCAGGTAGTGGATGCGGTATTTCAATTATCCCTTTTAATGCTCAGACTAATCCTATGAAGTAGTCAATACCCTCATTTTATAATTAGAAAACAATCAGGGTGATTAAGCATTTGTCTAGAGTTCCATTTCTCTTAAGCACATGAGAATCCTAGTTGACTTGACTCTCGCACATTTTGAAATGCTAAATACTACTACCTCCCAGGTTAGACATCAGCCCCAAAGAGAAATAAATAGCAGAGCCCCTCCTCAATCATACCCCACCCTCCAGTGAACACTTGGACTCCACTAAATAAAAAGAGCACTTTCCCAATAGCATTTTCCATAGAAATGGGATAAACAATCCTAAATACGCATGGAACTACAAAGGAACCTGAATAGTCAAAGCAACCTTGAGGGGAAAAAATAGCAGAATTGAAGGCATCTCACTTTCTGATTTAAAACTATATTACAAGGCTATCATAATCAAAACAGCATGACACTGACATAAAAACAAACAATGGAATAGATCAACAGAACAGAATAGAAAGCCCCAAAATAAAACCCCACTTTGTTGTTAATTAATTTACAACAAAGGAGATAAGAATATATAATGTGTAAAAGATAGTCTCTTCAATAAATTATGTTAGGAAAACTGTATCTCTATAACTTAAACTTTTAAACAAAAGTCAACTCAAAATGGATTAATCACTTTTCAAGTGATTAATCATTTTGAGTTGACTTTTGCCTGAAACCATAAGACTCCAAGAAGCAAATATAAGGGGTAAGCTCTTGTCACTGTCATTGGCAATGATTTTTCAGAGTTGACACCAAACGCAAAAGCAACAAAAGCAAAAGTAAACAAATGGGACTACATCAAACTACAAAGCTTCCATATTTGTAACCATCAAAGGAAACCATCAACAAAACAAAAAGACAATCTACTTAATGGGATAAATATTTGCAAATCATGTATCTTATAATATTATGGTCAAAATATACAGAGAACTTATTCAACTCAATAGAAAAAGAACCTGACTAAAAAGAGGTCAGAGGAGTTGAACAGCCATTTCTCCAAATATGACATAAAAATGGCCAACAGACACATGAAATGGGGCACAATATCATAATCATTTGTTGGTGGTGGTGTTCAGTTGCTAAATTGTGTCCAATTCTTTGCGACCACCTGGACTGCAGCATGCCAGGCTACCCTGTTCTTCACTATCTCCCAAAGTTTGTTCAAATCCATGTCCATTAAATCAGTGATGCTATCTAACAATCTCATCCTCTGCCACCCCCTTCTCCTTTTGCTTTCAGTCTTTCCCAGCATCAGGGTCTTTTCCAGTGAGTCAGCTCTCTAAATCAGGTGGCCAAAGTATTGGAACTTCAGCTTCAGCATCAATCCTTCCAATGAATATTCAGGGTTGATTTCCTTGAGGATTGACTGGTTTGATCTCCTTGTAGTCCAAGGGATTCTCAAAAGTCTTCTCCAGCACCGTAGTTCAAAAGCATCAGTTATTTGGAGCTCAGTAAAAGAATTTGGTCCAACTCTCACATCCATACATGACAACAGGAAAAAACATAGCTTTGGCTATATGTACCTTTGTTGGCAACATTCTGACTCTGTTTTTTAATATGCTGTCTAGGTTTGTCACAGCGTTCCTTCCAGGGAGCAAGGGTCTTTTTTAATTCCATGGCTGCAATCACCATCCACAGTGATTTTGGAGCCCAAGAAAATAAAATGTGTCACTGCTTCCACTTTTTCCATCTATCTGCCATGAAGTGATGGGACCAGATGCCATGATCATAGTTTTTTGGATGTTGCATTTTAAGCCAGCTATTTCACTCTCCCTTTTCATCCTATCAAGAGGCTGTTTAGTTCCTCTTCACTTTCTGCCATTAGAGTGGTATCATCTACCTATCTGCAGTTATTGATATTTCTCCCAGTAATCCTGCTTCCAGTTTGTGATTCATCCAGCTCAGCATTCCACATGATGTACTCTGCATATAAGTTAAATAAGCAGGGTGACAATATATAGCCTTGTTGTACTCCTTCACCAATTTTGAACCAGTCCATTGTTCCATGTCTAGTTTTTTTTTTTAGTTTTGACTTTTTTTTTTTAACTTTACAATATTGTATTGGTGTTGCCATATATCAACATGAATCCACCACAGGTATACACGTGTCCCCCATCCTGAACCCTCCTCCCTCCCTGTACCATCCCTCTGGGTCGTCCCAGTGCACCAGCCCCAAGCATCCAGTATTGTGCATCGAACCTGGACTGGCTACTCATTTCATATATGATATTATACATGTTTCAATGCCATTCTCCCAAATCACCCCACCCTCTCCCTCTCCCACAGAGTCCAAAAGACTGTTCTATACATCAGTGTCTCTTTTGCTGTCTCGTATACAGGGTTATTGTTACCATCTTTCTAAATTCCATATATATGCGTTAGCATACTGTATTGGTGTTTTTCTTTCTGGCTTACTTCACTCTGTATAATAGTCTCCAGTTTCATCCACCTCATTAGAACTGATTCAAATGTATTCTTTTTAATGGCTGAGTAGTAGCTCCATTGTGTATATGTACCATAGCTTTCTTATCCATTCATCTGCTGATGGACATCTAGGTTGCTTCCATGTCCTGGCTATTATAAACAGTGCTGCGACGAACATTGGGGTACACGTGTCTCTTTCAATTCTGGTTTCCTCAGTGTGTATGCCCAGCAGTGGGATTGCTGGGTCATAAGGCAGTTCTATTTCCAGTTTTTTAAGGAATCTCCACACTGTTCTCCATAGTGACTGTACTAGTTTGCATTCCCACCAACAGTGTAAGAGGGTTCCCTTTTCTCCACACCCTCTCCAGCATTTATTGCTTGTAGACTTTTGGATCGCAGCCATTCTGACTGGCGTGAAATGGTACCTCATAGTCCAGTTTTAACTGCTACTTCTTGACTCACAAACACAATCATTAGGGAAATGCAGATCAAAACCACATTGAGAAAAAAAAAAAAAAAACCACATTGAGATACTACTTCAGACATGTCAGAATGACTTTATCACAAAGGCAAGAAATAACAAGTGCTGGCATGGATGTGGAGAAAAGGGAAGACTTGTGCACTGCTGGTGGGAATGAAAATTGGTGCAGCCACTAAGGATAACAGTATCAAGTTTCATCAAGAAATTAGAAATAGAACTACCGTACAATCCAGCAATTCCACTTCTGGATGTTTATCCAAAGGAAAGGAAATTACTAACTTGAAAAGATATCCGTAACCCTATGTTCACTGTAGCATTATTTACAATAGCCAAGACATGGAAACAACCTGATTGTCCACTAATGGATGGATGGGTAAAGGAAACATGAAATACACACACACACACACAGATACACACATACATATAGAGAATGACATATTATTCAGCCACAAAAAGAAGGAAATTGTGTTATCTGTAACAACATGGATGGAATTTGAAGGCATTACACTGAGTGAAATAAGTCAGAGAAAGACAAATACTGTATGATATTACTTATATGTGGAATCTAAAAGAAACAAACAAACAAAAAATGAAGATCATAGATACAGAGAATAGATTGATTCCCAGAGGCAGGGGGTTGGGAGTAGGGGAAAATGTGTGAAAGTGGACAAAAGTTACAAACTTCAAACCATAAGATAAATAAATCTTGGGGATATAATACATACAGCATAGTATAACAATACTGTATTGTATATTTAATAAAGTTACTAAGAGGGTAGATCTTAACAGGTTTCATCACAAGGAAAAATGTAACTACGTGTAGTGATGGACAT
>NW_011494876.1:11249099-11285007 GCF_000754665.1 Bison bison bison
AAAGTCACTCTCTCCAAACACATATTACTCTATTAGTTGGGTCCATTATCTTGATATATTTCCATTCCAGATCTGAGCCATAATTCACTCTTCTGTGCCACACTCTGAAGGCATTTCAGGAAGTAAGTAGGATTCACAGAGCAATTGCAATCAACACAGCATGGGTTGTTGAACAGGTAAAGGACTTCGAAATTTGGTTTTCTGCTTCCCCTCTTCTACAGTTCTGTGCTACTTAGGAACACCTCCATAGAGCAGGTACAGCTCTACTACAGAAAAGTGGCCCCTGGCACCATTTTTCACCCTGAGAAATTAGAGTTAGCTTCTGTAACATTCTCACTTGAGCTAATTCCAAAGGGGACAACTGGGAGACCAGGAGGTTTGCTCGTGCTTGCCTGGTCCTCCTAGAGGCAAGCAATGCTTGAATCCTTGCAGGGAATTCCAGTGCTTGCAATTCCAGCTGTGCAACGGATGTCATTCTCACTTTGTCTTCCATCAGTGTAGGATAGCTGAGGAAATGCTACACTCGTCATCCTTACTTTCAAGGGAAAAAATATGTCTCCGTTACAAGACCATCTATGGTTTTCCAGTGTTTTCTCAAAGAAGGTAAAGGGGATGTGCTGAAAGACATGGCTGCCTGTGGACACTGCTGAGTAAATTTTGGCCAGTTTAGCATAGTCACGAGGCTCCAACAATAGTTTTTTTTTCCTGGTTCAAGAAAAGAAGGAAATAGTTCTCCCACTCTACTAAAGATGTGCTTGACTTGACAAAGGGGAAATCTATTCTTGCCCTTTGCTCTAAAGTGTTTCCATAAGCACAGTTCTGGGTGATTTTTAAGTATTATGCTTCAACTTAATTCCTTACATTCAAATTTACATAAAAAATGCCTGATCTCGGCAATGGAAAATAATTAATGCATCAAACCACTGTTGAATATTCAATAGCAAAGATCCATTAGCTTGAACGTTAATGCTTAATTACAGTATTGTTAGGTCTGCAATAATTTTTTTTTTAATTTGGAAGAATTAAAAGAATTCTTCACAAAAGAATGACCGAAATTCTAGGGATGGGATGACCAAATAAGCTCCTGTCCTATTTCACTCTTTAAGCTCCGTGCCTTTATATCCTGCCCTTCATCTTCCCTAGTACTCTTCTATCTTGTGAATGAATTGATTTTGCCAACTTTGAGGATCCTCATTAGTAATCTATTCAATATGTGCATTCCCTTTGAAAGAAAACCAGTAGTCTTGTGTGCATTGCCTATCTGCTTCTAATTTCCTATACTGTGAATTATGTCATCTAGTTTTCGTGCTGTTACCTGTGGGAAAAGGCTGTCTACATCAATTTGGTCAGACTGCCTCATACCCCTAGAAACACCAGTTTGATCACCACAAAGTTGACTCACACCTAAGAAGACCAACCCCAATTTCCTCTACCGTTTCTCATTGTTTAAACACTTAGCCTTCAGAAGGCTCTTGGATGAGTCATTTGACTCATAATGCTTCATCCAAGATCTAATACCACGGCGAGTCAGATCTGTACATACCTTGCAAAAGCAATGGAAACTGCTGAGATACTAAATCTAGGATATCTATTGTGGTTATGGAGAGTGGATCTTGACCTAGGTGATATTTTGATCCTCACCCTCCTGAATTTCCTCAGGGCACCTTCAGATGAAGTAGGAAACTTGTGATGTACAGGTTGAAGTAATTAGGTAAGAGGTAACATAATGCTCACATTTACAAAGCAGGGAGGAGTAAAAATACTTTCACATTAGATTACCAGGATAATTGCTTCTATTATTTAGTTTGATACCCATGGGCAAAGCATACACTATGAAGATTTTAAGAAGTATTTTAACCAAAATCTTGTACTTTTGGTAGTATCTAGCTGAGGGGACAAAAGACTGATTTCCAAAGCTTCCTCTGAATCGAATTTCCTAAGCAGGCACATTCACAAGCAGTCACACCATCCATGAGAGAAACTCTGACTGCAGGGGTATGAAGAGAGAATGTTCAGACACACTTTGGAGATGAAAAGTATTTCCTTTTCTATGTCTGTCCTACTCTGCATTAGTCATTCAATTGTGGATAGAGGTCCATTAAACACTAGACTCATATTTTTAAGTTTTTGAAGGAGGAGGGGGAGAAACATATTTGGTTGTCCAACAGGAATTCTGGAAGCTGATAACTGCCACTCCAGTCTGGGGAGGAGAGGCACAGATATGGCCTCTTCGTGTGCAACATGAACAGCCAGCATTCCTTACACCTCTGGTTCCCAGAGATCCAGGGATGAGAATCCTGCAATTCCTGTGCCCAGACACTCATTACAGAAGCTCCTATCAATGTTCTGGTCTCAGAAACCAAATCTAATGCAACGAACAACTATGGTCCCATTAATTTAAGGCTAAAATCTGCTTTCATCTGGAATTACTGGACAATCTTAAGTTGCACCTGTGACAAGAAAAAATAATTTGTTCCTGGACTGTTGCTGAGCTGTGATAAATGAGACCCAATGATTGAGTTATTTTACTTAATTATCCCTAACACCTAGTTCTATATACCTTCTGTTCTTGTTCTCAGAGTCTCTTGGTTACCATCAGGAATAAAGATATTCAGTGGCTAACACAGAGTTAATTCTAGAACCATCAAAGATAACTATCTGCATACACCTGATGCCCCAGTGCACATAAAAGATGTGAGGTGCCCCCATTCAGAACCATCATTGTCATTTTTTCCCCCAGTTTAATGAGCAGTTGATTTGCAATTTGCAGGATCATAATGAGTAGTGTAGAATAATAATAATATCAAAACCATTCAATATTAGGAATGAGAAAATCTTGGTCCCTGCCTGTGGTAGGCAGAATAATGCTCCCCTAAAGATGGCCACACCCTCATCCCCAGAACCTGTTAATTTGTTACTTTCACAGCATAAAGGGATTTGAGGATGTGATTACAGCTTTGGACCTTGAGTTTTGGAAATTATGCTGGATTCTGCAGGTGGGCTTAGTCTAACCACATGAGTCCATAACAGTGCAGAGCCTTTTCCAGCTTCAGACATAAACATGAGAAGGACTGGCATTTAGATGGAGGAAGGAGACTACTAGTCAAGAAATTTGGAAGTCTCCAGAAGCTGAGAAGACCACCAATCGAGTGATAGCCACTAGCTGTATGACCTCAGGAAACGGAATTCTGCCAACAACCCACATAAACAAGGAACAGGTTCTTCCCTGGAGCCTCTACAGTAAGGCAGACCTACCTTAACAATGTTAGACCAGTGAGACTCTACCAGACATCTAACCTACAAGATGCAAGGTAATGAGATCTGTGCTGTTTTCAGTCACTAAGTTTGTGATAATTTGTTACAACAGCAATAGAAAACTAATGCACTGCCCTCATGCAGTCTAAAGGGGGAGAAGAAAGAAAATTATCAGTGACAGTAGAGCAGGGTATAGCTTATGGGGTACAAATGTTTTGACCCTGGCTCAGCCTCAACTCTAAACTTGGTTTTGTTGCCCAAATGATGATATATGGCCATTGCATTACCAGTATAATTGTGTATATTAAATAAACCAATTTAAGTTTCAAGAAATGATTATGTTAACATTTTGAAGCAATTCTTTTTTTTTTTTTCCTTTTTTGACACACTGTAGATCTCAGACAGCATGGTCTGAGACACTCTCTTGATTTCTTGGCATCCATCACGAAGGTGTGGCTCTGAGGCATGGGAAAGGATGCAGGTTTGAAAGGAGCTGTGTGGAGGCATGTTGACAGTATCTTCCACAAGAAAGGAATGCCACATGCTAAGGTCAGTGGTAAAGACAGAAGTTATGGGCACAGAGGGTCTGAGCAGAGACCACAGCGTCTGGGGCAGTAATAGGGCAAGGAGGCCTCAAGGTGCCTGGGGAAGCAGGGAGAGCTTGTTGGTGTGGTCCTTGGGGGCTGTGCTGCGAGTTTGAATTTCACGTTATGAGCATGTTATGGGAAGTTGTGACAGGTTCAAGGAGTGAGGGGAGAGGGAGCTTATGTAACGGACACATTTAACTGTGGCCCTTTTGGCATTACTCCCCAGCTCTAAGATGTGTGTTCCCATTATCTGTCGCTTTCCTCTCTGCATCTCAATCCTCTTCTGGAAAATGCTCTTATTTTTTCCAACTGTTTTGACTTTTTAAGACTCAGACAAACAGAAAAGTAGAGCATGAAATAATGAACATCCACAAACCCATTTTCTATATTTAGTAATGTTAACATTTTGTAATTTTAAGTCGTTTTTTTTCCCCCGATGCTAAAGTAAATTATAGACATCAAGATGTTTTATCCTAAAATAGCTCAGTATGAATCCCAAAGAAGACCATTATTTTACACAACCGCAAGTCAGCATCACAACCAACAAGATTAATAATTGCCTGATATCATCCAAACCCAGTCTTTGTTTCCACTTGTCTCATCATCCCCGAGTATCTTTTAAAATTTTTGGTTCAGTCAAAAATGAAAAACTCATACATTTTATTAGATTATTATTTCTTTTGAGTCTCTTTTCACAGATCAGGCCTTTATCACCATCCTTACTTTATTTCCCTAAGGCAAAGAGGCCAAGTCACTTGTCTTTTGGAATGCCCCACTTCTGGATTTAATTGGCTCCGTAGGCTGTTGATGAACTTGCTCCTCTGTCTCCTCTCCCTGTTTCCTAACCTTTGTGTTAGAATCCCAGTAGGTTTTTTTTTTTGGCATGAATACTTGGTAGTCGAGGCTAGGTACTTCCCACTGCCTTCCATGAGGGACATGTCATGCCTGGTGCTACATATGTCACCACCACATATGTCAAGATCAATGTCTACTTAAGTTCATGACAGTGATAGGTTTTTCTTTTATGAGCAATACATATCTGTAGGATCATATATTAGCCTCATTTGTGTATCTAGTACTTCATCAGTAGTCTGCCTAAAGATTTTTGTATTTATTCTTAATTTTTACCCAAATAGGGTTACATAGGCATTGCAAACTGGTCATTTGCTTTTTGATGCATAGAATGGCTAAACCATGAGGGTGATCAAATTATTTCATTTGGATCAACCAACATGGAAAAACTCTAGTGTCCCCTACTTCCCTTTCTGCCTCTCTGGGTGTCATCTGGAAGGGGCACGTTCAAGGCTGTCAGACCCCGTCCCTCCCTGCACCCAATGATCCCACACATATCACATACATACCAAGCCAACAAGTGAGGCTGTCTTTCAATTATTGACAGAATTGCTGTCAGACAGCCAACTTTCAAGAGCAGAAAGCGTCCGAGGTGGCAGGAAGCATGGGGCCCCCAGAGGGCCTCCTTTTGCATGCATGGCCTGTCACGAGGGTAGCCAATTGCCCATCTCCTGTTTGTTTTATGGGAATCAGCCAGCCAAGGAAGAACAGCAGTAAGAGATCCATTCAGCCTCAAGGTTACAGCAAGGAAGGAGGTCCTAATTTGAGACTGGGGAGATTTCTCATGACAACTAGAAATATTTCCATTGAAAGGCAAAGAAAACTGAACTGACACTTCTTCTCTTACTGGACTCCTCACCTAGTCAATGTCCTTGCTTCTCCTCCATGACACAGGCTCTTGGCAGAGCTGCTCAGCACTTGTCTTGTGAATGGAAACTGTTAATTAAACACCGCTGTGCTTCTGGGAGACAATTTCTAGGCAATTACTGACCCCCATTCAACCCGGTGGAAATGTCCCCACATTCCTGGGAGACCTCCCTGAGATGCCAGCCTTTCCCCCAATCTTTTTTCGCTTTTTTTTTAACCTTCCTTGTACATTTGGATATTATACAATCCTCTAATAAAACTGAAATGAAAATAATTATGTTCCTTGGTGGTTTCAAGTATTTGTTCATTTCCAAAAGTGGAGACACTTTATAGTATTGGCTGCTTTTATCCTCTCTGTAAATTTAGATGTTGTACCTATTGGCTATTATTTTCTCTAGTCCCCAACCACTAAACAGTTAAAAATACAGGGATGCAGCTCATGGGGCTTTCATGTGGCTCTTTTCTCTGGAAAACCACTGGCTTGGCATCCACTGGCTCAGCATGTTGGTCTAATATTCTGTCTGCTAAGGTAACATTGTGGTTTAGCAAAGGGAAGGAAAAAAAAATATGGGCGGAAGTGGAATGCCACACTATGGTGTAAAGACTTGTTTTGAAAATCATTAAAGATACATCAAGGTTCAGGAGGTCTTTGATTTCAGAGCCATGAACGGGGGTCAGATGTCTCACAAACCCCTAGACATCATATACACTGTTTTGTGGGTCTTTGCGTTTGTACAATTTCCTGAGAAGAACAGTCATGACTTTCACTGGATCCTTGGAGGGGTTCAGTATTCAACAAATTAATATGATTTTCAGTGCTCAAAAAGACACAGAGAATGGGAAGGAATTAAAGAACAAAGTGAGCCCCACCACGTGACCTTGTCAGACACACTCTACATTTAGCCAGTTGCCCAGGCATCGTGAGTAACACATCCTTTCACTCTCTGCAGAATCCTCCTTGGGATGGTCTCCCTGTATAGAACCCTGGTCCCCATGCTGTTGGCCTAACATTCTCATTCCCCTCTGCAAACCACTGACACCCCCCTTTTCCAAGTACATCTGCTTAATGGGAGTTTTAACTAAACACAGGTCATGTCTTTTTGGCTAAAATTGCCTGTGAAATAGTGACAATGCTACAGATTATCAGATTACGAAACCTGCAGGGTGAGTTGGGCTCAGGACCTGGAGCACAGACAGGATTCTGGGAAGACTGTTGTATAATGCTGTCCTGCCCAGAAACCCTCTAGTGCTGGTGCAGGTCAGGCCTGTCTTGGAGCAAGTGAGAAGCAGGGATAGGTCAGAGGGAAATGAAGACTCTGGACAGGTCTGCTGTTGTGCCACATTTAGACCTTTACCACCATTTCCAGTGATAACCTTGGAGGCTAAAAGGGAAATGCAAGGGACTCTATGATTTCCTTTGCTGTGCAAAAGCTTTTAAGTTTAACTAGGTCTCATTTGTCTATTTTTGTTTTCATTACTCTAGGAGGTGGATCAAAAAAGTCCTGCTGAGAATTCCCTGATGGTCCAGTGGTTAGGACTCTCTGCTCTCAATGCTGAGGGCCTGGGTTTGATCCCTGTTCAGGGAACTAAAATTTGACAAGCTGTGTAGTGCAGTCAAAAGAAATAATAATAATAATAATAATTTATGTCAGAGGGTAGTGAGCTCCCTGTTTTCCTCTAAGAGTTTCATAGTATCTGGTTTTACATTTAGATCTTCAATGAATTTTGAGTTTATTTTTGTGTATGTTGTTTGAAACTGCTATACTTTCATTCTTTAAATGAAAAGACAACCCACAGAATGGGAGAAAATATTTTTAAACAAAGCCACTGATAAGGGATTAATCTCCAAAATATACAAACAGCTCATGCAGCTCAATATCAAAACGACAAACGATCCAATCAAAAAAATGAGCAGGAGATCTAAATAGACATTTCTCCAAAGAATATGTACAGATGGGTAAAAAGCACATGAAAAGATGCTCAACATCTTTTGCAACAAAAATGCAAATCAAAGCTACAATGAAGTATCACCTCACACTGGTCAGAATGGCCGTCATCAAAAAACCTACAAGCATAACGGGAAGCTGCTGTATAACACAGGGAGCCCAGTCCAGTGCTCTCTCAATGACCTAGAGGGGTGGGATGGGGGTGCGGTGGGAGGGAGGGTCAAGAGGAAGGGGATGCATACGGCAGAAACACAACACTGTGCAGCAGTTATCCTCCAAATAAAAAATAAAGAAATAAACTTGTAAAGAAAAGGGGAAAAAAAACTACAGACAATAAATGCTGAAGAGGGTGTGAAGAAAAGAGAACCCTCCTACCGTGCTGATGGGAGTGTAAACTGGTACAGCCACTATGGAGAACAGTATGGAGTTTCCTTTAAAAACTAAAAATAGAGCTACCATATGATCCAGCAATCCTACTTCTGGGCTAAATCTGGAGAAAAATCATCATTCAAAAAGATACATGCACCCCAAATTTCATCATAGCACTATCTACAATAGCCAGGACATGGAAACAACCAAAATGTCCATCAACAGAGGAATGGATAAGGAAAATATTGCATATATACAATGGAATATTACTCAGCCATAAAAAAGAATGAAACAATGCCATTTGTAGTCACATAGATGGGCCTAGCGTGAAGTATACTGAGTGAAGTAAGTCAGACAGAGAAAGACAAATATCACATCACTTACACGTGGAATCTTAAAAAGTGGTACAAATGACACTTATTTTACAAAACAGAAATAAACTCAGAGATGAAGAAAATGAGCTTCTGGTTACCAAGAGGGATGGAGGGGGAGGGACAAATCGGGAGACTGGGATTGACACACTACTATATATAAAACAGATAACCAATAATGACTTACTGTATAGCACAGTATCTGTTCAATACTCTATAGTGACCTATATGGGAAAAGAATCTAAAAAAGAGTAGGTATATGTATAACGGATTCACTTTGCTATACAACAGAAACTAACACAACATAAATCACCTGTTCTCCAATAAAAATAAACTAAAAAAAAAAAAAGAGAGACTATGAAAAGTTCTCAGGTGCCATGACAATCTTTTTACATTTCCAATATAAATGGAATCTGAAAAAAATGAAAACATCCCAGGTAACGCTCAACCTCTGCAAAGCCCAAGACCCAAGGTATTTATTCACTTAGCCACTCAACAAATATTATTAAGCATCTATGATGTGCCAGACACTGGGATTATATTGTGAGCAAAACAGATTCTGAGTCCTCAGCCTCCCAGAATTCATGGTTTGTACTAGTATTCTTGCCTGGAAAATCCCATGGGCAGAGGAGCCTGGTAGGCTGCGGTCCATGGGGTCGCTAAGAGTCGGACACAACTGAGCGACTTCACTTTCACTTTCACACGCTAGAGAAGGAAATGGCAACCCACTCCACTGTTCTTGCCTGGAGAATCCCAGGGATGGGGGGAGCCTGGTTGGCTGCTGTCTAAGGGGTCGCACAGAGTCGGACACGACTGAAGTGACTTAGCAGCAGCAGCAGCAGCAGGGTGTAAAGAGGGGCTTCAGAGGTGCCTCCTGAAGCCAAGGTCCCAGAGCATTGTAGGCATTCACTAGATGGTCATTATTGACAATATGTGTTCATGAAGTTAGCACAGACTGACTCATTACTTTGAATAAACAGGCTAGTATTGTTTCTTTTATTTTTATGATCAATAATAACTGATAATTACTGATGTCATACCTTTTAAATGAGAATTAGCATAGAATTACAAAGGATTGTTTTTGCAATTGCTATAATGATATATTTAACAGGCTAATTTCCATCCTTTGACTATTCGAACAAATTAGGCATTAAGAAATTTCCTTTAATATATATAAAAAGTCAACCTCAAACACACACGTACACATGCAAAACAAGAGAAAAGAAGGAAAGTCAGACACCCACAAAACATTGTTGTAATTCTCTTAAAGAACGTTACAGTTACTTAAAAGAACTGACAGCCACTATCATCAAATACAATAATTCAAGGATTTCACCCGATTTTGTTAGAAGTAACTGAGGCTGCTTAATTTACCTTCACCTTTTTAAACCAGAAGTGTCATTTTGAAAAATGGATGGACAAGGTTTTTGAGAGCATTATTCCCTGCAATTTATCTTTCTCTTTGGAAAGAGTCACTTCAATAACAAACCCAATCTGAAACGCGTTGTCTGCACTTGGTGAAAGCACTTTGGGGGGGCCACAGATTTCACAACTCTCTAATCTCCTGGAACTGCAAGATCTTTCCCAGCCCAGTGTGATAAATCAAATTAATGTCTCCAATTACAGCCCAGGAAAACAAGAGACAATTGCTTCAGAATGAGCTGGCCCCTTTGCAAATCACGACCTTTTTATTTATTGTGTATATCATGCTTGCCTTTCAGGCGTTTTTATTTGAGGTGACTGTAATTAATGATATGGTTCATTAGTTGGAGAACAGCTCGGGCAGCTTCACAGCACAGTAGTTCACAGCATTGTGGGATTTAACTGATTCCACATGGCCCCAAATAGCTCCCTAATAGGGCCGTGGTGGGAATAGCTTGATGTGTGCATGGCAAATGACGTATTTCCAACCAGGAGTACACAGCGGAGGCATGGTGTGCCGAACGGTGTTATTTTTGGCTGATACATAATTAATATCACAGGCTCCTTCTGTTCCATAGGCTTCTCCCTGCCTTTGACTTGTATCAAACTCAGTTGATACAGCATTTTAGGTTCTTGATTAGAATGGCTTTGTGCTTGAGTTTCTGAGAGTAAATCTAATACCTGCACCAGTATGAGAGGTTTCAGTTAACTGTTTTCCTTTCTACTAAAATGTCCCCTGACCAGCAGGAGGAAAAAAAGCCCACCCAGGTGTCATGCTGTGAAAGATCCATTTTTCTCAATGAATCCCAGCTCTGCTACACATGAGAATCACCTACAAAGTGCCCCCAAATACACCTCATCACAGAGATCCTGCTTTAACTAGTCTAGGATAGGGCCCAGGCATCGGCATGAACCATCTTTTTAGAACATTAGTTGGATTAAGCCTTGATGGCTTATCACATGCTCCTGAGACTCTGAATAACCCAGTCCCTGACATGTCTTCTAACTTGGCTATATCTTCCATGAAAGAAAACAATTTATTACCCTAGAGCTTTGAAGAAATTCTCGCCCCCATCTCCAGGTACCCCTGCAGTCCTGAGTCTACCTGAACATTATAGTAAAAATAAGAATTATCCTTCCTAAGAATCCATGGTTCTATCAGAAAGGTAATCCATACGCTTGTCAAGGTTTTCAGACGTGTTTGCTGACTTGCATTACCCTCCCTCAGAGCTGGTACAAGCTTCCTAGAGCCCAGTACAAGGCTGACCCTACACTAGAAGTTCACTGTTTCACAGCCTCAACTTAAACAAGTGGTGAGTAGGCTTCGGTCTTCTCCAGCTGGGAAGAAGTAAGCAACCCTAACTCTGGTCAAGTCTCCTACTCAGCTGGCACAACCATTAGCACTCACGTAGTATTTATTTTTTTCAGATTTGAAATCTAGACTGCCTCTGACTCTCGTCCTTAGCACAGTAAATAAGGTTGCTTTATCACATCCTCGAGTTTCTGTGATGTCCCCACACTGGACGTGAATAGTGGTCCTCTGTTTCAAGTTTCCCCCTGGCTTGAGTATTGATAATTGTAGGGCTGCTTCTTTAGGCATTGTTAATGGCGATTCGCTGTCATGGTCCCCGGTGTCATTTATGACCCGCTGGCCCTCGATGAGTCTCTCATTAATCCTGGGGCCTTTCTTTTCAGGGAACAGGGTTGCTTCCATTGCCCCTGTAGGCATGGCTTTACACCCTTGTGGGAAAGCTGGTCTTCTCTTTCCCTTTATTTTGGGGTCTTTCTCTTTCGGCGATGGTAATCCTATGATGAATATCTTCCTTTTGCTGAAGAAAACTAGCTTCTGGGCATGTAGCATTTGTCTCTGTTTCAAGGTTCCCCACCCCTTTGCAGTAATCTTTTCCAACTGAATTGGCAATATTCTTATCGTCAATGAAAACAACAAAGATTAATCATTGGTCCCTTCGTGGTCTCTGGTCGATCATTAATCATCTGAGCTTCTGCATTGTGTAGCATCGTTGGATCCAACCTACGTATTTCCATGGGACAGATCAATCACTGCTGCTCAGTGAGAGCGTACTGGATCTTCCACAACAATGTAACTCACATGTAGCCATCTGCTCTAGGTCTGACTCTAATCTGAACAATCTCTTTCATATAAACATTCACTTGCTACCTGATATATCCAATAGAAAGAGCATGCTTTCGGAATGAATGAATGAGACACCTTTAGTAGTGTCTGGCACATGCTGATTTAATTTGGAGTTATGTGTCATCTACGTTAGGCTTTAAGTCTTCTTAACTTTTAGACCAATTCTATTATTTTCAACAACAAGAATAAAAAGAGGTCCTAAGGCAGGGCTTGCAACCTGCCCTTCCTCTACATACACATGTTACATTTGTTTCTGTTTTTCATAGCAGTCCTATGAAATGTGCACCACTGTTGTGTCCAATCCGCCTAGGGGGAAGTGAAAGTTATGAAGAGGCAAAGTGATTTTCTCCAGATCATGGAATCAGTAGTATTGTATTTAGTTGTTATTCAAACAACAGTGATTCACAAAGCATTACCACTGAAGTTGGATGTTCCATGGATTAATCCACATGATTAAGGCAATGCAACCCACTCCAGTACTCTTGCCTGGAGAATCCCATGGATGGAGGAGCCTAGTAGGCTGCAGTCCATGGGTTCGCTAAGAGTCGGACATGACTGAGTGACTTCACTTTTCACTTTCATGCGTTGGAGAAGGAAATGGCAACCCACTCCAATGTTCTTGCCTGGAGAATCCCAGGGACAGGGGAGCCTGGTGGGCTGCCGTCTATGGGGTCGCACAGGGTCGGGCACGACTGAAGCAACTTAGCAGCAGCAGCAGCAGCAGCAGCAGTGCTCTCATGTATTCCTCACCACTCCTCCCTGCTTCCTTCCTGAAGCTCATAGAAATAGCTCTTGACACTCTCCTTAGTCTTGATGGATATCACTCTTCTCAGCTAAAGATACTGACCTAGCTGATTCTGGGCCATATACTCATGAAATTTTGTCTACTGCATTGGGCAGGGAACTTACACAAAACTGTTTCTCAAGACTTTAAACTTCATAGAATGTAATGAACTTCAAGGCTCATTTAGAGCAGCTTTGATCCAACTGTTCATATACAATTAATGCTGGAAACGGGCACCAGTCCATGAGTGCTGAAAAGCTGAGAAGATGCTTATGTGGCTTTCTTTAACCCTTTTCCACTAATAAAATTTTTCATCTGTGATCAGTTTAATACTGCCATTTTTCCTTCCTTTTTTGCAAAGTAAAACTGGTAATAAAAAGCTGAAATGTCATCCGGACAATAAACTCTTTGACCAGTCTTCAAAATCACCCAGTAAGTTAAGGAAACAGTTAATGTATTAAACAGAGTGTAGGAAGTGGACATAAATTAACTAAGCTTCTGTACTTTAACTTTAAATGATATTATGAAGGCTGTAAGCACCCAGGAAAGAAAACAGCCTGGTGAGGTCCCTTCCCCTCTATCAGCTCTGAGACCTGGTCCTGGGAGAACTTAATTAAACCCTTTTGTGTGACTCTCGCAGATGCTGCTTCCACCCTGACTCTGTTGAAAGAAGTTCTGCCCCAATGGTGGGTCAAGGCATGAGCAGGCATAAATTAAAGGGTAAGCCAGCCCTGGGCTCCGGAGCCTGCATTCTTATCTCCTCCTCTGAGATCTCTACTGCTTCCCATGAAAGGCCATGGCATTCCAGGTAAAGTCAGCACCTGGAGGGGAAGTATAGAGCTGGGGGACACAAAGTGTGTTTGGAAACTGGGCCTGCAAATCTAGAAAAGAATGGCAAACACCTGATATTAGGCTGCCACACTCCTTCCAGGCCACATGGCACTCTTGCTTCTGAAAAATGCATCAGTCCTAGACACCATCTCAAAACTTCCCTCCAAATAGTGCAAATCAGAAGTTATGTTATCCTAGGACTGACAGAAGTTCTTCACCTGAGTTTCAAAGATTTCCTGGGTCCATGTTTAGAGTTGATGATAAGAATATGCACTTGTACAAATGTGTCATTCTGGGGAGACATTTCATGGCTTTCATCAGACTCTCAGTAAGATCCCTGGTCTAAGGAAGATCAAAACCACTAGTTAGAAACGCTGGAGAAGGTATGGTGGAGAAAAGGGACACTTCCTATACGGTTGGTGGGAATGCAAATTGGTGCAGCCACTATGGAAACCAGTATAGAGGTTCCTCAGAAAACTAAAAATAGAACTACTGTATGATCCAACAATCCTACTCCTGGGCACATATCCAAACAAAGCTATAACTCAAAAAGATACATGCACCCCTATGTTCATAGCATCACTCTTCACAACAGCCAAGACATGGAAACAACCTAAATGCCCACCAATGAATGAATAGACAAAGAAATGGTTTTGTTGCATGGGGTTGTCATGTTGTATGTTATCGTTAGGTGGTATGGTCTGTATCTGTTTTTGTCCCATAGAATGGTGTTAGCAATTGCCCGTTCCCAGAAAGATATCACATAAAATTGCAAGGTGTATGTTTTGGTTTATATCTGGGACAGGGCAATGGTTTCTTCAAATGAAATGGTGGTACCATCCAGCTGGTGAGATAAGGAACCATCTCAAGCTGAACCAAGGTCAGAATTATGGAGGCAGAAAACTCTGTTCCTTCTGAGCCAGAATGATCGCTCATGCCTATCTGCACTGAAGCATGTGAACAGAGGTTCATGCAGGCTTATGAAAGAGACGAGAGGCAATGCTTTCTGAAAATAAGTCAGCTGTCTATAGCACTAATATGAATACATAAGGTGGTGGTATACTTATAAAACAGAGGAAAACATAGGAAAAACACTCTTTGATATAAATCACAGCAAGATCTTTTTGACACACTTCCTAAAATAATGAAAATAAAAACAAAAATAAACAATTGGATCTAACTAAACTTAAAAGCTTTTGCACATCAAAAGAAACCATAAACAAGATGAAAAGACAACCCTCAGAATGGGAGAAAGTATTTTCAAATGAAATAACAGACAAAGGATTAATCTCCAAAATATACAAACAGTTCATGGAGCTTAATATCAAAAAATAGACAATCAAATAAAAAACATCGGCAGAAGACTGAAATAAGACATTTCTCCAAAGAAGACATACAGATGGCCAAGAGGCACATGAAAAGATGCTCAACATAACTAATCATTAGAGAAATGTAAATCAAAACTGTACATTTTAAATCAAAACTGTATATTTTATCAAAGGCTTTATATCCTCACCCTGCTTATTTAACTTAAATGCAGAGTACATCATGCAAAAAGGTGGGCTGGATGAAGCACAAGCTGGAATCAAGATTGACGGGAGAAATATCAATAACCTCAGATATGAAGATGGCACTACCCTTATGGCAGAAAGTGAGGAAGAACTAAAGAGCCTCTTGATGAAAGTGAAAGGGGACAGTGAAAAGTTGGCTTAAAACTCAACATTCAGAAAACTAAGATCATGGCACCTGGTCCCATCATTTCATGAAAAATAGATGGGGAAATGATGGAAACAGTGATAGACTTTATTTTCTTGGGCCCCAAAATCACTGCAAATGGTGACTGCAGCCATGAAATTAAAAGACGCTTGCTCCTGGGAAGAAAAGCTATGACAGCATATTAAAAACCAGAAACATTACTTTACTGGCAAAGATCCATAAAGTTAAAACTATGTTTTTTTCAGTAGTCATGCATGGATATGAGAGTTGGACCATAAAGAAAGTTGAGTGCCAAAGAATTGATGCTTTTGAATTGTGGTATTGGAGAAGACTCTTGAGAGTCCCTTGGACAGCAAGGAGATTCAACCAGTCCATCCTAAAGGAGATCAGTCCTGGGTGTTCTTTGGAAGGAATGATGCTGAAGCTGAAACTCCAATACTTTGGTCACCTGAGATGAAGAACTGACTCACTGGAAAAGACCCTGATGCTGGGAAAGATTGAAGGTGGGAGGAGAAGGGGATGACAGAGGATGAGATGGTTGGATGGCATCACTGATCAATGGACATGAACTCCCAGCAAGCTCTGGGAGTTGGTGATGGACAGGGAAGCCTGATGTGCTGCAGTCCATGGGGCAGCAAAGAGTCGGACATGACTGAGCGACTGGACTGATCGAAATAAAAACTACAATGAGGTATCACCTTACACCAGCCAGAACAGCCATCATTAAAAAGTCTATAAATAATAAATGCTGGAGAGGTTGTGGAGAAAAGGAACCCTCTTACACTTTTGGTGGGACTGAAAATTGGTACAGTCACTATGGAAAACAGTATGGAGGTTCCTTAAAAAACTAAACAGAGAGCTACCATATGACCCAGCAATCTCACTACTGGGCATATACTCTGAGAAGACCATAACTCAAAAAGATACTCGTACCCCAATGTTCACTGCAGCAGCACTATTTACAACAGCTAGGGCATGGAAGCAACCCAGATGTCCACTGACATATGAATGGATAAAGAGCATGTGCTACAGACACAGAATGAAATATTACTCGGCCAGGGAAAGTGGACGTCAGTTGAAGTAATGAGTAACGAGTAAATTGAGTCAGTTGAAGTAATGTGGATGAGCTGGTCATATAGACTGAAATAAGTTAGAAAGAGAAAAGCATGTATATTAACACACACTCACACACACACACACACACACACACACATATATACATGGAATCTAGAAGAATAGTACTGATGAACCTATAGGCAAGACAGGAATAGAGGAGCAGATGTAGAGAACAGACTTGTGGACATGGTGGGGGGGGAAATGGGGCTGCAAATTGAGAGAGCAGCACTGCCATATACACACCACCAAGTGTAACACGGGCGGCTAGCAGGCAGCCGCTGTGTAGCACAGGGAGCTCAGCTCAGCGTTCTGGATCCACATGAGTGGAACGGGGGAGTGGGAGGGAGGTTCAAGAGGGAGGTGATGTATGTGTACCTATGGCTGATGCACGATGTCATATAGCAGAAATTAACAACACTGTAAAGCAATTACATTCCAACTTAAAAAAAACAACTTGGCTTAGAGCAATAGTAACGATTTTTGATCAGGGTTGCATCCATTATATAGATCTTTAATATTAACCTCTGTAAATATTGAGCCATCTGATCTATAAAATGTGTATTACTCAAGTTATTTAGACCTCCTTTAACTTACATAACATTTTATGATTTTCCACGTGGATATCTTGCCCGTTGTTTACTTCTCCTGGCGTTGGATGTTTCTTAATGCTACTATAAATGTAAAGTATTAAAAATTCCTGTAAAGATTGTTTTTGTTTGTCTGTTTTGTGGGGGTTTTTTGGCCTCTCCATGAAGCACGCAAGTTCTTAGTTCCCTGACCAGGAACTAAATCCCTGCCCCTGCAATGGAAGCGCAGTCTTAACCACTGGACTGCCAGAGAAGTCGCTATAAAAGTTTTAAATGTTTTTTTGGTAATTTTAAAAATTACTTTGCAAAGTTTTATTTTTTTCAGTATTTCAATAATTTTAGATAGAAAACAATGCATTTCTTTCCTATTTTCCTTGTATCCTGTAATCCTGATAAATTTTTCTAACAGTGTGAACAATAGGTTCTACTGGATTCTATATAAGTACACATATTTCACCCAGAAATAATAAGATTTGTTTCTCCTTTCACTCATTATACATTTTAGTTTTTAACACTGCCATTTTCCACTGACCAGGACACTGTAAAGAACAAGGATACAGATAAAGTACAGTCCATTTACAGTTTGATAGATTAATTCCCAATTACTAAAATGAGTGGGAATTAATCCTGTCTGGCTAAATCCCACTCATATCAGGACTGGTTCATGCTTCTCTACTCTCATCTTGCCAGTTATTCCTCTTTTGTAGCACTTAGCACTATTATAAATTTTAGATATATATGGGGGTTTCATTGATTAATATGCATTTTCAGTGCCACCTTTATGCATTAATAGCATTTTAAAATAGGCCACAAGGATCAAGAAGGCAGCAGCTGGACTGTGGAGCCCATACTGTATCCTCTTCTAAATTAGCACATGACTTGCAAAATGTATACTAAATACCAAAGGAGTGAAAAATAAAAATGGACATATGGCCAACCATGTGAGGAAGGTACCATCATGTATTTCCATTTTTCAGATGACAAAACTGAGGCTCAGGGAGTTTATAGAGCTGGTCAGTGATAGCTCTGCTATCTGTTGTATTGTAAAACCATTGCTCTTGGCCACAGACTCCTGCTGCCATGAGGGCATTTCAGGGGTTATGTATTTGGTAAGAAGGTCTCACTGTTCAGGGTGGGCACTTTCATATTAGGCTCATTTGTGGATTGAAATTGGATCTTTATGAGAGATAAGATATTTCAACCACTGCTGACCTAACAACCACTACACAAGCCCTTTGAATGCTTCATTTTGTTTTGTGTAGGCAATACCAGCTAACAGATAAACTAGATTTATTACCTTTGTGTCACAGGGGGCAGAAAGTGGCCAATTTGTCATCTCTTTCTTCTTTTTGACTCACGAACGATTGCATGTGGCAGAGGCAGTTTACATTCAGAAATTTCCCTTTCACACCTGTCAGGTCAGTTTCTCAGGGTCATTAATCCCTACCAACCCACGGCAGGCACAGCACTGACTGCTCACTGGCTCTATTCGCAGGATAAAGTTAGTGGGGGACGCGGTGAGGATGGCCACAGTGTGGCCTGGCTGGCCAGTCAAAAGTTGATAGAGCAGCTCCCTGGCCAGGCCTGATCTGAAAGCTGCCCTGACTGAAATATTCTTTCAATGAGGTTTGGCTTTGGAGTCAAAAGACCAAGCATGAGCTGTGGCCGTGCCTTTTACCAGCCAGGAAACCTTGAGGAAAGTTACTTAATCTCTCTGAACCTCCATGTTGTCAACTGTAACACTGGGATGGATGATACCTAATCCATCAACTTCTGAGGGCTAATATACAGAATCATAAAACATTAAAGTTCTTGGTCTGAAGGACTGCTATTTTAGCCTAACAAGCATCAATTCTCTCTTCTTCAGGGAACAGTGTCCCCTATTTCCTTGGGGAGAAACACTATTCCCTGACACTCAGGCTATGGGTTTCAGGTTGGCCTCCTTCCATGGCTCCAAGGTAGAATATGTTTTGGGCCTGGCCAATCAGAAAATCCCATCAGCCTGACCACATGCTAAGGTGATTGCTTCCCAGACAGGCTTGTGACCAAGTATAATCAGAGTGAATCCTGGACTCAAAAGGATGGAAGTGGGGAGCTGCTGTCTGCCATCTTGTGATCATATGGACTCTGGTCATGAAACCAGGGGAGATGACAGAGAACTTGAAAATGGATGGCATCAGGTCCTGCTGAACCAATTTAAATCCCCGAATTAACTAACACCTGAAGGCAGTACCTGGACTTTGATTTAAGCCAAAAAATGCTCCTTCTCAACTAAGTAGTGCTAGTTGAAAATTTTCAAGGAAATGAACTGTTTGGTTGGATGTAAAATATCCATTTTAGAAATGACAAAATGAGGTTCAGAGATGAGACATGTATCTAAGCGTGCGGGGAAATGTAAAGTTCCATATAACAGCCGACTGCATAATAAAATTGCCTGCATGTCCAAGTACCTCTGTTCTCTCTGGCACCCGGTCTTGCTTTCCTTTTCTCTTTGTTCCTCCAGTTAAATCCACCCAGTTGTCTAAGTTCAATTCAAGTTCTATTCTCTCAGGATGTCCTCACTGACTTGACTTCATGGTGTGTCTCATGCAGATCAGCCTTTTCCACAAATGCACAGCTTTCTCCCTGACCTGTCCCTCTTTTGAAGTCTTGGTGTCTCAAGGGGATGGCCAGTCTTGCTCAGATATATGAAGGAGATATGGACACTATAATTCCTGACTTTTCACGTTCACATCAGGTGCCGTTTCTTGCTGATGGATCAAAATAAATCAGTCACTAATGTTAAAGTGATTCTTCATACGTCCCTGGTGGTCCAGTGGCTAAGATTTTGTGCTCATAATGCAGGCGCCCTGGGTTTGATCTCTGGTCAGGGAAATAAATCCATATGCTGCAACTAAGACCCAACACAGCCAAATAAATAAATCTGCTAGAAAAAGAAATGATTGGACACTGTCTTGCCTTTTGGACTTTGAAATTCCACAGAAATTTAAGTATCTTGCCATTTTTGCACTTAAAAAAATATTAATGGCAAAAAAAAGACTCAGGTTAATTGAACTATAAAAAGAAAGTTTTTTCAAAGATGGAAGAGATAATGATGATCCTCTGGCCTCAGGACAAAGGAAGTTTTCCTCAGAACAGGGACATATATAGAAACTACAGAGAAATGTTGAATTACAAAGAGGTGTATATGACCTCAGATTTTTAAAAAATGCTATAAGCAGAAGTAAATGACAATTGCAAACATATGTGAAAAGTGAAGAGTATAACTTTCCAACCAATAAGTTCTCTAACCAATAGGTGAGGAAAATAAAAATGAAAACAAAATTTACAATAAAGGGAGGCTATCGATAGCCAACACACAGTCAAAACATGTTCATTTTCATGCGGATGCTGGTGAGGCAATCAGAAAGACAACGTGTAGTCTTTTTTTTTAACCTCTAAAATTGAGAAAAATATACTAAAATGACATCTTATATGAATACCAAGGAATGAACCCACAGATAAGTTCCTGGTACAAACTGTGAAGCGTAAACGTCATGATCAAAAATGTGCATTCCCTTTGATCCTATAATCCTACAGCAATTTATCCTGATAATATAACCAGAAAAGATTACTGCACAGGAATTTTACTTTCCTTACCTCAACCCTCCATAATACCAACACCTGAAAGTAACTTAGAAGTCCACCAGTTGCACAATGCTTAATTAAATCAGGATAAATGGCACGTTCAAATGACAGACACAGTTATCAGAAGTGATGAAACGGACCTACATTAATTGACTTAGAAAGATGTTCACAATACCTTAGTGAATGAAAAAAAAAAAATCCCCCAGTAAAACAGATAATGAATGAGAATCTACTGTATAGCACAGGGAACCCTACTCAACGCTCTGTGGTGACCTAATGGGAAAGAAATTGAAAAAAAGAGTCTGCATATAGACTGATTCACTTTGCTATACAGTCAGAAACTAACACAGCGTTGTAAAGGAACTATATTCCAAAAAAATCAATTTTAAAAAGAGCCCCCAAATCTGTAGGATCTCAGAGTAAATAAAGAACAAAAAAGCCTTGTGTTAAATATTTGGAGAACAGTGGAAACAGATAACAAGATGATAATAGCATTGATCTCTGGATTGCAAGATCAAGTGGTGATTTTTTTTTTTTTTGCTTCTGTATTTTCCAAACTTCTGTAATAAATATGTAACACAAAAAATGAGAAATATTTTAAAATTACAAACAGCATGCCTTTATACTTATCTTCACCAATGCATCTGATGCCTGTATCTGATCGACAGCATCCCCAAGAGGATTTATGTGCCATTGGGTTTGAATCATATGCCAGTATATGGACCACTTGGACCTCCTCTTTTTTACCAGGACTGGTATGTTTCGGCACAAAGAGAGATTTGTTTACTACCTACTCCATCCATTCACCAACAGGGTGCAGGCACCATAAACATTGTCATTTCCCAAATGGAAGAAGGTATGGCTTTGAAGAGCGGAGCCTTTAATCAGACAAAACATGTCCCTTTGCCCCAGTCATTAAACTGACTTCAGAGACAAAGGCTCAGGGCCTTCCATCTGTTTAGTTTGTATAAAGACAGTCAAGTGATGCTGAGCACTGGGGATACCGTGTGTTTATATTAGGAGTAATGAACTGAAAGCAGGGCATCTAATCCTTTCCCTAGCCAGGAGGTACTTCCAACATTTTAAAAGTCTTTTTTAAAGAGTAATAGAACTTTATAAGCATATTGGTCCTTTCATCTCCAAGAAAGTATACTCAAGGCATAATTCAGACCTTTACATTAGATCATATTAAGCCTAATTTGGTTCTTCAGCTCAACAAAGAGCCTGGGGGTCTTTAGGAAGTCGTAAGAGTCATAGATGTTAAAGAACCTGCCATTTTAAACAAACATACATCTTTCCCATATGATAACGAATGTGTTGAATGTGCTGCCTGGGCGGTCTTGCCAACATACAGAAGGGTGAGTAGTTCCAGCAACAAAGGGGTGGAAGGGGAAGAGCACACCCAACCGATGTCTCCCACTGAATTTCCATTCTTCTAGAAGAGCTCACCTTCCTCCTTTTAAGTTTAGTTTCTAGGCAGCGGTCATGCTGAGGCTGCTTTTGGTGAGCCAGTATAGGGAAACTGATGGCCCCCAAATCCTCAGTTGGCTTGCTCCAGGGACCTGACACTTGACTCTTAAACCAGGATGCTTCCTTTCATAATTTTGGTTTTCAGCCACATCTGGGATCACAGATGATAGTTGGGATTCCATTCTTTAAAATACAAATTTGATGGCACAGACCTCACCAATCGATACATCATGTGTGGTACAGTGGGCTTGTACTCTGTTCACAGGCCTTTGTAAACCCCAGTACTACCATTACTTAGTCTGGGACAAGTTGCTAAGCCTCTCTGAGTCTCAATTTCCTAATCTCTGAGGGGAGATGGGAATACTCACTCAATGAGTCTCACAGAGTGGAGATAAATGAGATTATGAATATGGAAATACCATGTGAACTGTTAAAAGCTATGAATCATGATGAGAGTGCCTGAAAGTGTTAGTTGCTCCGTCGTGTCTGACTTTTTGTGATCCCATGGACTGTAGTCCACCAGGCTCCTCTGTCCATGGAATTCTCCAGGCAAGAATATTAGAGTGGGTTGCCATTTCCTTCTCCAGGGTATCTTCCCGACCCTGGGATCGAACCCAGATCTCCCACATTCCAGGTAGACTCTTTACTGACTGAGCCACCAGGGAAGCCCAGGTTTGTTGTTTTACCGGCTCTTATGCAGTCAGGTAGCTTCAAGTCTCAGAGGCTGGAAAGTAGCCATGAATTTGCCAGAATGATGCTCAGATCTTAAGGCTGGGAGCCCTCAAGAAGTGTCTCAAAGTATACAGTAAACCTAAATCCCACCTGCTGTTTGAAGTTATCAGTCGATTTCCAAAGCAGCAAATTCCTAGGAAAACATGCCCTGTTGCATGACCTAGAGTTTTGCTGCAGTAACTACTGGTCAAGTCCACAAAAGCCAGCTGCTCCTCTAGGACAGGGAAACCTCAGAGATATTCTGCTGGCTAGTGGGACCTTCTGAAGGGGTTTTACCAGCAGTCACCCTCCTCTGCATCCCCTCCCCAGGCTGACATGGCCTCTACCAGCATGAAGAGTGGAGAACTGACTGGGCTCATATCATCCATAAGGTAGCTTAGCTGCCTTGGATCATCTCTCTAGTGCACATATTCACAAACCCAAGGGACGGAGGGTGGGAGGGTTGCCATTCTCTTTTCCAAGGAGGTCATCTGCCCTGTCTGCAGCTTGGACATCTGGCTGACCAGGTCTCTCACCACAGGCTGCATGGTAGCAGAGAAGATAGCTTTTCATCTAGAAGTGACAGGTCAACTTTGGGCCTTCCTTCCCAACTCTGTGTTCTGTTCTCTTGGGCTATGATCTCTGTTTAAGCCGAACCCTTAACCCCCCAAAGGAGGCACCTTTCTTGGCTCTGAGATGGTCTTCCCCTGTATGGGCCAGCAAATGTGCTTTCCTTTATAGCTCATTTTGAAGCTTTGTTTCACATGCGGTGTGGCTCACAGAAAGCTTTTCTTTCACTGATGGGGCCACCTGTGACTCTCAAATGAAAATGTAGATCTAAATGAATGGGATGGTCAGCTATGGAACCTCTGATGGTGCTACTCAAAAACAATGGGTAGAGCCTCACAGCCCCTACCCTGCATGGCTCACAGACATTGCTGGAATTTTTATTTATTCACTTAACTCACACCCACTGAACACTCTATACCGGCACACTTCCACATCCTGGGATATACAAAGCATTGAACAAAAGACTAAGTTTCAGCAGAAATGAACATGCAATCACACACACACAGAAAATTTCAGGTGCTAGTTGGGGCTGTTTGATAGGAAAGAAGGGCAGGGTGGCACAACTCCTTCAGCTAGGGATCAAAGCTGCCTCTGAGAGGGAACAGAGATCCTAGCCCAAAGGTGAGAAGCTAACCATGCCACTGTCTACAGAAAAGCCCAGCAAACACAGAGGCTCCAGGGACTGACAGGAACAGAAAGGAGGTGTGTGGGTATGCGTGGAAGCAGGGCCCAGTGGGGAGAGCTATACTTGGAAAGGTGAGCAGAGGCCCCACCATGTTCCTGCAATCTACAATCAGGTGCTTGCGTCCACTTCTGAGTGGGAGGGGACAGCATCTAGGGGTTTAGAGTGGACTTATCTCTTGTTCTAAAGAGATCACTCCGACCTCTGCAGGGATCATAGCTTTAGGCAGGCATAAGGGGAACAGGAACTCCAGGAAGGGATTTGGCAAACACTATGACTGAGGATTTTACACCTAATTTATACTAATTTAATTAACTTCATATTGTGAAATGCTTTTCCAAGACTATGTGAGTAGGAGAGATTGATAGTTTAAACCAATCTAGGCTTGCTCCTGGATTTTAGAGTTGAGTCAACTTCCCATAAGCTACTAGGCTGACAATGGGAGAGAAGTGGTTTCTCAAGGAGAAACTGGGATATTGTTTTAACAGTAAAAGGTGAATGAACTTTAGACAAAAAAGATAAAGTAGGGGTATGTTGCTGCTGCTGCTAAGTCGCTTCAGTCGTGTCCAACTCTGTGCGACCCCATGGACTGCAGCCCACCAGGCTTCTCCGTCCATGGGATTCTCCAGGCAAGAACACTGGAGTGGGTTGCCATTTCCTTCTCCAATGCATGAAAGTGGAAAGTGAAAGTGAAGTCGCTCAGTAGTGTCTGACTCTTAGCAACCCCATGGACTGCAGCCTACAAGGCTCCTCCATCCATGGGATTTTCTGGGTATGTTACATTAGGATGGATACAGATACTACTTTCAAGGAGTTTACTGTATTTTTTTTTTTAAAGTGTTGACGCCAGATCATGGACTGTGTCTAGCTTGTTAATGGCTATACCTCTAGTACCTAGAAGGTATTCAGAAAACATGATGGAAAAACTAAAAGACTAGGAAAATACAAAAAATTAATATCAAAAAAGTGTTAACAATCCCACGGTCCAAAGACAATCTTATTACTCTTAAAATGTTGGGATCTTACCTTCTCTTTTCTCTTCCTGTGTAAATATGCCTTCAGTTATCTATACTTGCCAGTACGTTTACTCACACGTTTTACCTTGCTTTCACTTTTCCACTGAATATTGTATCATATGGATATCTCAAGTCATCAATATCATTTGAAAACACAATTTTTAACAACTGTTTAATGTTCAATCATAAGAATTTCATGTAATTCCTTTAAATAATCCTTGATTAAGAGGCATTTAGTTTGCTCCTAAAGTTTCACTATGATAAATAATGCTGCAAAGAACACTTACTGACTAAATCTAATGTGTGTGTGTGTGTGTGTGCATGCGTGTTTAAGAAATGATGAGTGATAGGTGTACTTTTTTGTAAGCATTCATAGCCTTGCCTTCACCTTGCATTCTAAGGTGTTCACGGCTTGATTTATTGTTCTTATGAGGATAATAGAGAAAATATTTAGAAGGAGAGAAAACAAATAAACTCATTTTTAAAAAAATTTAACTTCTGTAAAAAATAACTAAAAAAAAGAAAAGTGGCCACTCAAGAAGGAAAGTTGGGAGGAGTTGGCTGAATGGAGACATTGGTTTTTACAGAAGATTTGGGTGTGAGCTGCTAAGATGGATGCCCAAAGGGGATTCATAAGTTTTGATGTGTATTGCATAGTACAATCTCCCCTTTTCCATCTGTCCAAAAGGCTTGAAAATAGCAACACGTTACAATTCAGTGTTTTTAGAGATGAGCTTATTTTTCTTTTGGAAGTCTAAATTTGGCTAGGAATGAGTAAAAGATGAGAAATCACCCTCTCTGGCCCCACCTTTTCTAGTCTGATTTCAGTTTGGTACTGTAGGAAGGGTGTAAAGGGTGTCTCATTAGAAGAAAATAAAAGTGTGTTGTGTGCTCTTTTGATAAAAGCTCTTAACATTTTGGGAAAGCAAATACCCATGTGAATTTCTTTCCAGGCATTCTGGTGTATAGGATGGATTTTACTGATGGATGGTAAACACTACAGTAGGGCAATCACATATTTCTTCTAAGTCTCACTCATCTTGGTTTGGGCCAAGATCAAGAAGGAATGTCGAGAACATATTATGGCTTCCATAACTGATCTGAACCTGGACTGCACTGCCTTACACACTTGGGTTCAACTACTTTTATTTCTTGGGGACATTCTGGATGCTTTCTCTAAGAAGAACCACGTGAAAGCAGCTTTGGGGAGGTTTTTCCAAGAATACAATATGGATACATTCTACGAGCTGTTCTCACAGTGAGGATGCAGGAGGAGGGCTATGGGGAAAGTCTCTCCACCTGCTCAGGGACATTGTATCATGAGTGTGCTGGAGCTTAAGAGCACAGTGCATTCTCTGAAACAAAGGCAACCACAGAAACATCCTGAAAGTTTACCTTGACTTATTTTTCTGTCATTTCCATCACCTGCTCTTAAACCCAGCACACTCAAATGGCCTGATGACACCTACATATCCTCCCGTTTTTGGAAAAGGCCGAGCAAAACGATATGTTCCATTTTGCTGCCTAGAACATCTGCGTCATTAAATGTTTTTCTAAAGTAAAACCCAACTAGCAATGTATATGGCTTCTAATCTAAAACAGCTTCAACTCAAGGCTTCCATCTTGAGACAAAACGCTTTGGTGCTCCTGGAGCTCTTAATCAAGGCTCTTCTTCCTGAGTCTGCTTCTGAGCCTTGCTTACCACTAAACGCTTCTTGTAAAATATGGTAAATGTAGGGCCTCAGAAATGTGTTCCTTGGGGAGGGGAAAAAAAAAGTGTTGTGCAAGATAGACAGCTGAGCACACATAATGATTGCCATATGTCAAAGGATTTCAAACCTTTAAAATGGACTTGGGCAGTACTTTGCTAAGTGTTCCCATAAAACAACTGCTTTTATAGGTTTCTGAGGTCTTAGCAATGGAAAACGGATTCCCGGTCTTTCTGTATCTCGTTTAGTTTTACCATTCTTTTGTTTCAAGGGCTTGGGGACTATCTCCCTTTGGCACCAAGCAGAATCTGATCTGCATCTTCCAGTAATGGCTCCTGAGTTACAAGGAAGCATTTTTCTCATGATATTCTCAATTTTAGTTAGCCTTTAAAATGTAGGGAAAATAGCCCTTTAAGTGAACCTCAGAGCCCTGGGACAAAGTTTGATTAAAGTCATGAGCAAATGAACCATTTATCTGGCTTCCCATGTCTCTCTTCTCCTTTTAGTGGGAAAATGAAGGGATTAATTTGATAATAAGGCAAAAATCCTTAGGTAGGGGGAATGTACATAAATTAGTAACTTCCTCTGTATCTAATTCTTAATCCTAGAAAATTTCCCATGAAGGCCTACCCACAATCTAACTCAGGTGGCTTCTGTATCTTAGAAAGGAGCAAAGATTCTTTCAAAGGCCCCAAGGAAGAGGTTTAAGTTCTTCAAATCAAGGAAACTGGGCACTCGGAGTACCTCCAAGCTCTCTCCACATACCTCTTTGCCCGTGTAAAGTGCAGCTTTCCACGTAACAAAGACTAAGCCAGGTTTTGTGTGTGTAAGAGAATCGACAAAGTCCTTGTTATCCTTATGTCCTGGACTCAGAGATAGAAATCAGAAAGTAGACCAATCAGATTCTTATCTCCTTTACTAAGTGCTATTAAGGAGAAAAACTGGAGGTTGTGTAAAGGGTGATTACAGGATGATGTGGAATGGTCATTGGCAGTCCCTTTCAGAAGCTCATATTAAACTGACATCTGAAACATGAGTTAGCCACAGGAAGAACATTCAAGGCAGAAGGAACACAAGGACTGAAGTTCATAAAGGGCTTGGTGGGTATTAAAGAATGCCAGCTTGGCTATAGCAGAGTGAGCAAGGAGGAAAAGCATAAGATGAGGACAAAGATGCACAACTGTGGGGCTGCTGGTGAGACCCTGACGGACTTGCTGGCCGTAGAAACAAATCTGCATTTCACCAAACTCTAGCTAACATCAAAGGCTTCAAGGCAAACTGAATCCAGTATGGATCTCTGTGTCTGGGATTTAGAAAACCAGATGACAATAATGTAAATTTGCATCACAAGAGGTGTCAAAATTTTGAGTTTGCATAAAGAAGCAAAGGCATAACACAAAAATACCATTTAAAATTCTCCCCTCTTACACAGTCCTCTCTGTTTAACATCAGCTCCTGCCCCAACCCAACCAGTCAACATCTTTGTCGGTCTGTCTCATGTTGATTGTGCAATATAAACATTGGACAACACGAAACATATACAAGGCAAATTGATTAGAAAATGAAATTGCAAATTTGACAAAGGATGCAAAATTTCCTGGAGTCCTAGAAAGTTGAATCAAGTTAGCTATACCCAAAGCCATGGACAAAGGAGGATTGGGCAGAGTTAAACCAAAAGAGAAAATCACTGAGTATATAATTGGAGCTTTAAGTGAGAATGATTTGAATATCAAAGAGTGAGAGAAACCTTCAGAAAATTTGTAAAATCCTTGAATAATTTTGAGAGAGATAGATACTTTATGACAATATTACAGAAGTTCAAGGAAAGCTGAATTTTGCTATTAAACAATTTTGTCAGAACTGAAAAAATATTCGATTCATATTTATATTTTCTGAGAGAGTAGAGTTTTAATCAAGCCCTCTCTTTTGATCTATTTTGTTAAATATTAAATAAAATAAGCTTGTTTTCATAACTACTATCTTTGTTTTTAAAGCCTCAATGTTTTTTACAGTTTATTTTGAAAATCTAGTCCCTATTTTTGATGGATTTATGTTAAGTAGTAGTTTTCCAGCATAGCAACAATTATCTTTGGATAATGAAGACCTCCTGTGCACAGTTAGGAATGTGCTGTCTCTGCATATTAAGATGACAGCCCTGAGTCACTCACCAGTGCTCGAGTACCTTGAGTTACTTCTTAAAGAAGGAGATGACTTTCCTAAGTATTCATATTCTCCTCTGATCTTTCACCTTGTGTGAGGAGTTGTCTAGGAAAGGAAGAAGGCTGGGTCTAAGATCCTTTGGCTTCAGCCAAGTGAGTTAATCGACCATAGTCCAACCAGCAAATGAAAGCACTTACCCCCAACGGAGGGATATTTCCGCTAAGCAAGAGCTTTCAGAAGCTACATTAAAAATGTCCTTGTCCTAGGAATTTTCAGATGTCTGGATAACACTGTAAAGACTTCCAGATGGAAGATGTACCCCATTCAAGAATGACAAGTATGATACAAGTACTCAAAATTCTTTCCAACACTGCCTTTGAGAATGTCTGTCTGTGGATACCTCTTCAGAAACTTCCTCAGGCAGAGCCAAGAGCTTGCAACATCATGTCCAAGAGACTTGGAACCATATTCAGGTTTCTCTCCTTCCTATTTGTGTGATCTTGGACAAACAGATTTACCATCTTATTTATCTCAGCTATGAAGCTGGGCATAGCAATACTAACCCCCTGATAAGGCAGATGTAAGAATTAAGGTGGACAGTGCATAGAAAGTACTTAGCATTCTGCCTGGTCAGGAGTAAGCCCACAGCACGTGTTCTCCAGTGGTTGCAAAGCAACAATACCTTGAAAGAAGTTAGACCTGACAATTCTAAACTCAGTGTCACATTTTGAAAAGTGAAGGTATAAAACCACATCTAGGTTCGATGCACGGTACTGGATGCTTGGGGCTGGTGTACTGGGATGACCCAGAGGGAGGGGAGGGGAGGGAAGAGGGTGGAGGGTTCAGGATGGGGAACGCGGGTATACCTGTGGCGGATTCATTTTGATATTTGGCAAAACTAATACAATATTGTAAAGTTTAAAAATAAAATAAAATTAAAAAATTAAATAAAACCACATCTAGGATCTTGTGCTCACAGTAGCGTTTTCTCAGCTTATATTGCACATCATAAAGTGCCTTATGTACCAAAGAAATGCATTTCAATTTTATCCAATAGGTGAGAAAAGCCTTGGTAAAGTTTTAATTAATGGTTTAAAAAAAGACTTCAATTGCAATAATAATAGTAGCTGCCACAAATGCTTATTACATTCCAGCAACTGTTTATACCATTTTACAAATAATAATTCATTTAATTCTCACACAACCCTGTGAGGCAGGGACTATTATCATTCCCTATTTTATATATGAGAAATCGAGGAACAGAGGTCAAATGAAGGATCTAGGATTTGAATTAGAAAAGCATTATTTCAGAGACAGTAGTTGTAATCATTAGTATCTCACGGAGTTTAATCATTGATTTTGGACTTAGAAGGGCCAACTAGAAGGCCAGGATATGGATCTAGCTATTAGAGAGTCCAGAAGAGACATAATGAAAATAGGATCTAGACTTTGACAGCAGATGACCAGGATTTCAAACACCTGGCTTCAAGCAGAAATGAAACATTACTTAGTTCACAAGAGGACCTGAGATGGGTAATAGGAAAGAAGATTTAACAGCTTAGTATCTGCCTTGGTTGACCAATTGGATGAATAGGAAAGATGTTCAAAGAAGTAGATCTGGGATAAGGGAAAAGAAGATATGAAGTTCAGTTATGGACAGGACACAAGAGGTCTGAAATTCTTGGAAACATCCACAGAGAAACAAGGAATCATTTTGTAAGCTGGACAGATGCCAGAAATTTAAGAGAGGAAACAACATAATTTACCATTTAAAAAAATTTAATACAACCCACAGATTGTGAGAAAATATTTGCAAATTATTTCTCTGAGAAAGGATTTGTATCCAGGACATATAAAGTATTACTACAATTCAACAATGAAAAGACAAATAGTCCAATTTCAAAACTGAGCAAAGGATCTGAATAGACATTGTTTTAAAGAAAATATACAAATGGCCCATAAGCACATGAAAATATGTTCACTGTCATTAGCCATCAGGGAACTGCAAATCAAAACCATTATGAGATACCATTTCACATCTACTAGAATGGCTACAATACTAATTTAAAAAAAGATAATAATAAGCATTGGCAAGGACATGGAAAAACTGGATTACTCATCTACTGGTGAGAAAGTAACATAGTGCAACCAATTTGGAAAACAGTACGGCAGTTCCTCACAATGTTAAATGTGGTGTTACCATATGATCTACCAATTTCACTCCTAAGTATCCATCCAAGAAAAACGAAAATATATGTCCACATAAAGACTTGTACACAAATGTTCACAACAGCACTGTTCATAATAGAGGAAATGAAGGAAAAAACCAAATGGCCATTAATGGATGAATGAATAAATATGGCCAAGTCACACTGGAATATTATTCACCAAAAAAAAAGAAAAGAAGTACTGCTACATGCTATGACGTTAGTGAACCTTAGAAACAATATGCTAAGTGAAAGAAGTCAGACACAAAAGATCATATAGGATTCCATTTATATGAGATGATTGGAAGAGGCAAATCTATAGAGACAGAAAGTAGATTAGTGGGTGCCTAGGGATGGGAGCAGAAAGAGGAGAAAAGAGAAGTGACTGCTAATGAATATGGGATTTCCTCTGGGGTGATTAGATGGCAGTGATAATTGTACAATTCTGTGAACATACGAAAGTGTACTGAATTGTACACTTTAAATGTGTGAATTGCATAGTATGTGAATTAATATTTCAATGAAGTGTTTAAAAAAAATTCATCGGGTCCAACAGTAGAACTAAAAACAGCATCTACATGTCTAACTGAATTATGGTGCTTAGACTTAAGTTTAATCAACACACCAAGGGCTAATTTTATTTCATCTTTTTTCCCTTCTATTATCACCTACAGTCAACTTTTGTTTTTAGCAACGGGTATGTTGAGTTCTACCCTATAGTTTTTCCAAATAAATCCTTTAAAAGATTCATGAATGATATGTATGATTACAGAGAAAGCTCCAACTCTCGTAAGTTGCTGGCAACTAGCAAGCAAATAAGTCAAATTAATTTTTAAACTAGCAACTTCAAATATTTACAAAGTTGGTCTAATTCCCGTCGTGTTTGGAAGTCATGTTACGAAGGACTTACTGAGTCATGATTGCATAATGGACCCAAGTTTTAGGTTACTGGTAACTGGAAAGGATTCAGTTTGAATTAATTCTAAACCCATAATCTTATAAGTTTACAAACAAAAGGTTGCATTTTAATTCTGGCAGGTTTAGGCATTTTCTTCCAAAGGCCTTGTCCTTTCAAGAATAGCAACACCTTTCACCTTCCCCACGCCAGCTGATTTTCTATCATCAGCTCTTACAATAATTTTGTCCTTTCTAAAACCAAAAGCAGTTCTAGTTCCGAACTGCAATTCATCAGGGGAGGGTCCATGGTGCTGGTCAAAGCCTGTTGCACTAGCTTTCACCCAAATGGGTTTCATACGCTTCCACAGGGCAATGTCTGCATTCACTGAAGATGCCTACCACACGGCTGGGAATTTTTATTTGAGATTTGTGAAGGGAGCAATGTGAGACTCAGACAATTGCTCTCTGCTTGCACTTGTGTCTGCAGGAAGCACGGATGGGTAGCACAAGAGCTGCTTCTAGGGTGAATCCTGGCAGGTTAAGGTGAATGCAAACATAATTACATGCTAAGATTTTTGAGTTTTATTTGGTGAATCCAAGGAAGTCCCTTGATGTTTTCAAACTGAAAAAAAATGGAATGTTCCAAGATAGTTGTTAGTAAAATTCATTTTGATTAAATCAAGTCTACACCATGACTTCGAGTAACTGATGATATTAGTGTATGCTTCCCGTGTGCCAGGAACCATCTTTACACTTGACCTACACAAAGACATTTACTGCCAACAATCACCCTTTTATTATCCCTGTTTACAGGCGAGAAGATTACATTTCAGACAGGTTAAGAAACTGACCCTTAGCTACTCAGTTGACTCTCTTTCTCTTCACCCATCAAGCCATCTTCTACTTTTATGCATTTTGAAATATGTTAGAGCTATCAGTGCACTTCCAGTGAAAAAAATAAGCTAAGTGACAAAACTTGAAATGGATCCACGGTAGGAGGCGGTGGTGAAGAGCAGCACAGAGACCTCCGAGTAGGCTACTTCAGTTGTTCTGTAAAGAGAGTCTCAAGGTTTGTACTAAGGTTAGTGATAGAGATAAAACACTGTAGGAAGATTTCAAATCTGTTTTGCAGAGCTAGTCTTCCTGGGGGACTGGATGTGGAGTGAGGAAGAGAGGAGTCAAAGTGTCCATATTATTTGGATTACACCACTGGATCATGGTGGTGGGGCTGCTGAAGCTCTTGACCGAGATGAGAAAAGAGGGAGTACAGGTTGGAGGGGAAAATACAGAGATATATTTGGAGTATATCAAGATTGAGATGCATCTAATACATCCAACTGGGATGTGAAATTAAAGTAGAACACTGTAGGTTAAGCTATATAAATACCTTTTTTTGGTTACATTTACAGCAAGCACAAAATGACTCAATCACAGATTGTCTGTTATAAGTAGTAATGTCTAAGAATTACCATCATTAAAGGTAACTTAGGATAGAATGGTATAAAGTCGTGAGCAAAAGAAAGAGTTAAAATAACCATGTCATTATCGTGTAAGTCACTCAGTCATGTCCGATTCTGAGACCCCATGGACTGTATAGCCCACCTGGCTCCTCTGTCCATGGAATTCTTCAGGCAAGAATATTGGAGTGGGATGCCATTCCCTTCTCCAGAGGATCTTCCCAATTCAAGGTTTGAACCCTGGTCTCTTGCATTGCAGGGAGATTCTTTACCATCTGAGCCACCAGGGAGGCCCCAAGTTACCATAAACAATATTAAAGCAGAAGAAACCAGAAGATATCAATGCAGCATAGGATAAGATGACAACTTGCTTTTATAAAACTGGTTCAAATAGTTGATAGCATATTATATAGTAATATTATTTCTAAGTAGCTTACTAGTAGTAGTATTATCAGAATTAGTATGCAGTATTAACATAATAGTACAAATAATTAAAATAGTAGTAACTAATAATTATCCAAATCACCACATCATGTTTAATTCAAAGTATTCCTCATTTAGATACTGTCTCATTTAAACCTAAAGGCAATACTGTGAGTTGGGTTCTGTGATTAGTTCCTTCATACAGGTGAAAAACTTGAGGCTTACAACTACCAGGTATTTTGAGCAAAATCACATAAGGATTAAGTTGTGAAGCTGTAACTCAACTTTATGTGTGATTCTGACTTCAAACATTGTGCCTTATATAATAGCCACATATTCCTCTTGGTAGTGTCAGACAAATATGCTAAATGTGACCTACTGTAGTTATAGCAACACTAAAACTAATACACCGAAAACTAAAGTAATACTGAATTTTCAGTACTTTAGGGTTATTGTTACAAGTTAAGAAACAGTACAGTTATATTTTACCAGTAGCAAACTGATGCTACATAATTGCAAAACAGCTCTGACTGTTTCTTTAACTGTTTGTTGATATACATTTTGGAGATAAGAGATTTATTATGGTATCAGTGTTGGTTCTAGATCTATGGGAATAAAAGAAAACTTAGTATAGATTATTATTTACCCTGGTATTAGAAAATTATAGAACATTATAACACACCTGATAATAATGTGAAACAATGTAGTGCTCTTAGCGCGGCACAGCATTTATGCGTTATTGAGCTGTGGTTACACGTACTATATCTTACATGCACTGCATCTACAATAACAAAGAGTAATAATATGTGTGATGTTAAATATTGGCAGCAAAGTATATGATACTTATTTAAAACTACAAATTACAAATATTAGGACTCACACTGTGGTGTTGGAGAAGACTCTTTGAGAGTCCCTTGGACTGCAAGGAGATCCAACCAGTCCATCCTAAAGGAAATCAGTCCTGAATATTCATTGGAAGGACGGATGCTGAAGCTGAAGCTCCAAAACTTTGGCCACCTGATGTGAAGAACTGACTCAGTGGAAAAGACCCTAATACTGGGAAAGATTGAAGGCAGGAGGAGAAGGGGCGGACAGAGGATGAGATGGTTGGATGGCATCACCGACTCAGTGGACACAAGTTTGAGCAAACTCTGGGAGTTGGTGATAGACAGGGAAGCCTGGCATGCTGCAGTCCATGGGGTCTGAAAGAGTCAGACACAACTGAGCAACTGAACTGAACTGAACTGAAAATGTATGGTCTTTCAGGATATTGTTTTATTACTGTGCTAAACCAAAAGACATTATGGTACCTCAATTCTATAAATATTTGTGCAGTGTATCTCTTCAGTGAACACTTACTATTTAAGTGCTAGATTGATTGTGTACTTTTGCTAAAATTATAGATATTACACACTAGTTATTGTAGTGGCAGAATTGCTTCCGAATTGGAAACAAGTGTGACATGGCTTAGCAATAATATCATAACAATGCTAAAATTATAGTTCTACCATGTAGAGTGATGCAGCAAAGAGACTGTTCTCAATATCAGAGCTGGCACAGAACCCAAGTGGTTGCCAAGTGGGTTGGGGAAATCACAAGCTTTTAGTGATGTGAAATGAGGAAATGTGATTTCCCGAGAAACAGGACGCTTCCTTAACTATTTCTCCGAAACCTTGGCAGTCGCAATGGTGGTTTTCCAGATGTGGGTTATAGTCCTGTATAGACCACTGGGCTCCCTATGAGCACTTGTGTTGTTGTTGCAACTACAACCGCAGGCTGCGCCAGCACAGGAGCTGCATCGTTGTCATAAGTAGCAGCAAGGCAGGACCATGGACAGGAGAACAGCCCTACTGTTAGAAAACGTACGTAGAACATAACTGTGTTACTGTGACCGAAATGACAGAAGAGTGTCACTGCTGCACCATATTGTGAAATAGCTATACTGTCAAATTTCCTGTAAAGACAGTATATGGGATGATGCAGGAGTGATGCTGGAGCCAGCATTACCAACAGCATAATGCAATATGGCTGGGGAAACTGTTCTTTTCTGGGTCTCAAGAATAAGCATGTGGCAGGGAAAGAAAGGACAAGGGGGACGGCAAAAAAGTGGCAAAGTGGACG
>NW_011494876.1:11285107-11288435 GCF_000754665.1 Bison bison bison
GGAACGTCAACAAGGTGGCAAAGTGCACGGGGCCTTCCTTCTCCATCACCACCTGTGTGACTTAGCCAAGTCATCTCTGAACCTCACATCTGCTATATACACTGTGCCCCCTCTCACAGCGTATTCTGCTTTACTACATATAATTATGGGAACAGAACTGATCATATGCTGTGCTGAACTGCATTATGTCAGCCAATACTCTCCCCTTACAATCTGAGAAGCACTAATGCTCGCACACTATCATGAGTTATGTCCTTTTATGTCTTTAGTTATATACATATAAAGGCATTAGATTATACTCAGGTACTTCCAATGTGTTAAACGGTGCTAGGCTGTGTGACGTGAACAGTCAAAATCACGGGGGCATGTTTGTACTATAGAAGCTCCCATATTGATAGTGCTGACACCTTCTAGCATGCATGCCTGGAAGCTGCGAGGAGATTCCTGATTTATCACATTGTGAGAACCTTAAAAATTGGCAGCAGCAATCTTCTCAATCAAGGGATTGACCAACTATGGTCCATGTGTCAAATCTGGCCCACTGCCTGTTTTGTACAGCTTTCAGGCTAAGAGTGATCTTTACATTTTTAGATGTTTGAAACTTCTAAAGAATAATAACATTTTGCGACATGTGATAATATAAGAAATTCAGATTGCAGTGTCCTTTAAAGAAAGTTTTAATGGGACACAAGGGGCTTTTGTGCTATGCTGGCAGAGTTCAATAGTTGCAACAGACACAGACGACACGGCCCACAAAGTCTAAAATATTCACTCTGGTCCTTTACAGAAAAAACTTCCTGACTCCTGGTTTAAATCACCCTGCATCACCTAAAATGTGTGTATGAGTAGGAAGTACTGTATTTTCAATATACTACAGATGTAGCCATAGCGCCATATTACTCTGCTGTTTCTAACCATAGTTAACAAAAAATATCACTATAATCTACTATCATATATTGCCTTTAGTGTGTCCAAATGCTGCTGAATTATAGTATCCCAAACTAGAAAGTACTGCCATCCTGACTTCATACCTGTCTGATGGGACCGGGGTCTGCTGCCATGTGGGACTATAATACATTGTACTGATGCATATGGTACATAGTATTGTAACGGTGAAGGCAGAAGGCCCTGCCTCTTAGCGGCTCTAGCAATCTGGGTAACTTGCTTGTCAAGTCCAGTTTCCTCATCAGTGAAATGGGAATAATAACAGGTGTAGGAAATGATGATGGAAATTCTCTGCACAGTAACTTGTAAATAGAAGCTCTCATAAACAGAATCATGGAAATGGTTTGTTCATTCTGCAAACACTTGCTGGGTGTCACTGAAATTGAGAAGCAATTAAAAGCATGGGGAATTCAGACAGTTGAGCTCCCTCCTACAAGGTATGGGAGGGGAGACTTGAGAGTGAACAGGGAAAATGCCAGCTCCCTGTGAATACCTTGCTCTGAAAGAAACCGGCAGGTGGAGAGCGAGGATTCCTTGGTGTTCAGCGGAAGACTGCTGAGGTCTGAAGGACAAGAAGGACCCCATCATCTGAATATTTTAAGATATGATATACAGGGATTGCTACTGAATTGAATCTGTGCATTAGTAGCTTACACTATGTAAGGGATTCCTAGCATGGCGGAGCAAAGGTACACAATTTAGATGTCACGTGGGGATCCGGAATGTCTGTGGCATCTATTATTTTGTTTGAAACTTCCTCTTGCCTCAAACTGTGACAACCTAAAAATGTTTCCAGATATTTCCGAACGTTCTCTAGTGGGCAAAGCTGCCCAGGATTTGTAATTACTGGATTAGGAAACATATCCTAATGGAAATGATGCCTGCAAAGTCCCTAGTAGGAATTGCAGCTGCTAAGAGCTAGATATATAAAACAAAGTCACATGAGTAGAAATGCCCCTGACAGGCTCCCCAGCATATGTGTGCCAATTAGAGGCATCTTCACAAAGCTCCCGAATCACACACACTGCAAATGGCCCTCAAGGGTCTTCTAAATTATTATGACCTCTAATATTGAGAGTAATAAAACTGTGCTCTTCTGCCTATTATTTTAATATTTTATTAAACTATACAGACTCTTAAAACAAGAGAAATATTACCCTCTGCAGTGCTATACTGAGAGAATGTGGTCCACTGGAGAAGGGAATGGCAAACCACTTCAGTATTCTTGCCTTGAGAACCCCATGAACAGTATGAAAAGGCAAAATGATAGGATACTGAAAGAGGAACTCCCCAGGTCAGTAGGTGCCTAATATGCTACTGGAGATCAGTGGAGAAATAACTCCAGAAAGAATGAAGGGATGGAGCCAAAGCAAAAACAATACCCAGCTGTGGATGTGACTGGTGATAGAAGCAAGGTCTGATGCTGTGAAGAGCAATATTGCATAGGAACCTGGAATGTCAGGTCCATGAATCAAGACAAATTGGAAGTGGTCAAACAAGAGATGGCAAGAGTGAATGTCGACTTTCTAGGGATCAGCGAACTGAAATGGACTGGAATGGGTGAATTTAACTCAGATGACCATTATATCTACTACTGTGGGCAGGAATCCCTCAGAAGAAATGGAGTAGCCATCATGGTCAACAAAAGAGTCCGAAATGCAGTACTTGGATGCAATCTCAAGAACAACAGAATGATCTCTGTTCGTTTCCAAGGCAAACAATTCAATATCACAGTAATTCCCAACCAGTAACGCTGAAGAAGCTGAAGTTGAATGGTTCTATGAAGACCTACAAGACCTTTTAAAACCAACACCCAAAAAAGATGTCCTTTTCATTATACGGGGCTGGAATGCAAAAGTAGGAAGTCAAGAAACACCTGGAGAAACAGGCAAATTTGGCCTTGGAATACGGAATGAAGCAGGGCAAAGACTAAGAGAGTTTTGCCAAGAAAACGCACTGGTCATAACAAGCACCCTCTTCCAACAACACAAGAGAAGACTCTACACATGGACATCACCAGATGGTCAACACCAAAATCAGATTGATTATATTCTTTGCAGCCAAAGATGGAGAAGCTCTATACAGTCAACAAAAACAAGACTAGGAGCTGACTGTGGCTCAGACCATGAACTCCTTATTGCCAAATTCAGACTTAAATTGAAGAAAGTAGGGAAAACCACTACACCATTTAGGTATGACCTAAATCAAATCCCTTATGATTATACAGTGGAAGTGAGAAATAGATTTAAGGGCCTAGATCTGATAGATAGATGCCTGATGAACTATGGAATGAGATTCGTGACATTGTACAGGAGACAGGGATCAAGACCATCCTCATGGAAAAGAAATGCAAAAAAGCAAAATGGCTATCTGGGGAGGCCTT
>NW_011494876.1:11288535-11296933 GCF_000754665.1 Bison bison bison
CATCTGCTGGATCATGGAAAAAGCAAGAGAGTTCCAGAAAAACATCTATTTCTGCTTTATTGACTATGCCAAGCCTTTGACTGTGTGGATCACAATTAAGTGTGGAAAATTCTGAAAGAGATGGGAATACCAGACCACCTGATCTGCCTCTTGAGAAATCTGTATGCAGGTCAGGAAGCAACAGTTAGAACTGGACATGGAACAACAGACTGGTTCCAAACAGGAAAAGGAGTATGTCAAGGCTGTATATTGTCACCCTGTTTATTTAACTTCTATGCAGAGTACATCATGAGAAACGCTGGACTGGAAGAAACACAAGCTGGAATCAAGATTGCCGGGAGAAATATCAATAACCTCAGATATGCAGATGACACCACTCTTATGGCAGAAGTGAAGAGGAACTAAAAAGCCTCTTGATGTAGTGAAAGTGGAGAGTGAAAAAGTTGGCTTAAAACTCAACATTCAGAAAACGAAGATCATGGCATCTGGTCCCACCACTTCATGGGAAATAGATGGGGAAACAGTGGAAACAGTGGAAGACTTTATTTTTCTGGGCTCCAAAATCACTACAGATGGTGACTGCAGCCATGAAATTAAAAGACGCTTACTCCTTGGAAGGAAAGTTATGACCAACCTAGATAGCATATTCAAAAGCAGAGACATTACTTTGCTAACAAAGGTTCGTCTAGTCAAGGCTATGGTTTTTCCTGTGGTCATGTATGGATGTGAGAATTGGACTGTGAAGAAGGCTGGGTGCTGAAGAAATGATGCTTTTGAACTGTGGTGTTGGAGAAGACTCTTGAGAGTCCCTTGGACTGCAAGGAGATCCAACCAGTCCATTCTGAAGGAGATCAGCCCTGGGATTTCTTTGGAAGGAATGATGCTAAAGCTGAAACTCCAGTACTTTGGCCACTTGATGAGAAGAGCTGACTCATTGGAAAAGACTCTGATGCTGGGAGGGATTGGGGGCAAGAGGAGAAGGGGACGACAGAGGATGAGATGGCTGGATGGCATCACTGACTCGATGGACGTGAGTCTGTGTGAACTCCGGGAGTTGGTGATGGACAGGGAGGCCTGGCGTGCTGCGATTCATGGGGTTGCAAAGAGTCGGACACGACTGAGCGACTGATCTGATCTGATCTGATCTGCTGCTAAGTCATGTCTGACTCTGTGCGACCCCATATACGGCAGCCCACCAGGTCCCCCGTCCCTGGGATTCTCCAGGGAAGAACACTGGAGTGGGTTGCCATTTCCTTCTCCAATGCATGAAAGTGAAAAGTGAAAGTGAAGTCGCTCAGTCGTTTCCGACCCTCAGCGACCCCATGGACTGCAGCCTACCAGGCTCCTCCGTCCATGGGATTTTCCAGGCAAGAGTACTGGAGTGGGGTGCCATTGCCTTCCCCAGAATAATAATGTTACAGTTCCTTATTTTGCAACTGCTTCATATATTGAATAGTACTTTTTACCACTGCCATTACTATCTTATTTTAGCGTCCTACGTCATCTTAGTCTAATGAAGGTATAGCATATGGAGTTGCTCTTTTGTTATTTTAGGACAGATAAAGGCATCACACAAATATTCTCATCTATACTGTGATTTATTAGTCTAACTTCAATAACTATTGCAAATGTTCTACTATATTTTTGTGAATGTTCACATATATGAAAGCTTTCTACAGTTTAGGAAGAATACTGCTACAGTTTAGGAAGAATACTGCTAGCTCCAGGTGACTTCTGAATCCATTAACTTATTATATGGAATGTCAAAGCTTATAATTTTAGTAACTGTACCATACAGTTAGATTTAACTGTATCACTTTAAAGTTTATCTTAATTATAAGTAGCAAACCAAACATTTTAATAAAACTTTCTGTGATGAGATCCCTTTGGAGACAATTGGCATCAATCATTAGTACTGTCAGTAGAAGTTTTCAAAAACTGGCAATGGCAGGATAACAGAGGATATTCTATTACTCCATGCTCTCTCCATAACACTGACCCTCCCACACAGCGCTATAGCATGGGGACAGGTAGACACAACCGCCCTCTATGCTGGAACCGCAACTCTTGCTACTACCGTCACTTGCTTACTTGCTTAAATGTTTACTGAGGGTCTGCTCTGAGCTGGATACTCTACTCTTCTCTCCTTGGAGACGAGAATACAGCAGTGACAAAATAAAAAACAACAAATAAAATCCTTGCCTTCTTGGTGTTTATATTCACCTGGGGAGAGACAAACACTAAACAAATCCAGTGGTGATAACTGCTATGGCAGAATATCAAGCAGGGAAGAGAGAAGGGGTGAAGGCATGTGCAAGTTAAAACTATAAACAAGGAGGTCAGCGTGGACTGCCACAAAAGAAGGACCTGAAGAAGGTAAGGGAGGAAAGCATGCGGGTATCTGGGAGAAAGAGCATCCCATGATGAGGGAATAGCAAGTGCAAAGACCCTGAGGCAGGTGTCCACTTAGCATGCTTGAGGAGTAGGAAGACTTTGTGGGTTGGAGAAATAGTAATTGAAAGAAGCATAACAATGCAATACTATTATTCTTATAAATACTAGAATCATTATAGTATAAAGTAGTATGATAACATCAGTTTTTCTAAAATATCAATAGGATAATGCAGCCTTTAAGAGTTTGATTTCTCCACGTGACTTTTAGATGTTTGTCCTCTAAAGAAAGGCATTCTCATTTCTACCTAGGCGCAGAAATTATTCCACTTGGAATGGTTATTTTGGAATCACAATCCAGTGGAATCTATTTTCTTTGGTTCACGATCCAGTGTTTTAATGCTTACAGGTCTGAGTAGTTTCACATTCTGTAACATATAAGACCGAATTTCATCTCTTGTTTATGAGGAAAGCTAGAAGCCAAATTCTCAAGCAATAAAGTTGAGTCATTTGTAGTCACCATTCTTTCCTCCTTCAAGTCTTCTCAGAACAAATTCCTAGGGTTTATGACTTCTTTATTTCTATTCCCAAATACTTCAACACTTAAATATTATGGAAGCTTGTGTTCTCATCCAAATTATGATTTCTATTGAAGTTTTGTTCAACAAAATTCAGGGTTCTGTGCAATAAATTCTTCTGATGTAGATGATATTTTGATTTACTTCTGTAAATATTTTTAAAACAGAGTAGAGCATCTAAACAATTGTTAAATGTTTGTCTAGAATCTGCTTTAGAGTAAAGTCTCTGCCAACAACCATTATTTTCTTGCCGTCTGGAATGGGTGACTTTTTCATGCACTTTTCAGTCTGTTTTCTCAGCAATAAAATGATAACAAAACCCAAACCAGGAGATTATGATTTTAACATACTTTATTTAAAAAGTACACAGTTTTAAATTGGTTTCAATGGGTTTCAAGCAGAAGGGATGCTGCCCACTTGCAGTCCCGTTTCTGATGAAGGATGATAATAATGTAGCAAACTCACATTTGCATGACTGGCAAAGTAAAAAGATAACTTTTCTGTCAACATATTTTTAAGAGTTTGTATCACGCACAGTTTAAAATCATGAGATGCTGATGGTTGGACTATATTTCATGTCTCCTATGTCGCACCATAGTTTGGTTCACAGTTTATCCATAATTTAGCATGCCAAGAGAACATCTCCATCAGTGTCACCTTGAGAAGAGCATCAAAAGCAGAGGGAACAGGATCAGGACCATCTTGGCCTTGAGATTCGGTGCACCCCCACACTCCCTCGCATTCTCCTACAGGGAAAGGCAGGGTTGGTTAGAGCAGAGACAGATTCCAAGATGCCTTAAACTTCCCAAGGTATGTGGCGTCCCCAGATCTCTCCCTGCTCTTCAGCATATGAACAAAATCATTTGGAATCTAGATAATGTCCAGGAAATGGACTTGTGTATATTTCATCACATTAGTAAAGACAATCTCTGACTTCACTTGTCAATGCATAAAATATGCAAAATGACTTTTTGCATACTACAATGCAGAACACTCAAGAGGTAAAGGACTGTTGGTAGAGATGTCTGTTGTGATTATTTTATAAAAGCAAAATATTGACCTTCTAAGTAAATGATCACATCTCAGATCATTTCAGAGACTTGGCTATGGAAGGTTTTATTAACACGTGTGACTTCTTTTTAATTTCAGGGAAGGGAGGTTCTGTTTTCCAAAAATTAAATCATATTATTTACTCCTTTCTGTACCATTATTTTCATCTACTAATTGACAGAAATTTCTCCATGTTCATTATTGTAAGTTTCTTTTATTCATTCTTTTTTTTTTTCTTACTGATGGTTGTTCATCTTCTCAGGTGTTCTCTACTGTTACAAAGAGTGTTGAATGCAAGTCCTTCGCCAAACTTGGTATTTGTTCCTGCTCTGGCCTAAGGTAAAGATGTCCAGGAATAAAAGTGAAGAGCTAAAGGATATTTTTGCCTTCAATGGCTATTGCCAGATACTTCATTGGTACCTGTATTTTCTGATCATCCAATGACCTGTATCTTTCATGTCCTTGGTTAATTGTTTCTTTTTTTTTAAAGATCTTTTTTTAATATATATAGTTCATTTTTAAAGTCTTTACTGAACTTGGTACAACATTGCTTCTGTTTCTTAAATTTTGGTTTCTTGGCCATGAGGCATGCAGGACCCCAGTTTCCCAGCCAGAGATTGAACTTGCACCCCCTGCAGTAGAAGGCAAAGTCCCAACCACCGGACCTCTAGGAAAGTCTCAGAGCTTGGTCTATTTTTAAATGCAGTTTTTCTTCATTAATTTAAAGAGCTCTTTATGCTTTCATTTATAAATGTTCTCAGGTTCTATAAATTGGATACTGACTCTCAGTTATCCTTTTTACCAAAGGTTATAATTTTTATATAGTTAAATAAATCTGTTTTTCTTCCATTTTTTCTGGTCTTGGATAGGAAGGTCTCTCCAATACCTAGAATTTTTTTTTTTCTTTTAGAAATGTCATTGGCATATAATTGATCTACAATGTTGTATGAATTTCTGTTGTACAACAAAGTGTACTATATATATATGCATATATATGGTATGCATATTTATGCACATATATGCATAAAATGGGAATATATATATATTCTCATTTTATTTTCCATTATGGTTTATCACAGAATGAGTAAAGTTCCTTGTGCTATACAGTAGGACCTTGTTGTTTATCCACCCCATTTATAATAGCTTTCACTTGTTAACCCCAAATTTCCAATCCTTTCCCCCCACCTCTATATCTGTCATTTTGTTTCTGTTTTGTAGATATGCTCATTTGTGACATATTTTAGATTCCACATATAAGGGATATCATATGGTATTTGTCTTTCTCTTTCTGATTTAGTTCAGCTAGTATAATAATCTCTAGGTTCCTCCATGTTGCTTCAAATGGCATTATTTCATTCTTTTGTATGGCTGAGTAATATTCCATTATATATATACACACACTACACATCTTTATAGATTCATCTGTTGGTGGACACTTAGATTGTTTCTATGTCTTGCCTACTGTAAACAGTGCTGTTGTGAAGACAGGGGCGCATATATCTTTTCAAATGATATTTTGGTCTGTATACATGCCCAGCAGTGAGATTGCTTTTACTTTTACCTTTATGAGGAACATCCATATTGTTTCCCGTAGCGGCTGCACTAATTTACATTCTGATCACAGTGTAGGAGGGTTCCCTTTTCTCCACATTCCCTTCAGCATTGTTATTTGTACACCTTTTAGTGATGGTCATTCTGACTGGTATAAGGTGGTGTCTCATTGTAATGGTGATTTGCATTTCTCTAATAATTAGTGAGGAGAAGGCAATGGCACCCCACTCCAGTACTCTTGCCTGGAAAATCCCATGGACGGAGGAGCCTGGTAGGCTGCAGTCCATGGGGTCGCTAGGAGTCTAAGTGATGATGAGTATCTTTTCATGTGCCTGTTGGTCATCTGTATGTCTTCTCTGCAGAAATGTCTATTTAGGTCATCTGCTCATTTTTCAACTGGGCTCCCTGGCTTTGTTTTGTTTTTGAGTTGTATGAGCTGTTGTATATTTTGGAAATTAAGCCCTTTCAGTTGCATCATTTGCAAATATTTTCTTCTACCCCTTAGGTATTCCTTTTGTTTTGTTTATAGTTTTCTTTGCTGTATAAAAGCTTATAAGTTTGACTAGGTCTCATTTGTTTATTTTTACTTTATTTCTACTGCCTTAGGAGAATGACCTAAGAAAACATTGGTACAATTTATACCAGAGAATGTCTTGCCTATGTTTTCTTCTAGGAGTTTTATGGTGCTATGTCTTATATTTAAACCTCTAAGGCATTGTGAATTTATTTTCATGTATGGTGTGAGGATGTGTTCTAACTTCACTGATTTACATCTGACTGTCCAGCTTTCCCAACACCACTTGTTGAAGAGGTTATCTTTTTCCCATTGTATATTCTTGCCTCCTTTGTTGAAGATTAATTGACATAGGCGTGTGGGTTTATTTCTCGGCTTTCTATCCTGCTCCATTATCCATATGTCTGTTTTTGTGGCAACGCTATGCTGTTTTGATTACTATAGCTTTGTAGCACTGTCTTAAGCCTGGGATGGTGATGCCTCCAGCTTTGTTCTTTTTTCTCAGATCAGCTTTGGTGATTCTGGGTCTTTTATGGTAACATACAAACTTTAAGATTATTTGCTCTAGTTCTGTGAAATGTTGTGGGTGTTTTGATAGAGAATCTGTAGACTGCTTTGTGTACTATGTCCATTTTAATAATGCTAATTCTTCCAATCCAGAAGTATGGGTCCAATCCCTAGAATTTCTTATGAGACCATGATTTACCATTCAGGTCCATTCTATGTTCTCCCCTTCGAACTGAACTTCTGTCATACGTAAGAGTATCTATTCTTTTCCACTGACTTCATCCTACTGGGTCTAGAACCTTAAAGAAAAAAACAGTGTTTTTTTGTTTTTTTGGTCATTGTTGTTGCTCTCTTGTTTTTTAGTGTTTATCATGTATCTAGTTTCCAAAGCAAGTTGTCTTATTAACTTTAAAAGATTTTTACTCTTGTGAATTTAATGCTAAGTATGCAGTTCCGCCAGGGACGGCTGCCGGGAGGAGCAACCCAACATCCAAGGTGCGGTGGCTGCCCGTGCGCAGGAGGGCCTAGAGGAGCTATCCAACATTGAAGGTCAGGAAGGGCGGAGGTGAGGAGATACCCCTGGCCTGAGGTAAGAAGCGGTGGCTGCACTTTGCTGCAGCAGCCGTGAAGAGATACCCAACGCCCAAGGTAAGAGAAACCCAAGTAAGATGGTAGGTGTTGCAAGAGGGCATCAGAGGGCAGACACACTGAAACCATACTCACAGGAAACTAGTCAATCTAATCACACTAGGACCACAGCCTTGTCTAACTCAATGAAACTAAGCCATGCCCATGGGGCAACCCAAGACGGGCAGGTCATGGTGGAGAGATCTGACAGAATGTGGTTCACTGGAGAAGGGAATGGCAAACCCTTCAGTATTCTTGCCTTGAGAACCCCATGAACAGTATGAAAAGGCAAAATTATAGGATACTGAAAGAGAAACTCCCCAGATCAGTAGGTGCCCAATACACTACTGGAGATCAGTGGAGAAATAACTCCAGAAAGAATGAAGGGATGGAGCCAAAGCAAAAACAATACCCAGCTGTGGATGTGACTGGTGATAGAAGCAAGGTCCGTTGCTGTAAAGAGCAATATTGCATAGGAACCTGGAATGTCAGGACCATGAATCAAGACAAATTGGAAGTGGTCAAACAAGAGATGGCAAGAGTGAATGTCGACATTCTAGGGATCAGCGAACTGAAATGGACTGGAATGGGTGAATTTAACTCAGATGACCATTATCTACTACTGTGGACAGGAATCCCTCAGAAGAAATGAAGTAGCCATCATGGTCAATAAAAGAGTCCGAAATGCAGTACTTGGATGCGATCTCAAAAACAACAGAATGATCTCTGTTCGTTTCCAAGGCAAAACATTCACTATCACAGTAATCTAAGTCTATGCCCCAACCAGTAACGCTGAAGAAGCTGAAGTTGAATGGTTCTATGAAGACTTACAAGACCTTTTAGAACTAACACCCCAAAAAGATGTCCTTTTCATTATAGGGGACTAGAATACAAAAGTAGGAACTCAAGAAACACCTGGAGTAACAGGTAAATTTGGCCTTGGAATACGGAATGAAGCAGGGCAAAGACTAATAGAATTTTGCCAAGAAAATGCACTGGTCATAGCAAACACCCTCTTCCAACAACACAAGAGAAGACTCTACACATGGACATCACCAGATGGTCAACACCGAAATCAGATTGATTATATTCTTTGCAGCCAAAGATGGAGAAGCTCTATACAGTCAACAAAAACAAGACTAGGAGCTGACTGTGGCTCAGATCATGAACTTCTTATTAC
>NW_011494876.1:11298048-11298236 GCF_000754665.1 Bison bison bison
ACCCAGCTGTGGATGTGACTGGTGATAGAAGCAAGGTCCGTTGCTGTAAAGAGCAATATTGCATAGGAACCTGGAATGTCAGGACCATGAATCAAGACAAATTGGAAGTGGTCAAACAAGAGATGGCAAGAGTGAATGTCGACATTCTAGGGATCAGCGAACTGAAATGGACTGGAATGGGTGAATTT
>NW_011494876.1:11298336-11308035 GCF_000754665.1 Bison bison bison
AAGCTCAACATTCAGAAAACGAAGATCATGGCATCTGATCCCATCACTTCATGGGAAATAGATGGGGAAACAGTGGAAACAGTGGAAGACTTTATTTTTCTGGGCTCCAAAATCACTACAGATGGTGACTGCAGCAATGAAATTAAAAGATGCTTACTCCTTGGAAGGAAAGTTATGACCAACCTAGATAGCATATTCAAAAGCAGAGACATTTCTTTGCCAACAAAGGTCCGTCTAGTCAAGCCTATGGGTTTTCCAGTGGTCATATATGGATGTGAGAGTTGGACTATGAAGAAAGCTGAGCACCGAAGAATTGATGCTTTTGAAGTGTGGTGTTGGAGAAGACTCTTGAGAGTCCCTTGGACTGCAAGGAGATCCAACCAGTCCATTCTAAAGGAGATCAGCCCTGGGTGTTCTTTGGAAGGAATGATGCTAAAGCTGAAACTCTAGTACTTTGGCCACCTTATGCGAAGAGTTGACTCATTGGAAAAGGCTCTGATGCTGGGAGGGATTGGGGGCAAGAGGAGAAGGGGACGACAGAGGATGAGATGGCTGGATGGCGTCACTGACTCGATGGACGTGAGTTTGAGTGAACTCCGGGAGTGGGTGATGGACAGGGAGGCCTCTCGTGCTGCGATTCATGGGGTCACAAAGAGTCAGACACGACTGAGCTACTGAAGTGAACTGAACTGATGCAGTTCTGGGAAGAAGGAAACAGCAACCCACTCCAGTATTCTTGCCCGGGGAATCCTGTGCACAGAGGAGCCTGGTGGGCTGTGTCTGTGGGGTCGCACAGAGTCGGACATGACTGAAGGGACTTAGAATGCATGCATGCACTGGAGAAGGAAATAGCAACCCACTCCAGTATTCTTGCCTGGAGAATCCTGGGGATGGAGGAGCCTGGTGGGCTGCCGTCTATGGGGTCGCAGAGTCAGACACAACTGAAGCAACTTAGCAGCAGCAGCACCATGCAGTTCTGGTTTCAAATGAAGTGGCTTTATTGTTTTGGGACAATCGTTCATATTTCTATTTTACATAGACCTTTTACTAGAGGTGATCATTGGATTTTATCAAAAGCCTTTACAGCATATGTTATTGAACTCTCCCTTGAACATAGAAACAAACATTCTCAATAAATTCCAAATTCTTCTTAGCAGTACACTGACTTTAAAATATTTTGTAGTATTTGGATAGTTTAAATAACATTAAAATTATTTGGTATTTACAGGTGACATTAACACTCAGTGGGCTACGGTGGCATTTTACAAAAAATAAATATCCTCTCAGTATCCCTATAATAATTGGTCTAGGCCAGTTTTCTATTTTTCAAGATGGAGGTGGAGTATTTTTAAATTGTAATTTTGTTACTATATTTAAATTTTTTTGCCTACAACTTTGAAGGACATAATTCACCTACGTCTATAAGTTTACTTTTTTACTACAAGCTTAATTTTTTCTCTGATCATCACTTTTGGTGTAAATGTAGTGCCTTTATAGTTGTGACCTCATGTGTTACAGGGAGTTTAAAGGCTTATCATCCCACATTTAGATACTGCGACTCTTGATCTGACATTAGTATTGTGACTTTTGCTTTACATGATTTTTTCATAAGTAAAAGGCTGTCTAAAAGTAAGCAAGGGAAAATAACTTTAACTACAATTTGAAATAAGTAAAACCAGATGGTCAGAGCCACTTTATGTGTAATAGTGGAAAGTGGTAAAACTATAGCACATTTGTAAAAGGGAAGATAGTAAAGAGGCTTTTAAAAAATACATGTGAATATAATAAGAAAAGACTATTAAGTAAAGACTAAATAAGAAGGCATTGAGAGGTTGAATGTAGAGTACCATTAGCCTTCCAATATATTATTTCTTGGTTTGCCTGAAAGGGATGATTTTCTCAAGAGTAAACTTTTGAGCTATAGTTCTCTGATGGCTGTGAGATCCTCATGGAGAATCTGATGGTAAAAGAGTAGGAGGGGGTATCAGATTACCTCAGGATGGAAGCCATGACAAGATTCCGGACGCCTTCTGATCTTCTGGGCCTTTAAACGTTCACACTTAAGCGATTCATTATGTTGACTGTAGTTAAGGCATATTTCCAAGACGCTCCTTTTCCTTATTCTGCATTTCAGATGTCAAAACTTGGCACTTAGTTCCCTTAACACCTGCTCTCTAACAGTGGAAAGAATATCATCTCTCCCTCTCTGAGATTCCTCCCCTGGGTTTCCTACTGTTGCTCCCCCTTACCAGCTTCATCAGTCATGGCTGGACTGACACACAAAAGGATATACCTGATTTCAATGGGTGCCATGGTGATGGGGGCCACAGACTCACAGAGGCAGCTGCTGTCCACCACCACCATGAACAAATTGCTGCTTGGGATCTGCTGGATGACAAAGGACCTGTTGGAACAAGAGGCAGAGAGAGAGTGAGTGGTCATTTACCATCCCCCAAGTTAATAGCCATGAGGAAAACTTCCTCCAGAGTGGGACAACTGCTATAGTATTTTGGAAAACAAATTTCAGAGACTGGTTTACTACTCAAGTTGCCTCTTTCCATGAGGCTCTTCATTTCAAATCCAAAGCTTCACTAAGAAGACAATAGCTATGTCCATACGTAGCTCACACAACTCATCTTGGAAAGACTAGACTTTATGTGCATGAAACAGGAGAGTCAGAGTTGGCTAAATTACCTCAGTTTCTAAGCTCTAAGAGGTTATGCTTTTCCAAGACTCATTTTCTTCTCCTAGGGCTTAAAAACCATTGCAAGTTGCATTTGATGTTCTTCTGAGTGTATGTTTCTCTCCTCCTCACCTCAAGGATAGACTGAAGCCATGCCATAGTAATTATAAAAGAACATGAACTTCCTAGACCTTTCCCTCAATTACTTTGCACAATGTCTGCCCATAACAGAGGTATATTGCTTAGGATGAAATCAAGGCTAGTTGGTTAAGGAGCTCCAGTTGTCTCAGAGACCAGGTCATGCTGGCACAAAGGCCATGCTACTCATGATTTTGGTGTTCTCGCAGGGGAAGATGAGCACACACATTTCGACTCTGCCATCTTGGGCATTCCATCCTCACTTTTTTTTTTTTTAATCTTCTGGGCCCATATGTACACTTAGTCCAACATAAGTAAGTTTAATGATACCTCTTTCTCATCTGGCCCACTACACGAAATGACAATCATCATAATAATACTCCTTGAATCAGAAATACCAGCTCTTTGGAGGAACAAGTTGGAGAACAAATCCCATATTCTTCTAGAGCAAATAGATTAACTGAATATTTACCCCCAAGTCCAGAATCCTGTCACATAAACTTTTCATGATATTTTCACCAAATTCAGTTTACTCAGTTGAACTAGACTATAATCTTAAAAAAATGGCCAATTTCTCTATAAGTTATCTTTATTCATCTTCCTCTCAATAAATGTATTCTATTCTTTAGAGTATATATAGTATAATAAGATATGACATGAATTTTTATGATCATGATGTACAAGCTGATAGAAATACCAAAAGTATTTGATGGACACATGACTTATTTATTAATAAAATTGAAAGCAAAAACTTTACAGACCTAAGTAATCCAGAATATGCTATTTTCAAATGCAGGGAACTGCAACACGTTCCAAAGAGCAGAAAGCATCAATTACATATTCTTTTAAAGTTGGATAAAATTAGAAATTAATAGCAAAAAATATAAACAATGGAAATTAATAGTTAAAAATACATCCAGTTAATCCTTGTGAATTTGAGAACAGCCCAATCTGTGCAGTGTGACCTTAAATATATTTTATTGGGAAAAAAAATCTGCAAATAAATGAACTGTGTTTTTGAAACAAGAAGCTGGAAAAGTGAGAACATAAACCTGTACCTGTATCCTACCCTCAGTCTCCCTTGTGGTGTACTGGGACTGAGGACTGATGCCCCTCTCCAGAGTCCAGCCCCCAGGCTCCTGCAAGGATGTGACTGATGGACGAGGAGAGAAGTGATCATTGCGTATATAAGTGGTTCCTCCTGTCTTTCTAGCCATTCTCTTCAATTTACACAAACTCCCTTAGCTTACCTTTAGCTACTACCCTGTTTCCCTGTCCTCATTTACGGTACAACTCCTAAGAAGAGGTACTGACAATCGCTCTCTCTCTCTTTCATTTTTTTCTCTTTCCCTCTCTTTCAGGTTCTCTACTTCCTCACTTCTTTCCTTTCACAAATCTACTCCAATAAGGTTGTTGTCCTTACCACACTCTTGAATCGGTTCTTATCAAGGACACCAAATAAACAACCACACTGCCTTTCTTCTCAAATCTCTTTGCCTCCACTTTCTCCTTACCTGCTCACTGTCTGCCCCCTGACAGCAAAGTGTAGTTTCCATGGGAAAAAAGCTGCTTGTGTCTGCCCATGGTGATCTTTTATCCCCAGCACCTAGAGTTATGCCTGGGACAGAGCAGATGCTCAGTAAATATTCACTGAGCCAATGACAAATGAATGTATAAAGATAAACGAAGAAGAAAATGCAAGTAAAAATGTGAAGATAACTAGAAGAATCAAACTCAGGCTTAAAAGAACAAGGACATAAGTCTACTTCTGACACTCCTAATCAAGAAAAAGAAGTTACAAAGTTACAGTAAAACCCAAAAGAGACAGAGGCATTGTAAACCTTTGAGTATTATGTATATCATTACAAATAATTTGAAAACTTAGAGCAAACACACGTTGGAGGATAATGTATAAATTATCAACATTTGGTCAGGCTATAAAAACACAAGCAAACCAACTGCATGAAAAAAATCTGAAATGCTCATTGAGAATCTACCCACAAATCAAAACTACCAAATCACCCAAAGAACAGATATCACTGTGTTTGTAGAAAATCCATATGAACCCACTGACCAACTATTAGAACACAGAAAAGAACCAAGCAAGTTAACCAGTTACATAATCAGCATATAAAACCACAGTCTTTCCTTGACACTGGCAATAACCAATGAAAAAATACTTAAGAAATAAAGAACCATTGATAGTATCAATAATTACTGTGAAATGCCCAAGAGTAAATCTAGTAAAAGATGTTTCTCTATGAAGAAAATGATCAAACTTTACTAAACATAAAAAAAACCCCTAATTCCACAGCGGTGGTGAAAGAGAACAGTTATATATTAAAGGTGTCATTCTCCTTCAAGTAATCTTTTAATTCAAAGTAATCCCAATAAAATCCCAACAGGAATTTTGATGGAATTTGAGGTGATGATCCTAAGATTTCATATAAATATAGTCTGGACAACTGTATAAAATTGAGTTTATAAGAAAAAAAGAGAGAAGAAGGAAATTGTTTGCCCCTAATTAGTATTAAAACCCATGAGATAATTTATAGAAGAGGAAACACAGATGGACAGCTGATATGTAAAAGGGGTCCAATCTCACTAAAATTAAGTATGTGTAAATTAAAATGAAATTGAAATAATCAAACTCATTTTTTACCATCAGAATGGCAAAACTTTATGGTAATATCAAATGACTGAGAGTTTGAAGAAGTGACTATTATTTTACACTGTTGGTGGGAAAGTAAACTTTTATAGGCAATATATGAATAATTTGTTACTGTTTCAGTGAAAATGATTTAGATCCTACTTTTCCAGTAGTTTTACTTCTCAGTAAGAGAAATTATTGTTCAAGAACCCAAGAGGACATATAAAGATGTTCTTGGTAACCTTGTTCATGGAGAGGAGGAAAAAACAAAAGCCATCTGCAAGTCCATCAGTAGAGGAATGATTAAATAAGCAACAGTGTATCTCTTCCATGGTTTACTTGGCAACACTTGAAAGGGTAAAAGATGTCTATGTAGTGTTATAAAAGATATCCAAAACATAGTAAGTGGGAAAATGATGTTGCAAAACTATACACAAATATTTTTAGGAACATTTCAAAATACTCATCTCTCAGTATTTGATTCTGCTACAGAGAACAGGAAAAATAAATGGGATGGATAAGACTTATCATTTGCGTTAGGAATAACATGAGATAACACAGAAGGAATAAATGTTCAAAGCAAGTGGAACACGTGGGTAGAACACAAAAAAGATCAGAACATATGATGTGTCTTTCTAATGATAAAAGAAATGTAAGGACCAAGTGAAATTAAATATTTTTTAAGGCACAAATCATGTCATCTCCAAACTGACAGCCATCGTCTATGTTCTCCTTCAAGTCAACCCATTGGCAACTCCCTTTCTCTACCTGAGACACATAGATAGAAGTCATGGCTGCTCAACAGATTAGAGGTAGTTTACAAACTTGACCTTTCATCTCTCCAAAAAGCAAGCATGTATCGGGTCCATGCACGTTCTGTCTACTGAACCCCCATCCCTATCCTCAAGTTTGATCCTCCTATCATATCATCAGTGGGAGAGAGAGCAAGGGAGGAGGAGATGGTGGGGAGAGAACAGGATGGCAGTGGTGGAAAAGAGGAGAAGACTGGGAATAATTATCCATGGAAACGAACGTAATCTATAACACTGGAGTTCTCTATAAGGAGAATGTATACAGGTATTCTTCAAACATTTATAAAATGGAATATTGTGCTGGGAGCAAAGAACATTGATTTTCTTATTTCACAAAAGAGAAAACTGGGACTCAGAGAGCATAAGTAAACTTCTATAGAAGCTGTATGAAAAAAGACGTGATTGTGGCCATTTCAAAGATGGGGAAACAATAGATTAAGTGACTTCCCAGAGAAACACAGGTAGAGCTGCACACCTCTGGAGCCCAGGCCTGTTGTGGGACTGCAATCATAGGCAACCAGCTTTCTGTCTTGTACTGGAATTATTAGTGCTCAAGACCCTTGAGGGCAGACCCAGACTCAATATGGATGCTTAATGACGACCAGTATAGGACATTATTCCTTTTAATACATTACCCCGTAAGGTGAAGACTTCCCAAGTGTGCTCATGAAGCTCCACAGTAAGCCCCACTTATACCTCAAGTCCTAGGAGATGAAAATCTTTGCAGGCAGCTATTACTGCAGTGGAGGAAAACAACCCCCTATGAAGGATTTGCCAGCGGAAAGATTAACTGCTTTTCCATATTTTAAAGACTTACTGTCTGCTTATTAACATGGTTCTTTGGCGGGGTCTGGCCAATGTTAGCTGTACATTTATGTGCACAATGTGTATTTATGGCCCAGGGTGCAGGGTTGAACTTCATAAAACACACCTCCATCCAGCTGGGCCCAGCAGCCAGACTGACATCACTGTGGAGAGGACTGTGGCCTGGGGGGTTGGCCTGCGGGCCAGAAAAGGCGGAAGGGAAAGGCCTCAACAGAGAACCACAGCGGTCGTTTCAGCAGAGATAGGTCAAAATGCGTGAAATAAATTAGGTCCTCAAGGGACACAGAGTAGGGAAAAGGGAAGCAGTTTTGATGTGTCCATTGCCGGAACTGAAATAACCCAGTCCTCCCTCTTCCATCCACAGCAGACAGAGAAAGAACTACAGGAAAAACGATGATGCAGTTTTAAGACAGCCTTCTTTGACAAGAGGGAGTAACTATCTGCCAAGGGGGCTTTGCTACCCCGATGAGGAAAGTGGTTGCATTGCTCCCCCCCAATGCTGCCTGGACAAGTTCCCAGAGGACCCCAGGATGCACGCTTTGGGAACTTTTAATTGGGTACAAAATAATGGCTTAAAAAATAATTAGGCAGGACAGAATCTTGAAACCTTTTAAACTTTTTTTAGCCTTTATCAATTTTTATCATTTACAAATTTTCCATATTTTATCCAAAGATAAAGGACAATGAGTAAGTCACAGGGAACTGATTTGAATCTGACAATGATCATGTTCTGGGTTGTAGTATTCTCAGAGTGGATCGGGTATGGATCTCAGAGTGGCTCTCCAAAGGACCCTACTCTCTTTGGAGGTGGGGAGATGCTTGTTTCTCCCAATGTGCCCCTAAATGTCCTACACTGACCCAGGCCCATAAATTGTGGAGAGCAAGCACTGCATGACAAATGGCTTAAATTTAAACTAGAAATTAAATATGGAGGCTGTCTTCCAAATCATAGCCATGGTATCCTGTGGCATGGGAGAAGTAAAAGGGGACACCAGCGCTTACTCATGGTTCAGTTCAAACAAGGTGAAAGAATGAACAGAAGGGCCTCCCCTGCTCACACTCGGAAGTGTCGGGGAAATTTCACAGGTGAATCACATTAGCGTGTCAAGGCACATGTAGTTCTAAAACAGTTAAGCTGCTTCAGAGCACAGAGAAAGAAGAAAATACTTTGAATGCCTTTTATCAAGGGCCTTGATAAAAAATCTGACCAGAAAAGAAAGGAAAGCTATAGAATAATCTCTTTTTATGAATACTGATGCAAAGATCTTACATGAAATGCAGCAAACACACTTCGGTAGGATACTCAAATATAGCACAGGGCATGAGGATTAACCCAGGAACGCAAATAAACAAGCTTATTGAGCTGTCTCAGAGTAATAGAGATAGCAACACGAAACAAATTTTTTGGGGAGGGGGGGGCACATGGCACATCTTGTGAGATCCTAGTTCCCTGATCATGGATCGAAGCTGGCCCTCAATGGCAAAAATGCAGAGTTCTAGCCACTAAACCACCAGGGAATTTCTGAAACAATTTTTTGTCTCTATTTTCAACCCCACTGTATTGAATTCTTATTTTCTCAACTCGAAATGATACTGTGTATAGATTCTCTAACTTTCTGACCACTTGAGGTTAATAAAATTAGTCCAATCTAGTTTACTGCTTTAATGTCGTATCTAGTTTGAAGCTCTACACTTGTCATTCCTTCAAGGTTCTATTTTCTAGCTCCTTCAGTCATTTGGGATGGGGAAATGGAGCGGCAGAGAAGCAAGCTTTTCCTACCCACCAGGCCTTGGTGCAATCTCTCACCACAGCTTTTGTAACAGTTTGGCCTTTGGTGTCCTCCGTGTGGCTCAGCACCCCAGTGCTGGCTTTTTTGTGAGGTTGTCGTGGATTCCCCTGAGAACCTAGAGCTCCTCAACACAGCTCCAACACGACCATCCATGCAGTTCTTGCCTTCAGAATTCTCCCCACAGCCTCTTGCCCTTAGTGCGTACCTCACCTGGAGAGCAACCCTTTGTTGAGTTTAAGCAAAATGCCGACAATCTTCCATACTGTCCACCTGGCCCCTGGGAAACAGGTATCTTTGCTGGCCCAGCCGTAGGCCACTTGCTCTTCCCCCAAGCCTAGGCCTCTCTCTCCAGATCTCTTTTGCTTAGATAGGACACATCATCACATCTGACCCAGCAGACATTTGGCCAGTGCTGGACTTGCCCTCTTTCAGATGCTCCCAAAACACAGAAGACTCTTAGAGAATTTCCCACCACCCACCTGGACCCTAGCAGGAAAAAGTATTCCCTGGAGGAAAACACCTCTTTCTATGAACCCCGATCTTGCTAGGCCCCTCACTCACTTCTTGTGGTAGACTAAAGATGGACCAGTTGTTAACCTTCAAATAAACTTGAGGGTGGGGGTTAGGGGAGGGTTTCCAATTCTAAATTCAGTTCAGTTCAGTTCAGTTCAGTCGCTCAGTCGTGTCCGACTCTTTGCGACCCCATGAATCGCAGCACGCCAGGCCTCCCTGTCCATCAACAACTCCTGGAGTTCACTCAAACTCACGTCCATCGAGTTGGTGATGCCATCCAGCCATCTC
>NW_011494876.1:11308135-11358144 GCF_000754665.1 Bison bison bison
CTGGAGTTCACTCAAACTCACGTCCATCGAGTTGGTGATGCCATCCAGCCATCTCATCCTCTGTTGTCCCCTTTTCCTCCTGCCCCCAATCCCTCCCAACATCAGAGTCTTTTCCAATGAGTCAACTCTTCACACAAGGTGGCCAAAGTACTGGAGTTTCAGCTTTAGCATCATTCCTTCCAAAGAACACCCAGGGTGATCTCCTTTAGAATGGACTGGTTGGATCTTCTAGAGCCAGCTAAATGGTTTTTCCCTTTAGAAACTGTGGTGCTCACATCACTTTGTCCTCAGTCTGGGGCTACAAGAAGGCCCCACTTTACCTTTTCACATCCTTCCAGGAAATGTACTCATGTAAGACATCCTATCCAGAGTTGGAAAAGAGCCAGCACTGTGGGATCTGTCTAATAGATGCCTACAAGACATTTGACAAAAATTCCACCCCTGAAAACAGTCCTCAAGAGAACAGAAATAGGCACTTGATTGTGAACCAAATTTAGCATCATACTGCAGGATAGAATACTCAGAGCTGTCTAGAATCAGAAGAAGTCATGGAGGTTCATTTCCCCCTTTATTGTTTGCCATTGTTTGAAAAACATCAACCTCTGCAATTAAACCAGAGAAATGAGCGATGATTAAATGTTGGAACAAAGGAAGTATTCATAGGTACCTAAAACATGCCCTTATCCCCATTTTCAATAATTATTCCTCCTGGTTTCCTTTATCTCCTACTGGTGCCACCATCTAATGAGTCACACAAATTAGAGATCTTGAAGTTATTCACAGGGCTTTCCTCTTTAACATCCCATGCCCTGATTTGACCATTTCCTCAATACCTCTCAAACCCACCCTTTCACGTCCCATCCCCAGGGCCAGCTTTATGGGCAAGTGATCAGTACAGTTACACAGGGAGACAGTGACAGAGCAGTTACACTTAGAAGGCCTGCCCACTTCGGGTTTACTGCTCTGCAGGCAGGGCTATCTTGAATTGTTTAATCTTATCTTTGAATTTGTGTTTTGTAAGTGAAGTCCAAGGGAGAATGGGGCATGTGTGAGGGGTATGAAAGGTGAGAGGTCCTAGTTGCCTGGCTCCTGCCCTGGACCACCAACCCTATCACCCTCCAGCCCTGGTGAAGTGCTGGGTGCAGGAATGGGGAGCATCAAGGCCTGGAGGGTGCGGAGGGGAGGGGGCTGTACCATAGCATTCATACATAGCACCACTGCATTTTCAACCAGAGACCTAACAGGAGTAAACCTCTCACTTACCCCCTTCTCCAGGTACTAAGTGTGTCTTGATGCTAAAATGCAAAGCCACTGGGGATTGACCATCCACTATGAGATGCAGTGGTAGAGCCATGGAGGGGAGACTAAGTCCTCTTCTCTAAGCAGGACACGACAGCTCAGTCCTGTGCTTGTGGAAGGGACCCCCAGCACAAGCTGCACATCCCACTGAGCAAGAGACAGAGTCCAGGATGTCTGTGAGGACCTGCACCTACACAGAATGTCCCTGTGCCTGAAGGAGCAGGATATTAAATAGGTGATTAAAAGTGTCATGACAGGTCAAGAAAGACCACAGAAAAAAGGAAATGCTTTTACCTTTCAGAACTTTAGTAACACCATTTTTTTTTGAACAAGCAGCCCATATTTTCACTTTGTTCTGTGCCCCATAAATTATGCAGCTGGCCCTGCCACCCCACTTGATTTGTAGCACACCTTCCAAGCAGTTTCCCTGACATAGCCTCTTCTCCACTCTTGAGGTGGTGGAATCCTTCCCCCTCTTCCCACCTACCATGGCCCCTCGCACTGAGTCCATGGTCTACAGTGGAGTGAAACAAAGCCCTGCTTGATCCAGTGCACTCTCTCTCCATCCCCACGTGTTCAACTGCCCTGACATGTAAGCTAGCATGCTCCTTCCCAACGACCAGGCTTGCTGACCTACCATGGGTCCTCGAATGCACTATGCTTCCTTTCCTTCAGTACTGAGACTGAAGCAAAGCTCTGTTAGGCTGGGTGGCTTGCTGGAATTTCCTGGGGGAGCTTTTCACTTCACTTTAAACGCATGCCTAGTCTGCACCTAAACCAAATTACATTAGAATCCCTCAATGTAGTACCAAAGCTTCTGTATTTTTTAAGCTACTTGACTGACTCATACTGGCCTAGATAAGCATTCCTCAAACTCACCATGCTACAAATGACTTAAGGGTCTGGTTGAAATGCAGATTCTGTTCAGTAGGACTAGTATGACACCCATGATTCTGCCTTTCTCATCTGCTCCCAGATAATGCTGATGCTGCTTGCTCAGGAATCAAAAGGCTGAGTCTTGCAGTCACTTCTTTCCAAACCCCTGGAGAACCCAGATTCATTTCTAAATGACTGACTGTTATTTTTCCCATGAAGTGCTCCTTCACATGAAGAAGAAGGTCCTCCTTCGTTCTCCCATGACCTGTTGCAGGTACCTGAATAACCCATACACACACACTTCTATATGTATGTGGAGTGGAATCCCCTTTTCCCCCTCTTGTACTACCACACCCAAAAAGGCTGGAACATCGACATCAACACTCTAGGCTACATTTAGAACCATATGAACACTGTAAGTTATGGAAAATTCTCTTTTGGTAATTCTGGCAAATACATGGAATTGTTATGCTATAGAGTAAGTAAAGATGAGGTTCAACAAGAGGCCCCTCTGGGTGTTGGACAGGAGGCATTCTGGTTAAAAATGCATAACCTAGACCTAAGCATGGATAACATCAGACAAACCCAAACCCAAAAACATTCTACAAAATGCCCAGCCTGCAGATGTTAAGGAAAAGTGAGGCATCTACTCTCGATGGAAGGAGTCTGGAGAGGTGTGACAACTCAACGCAATATGTGGTCCTGAATTGGACCCTCTAGCATGAAAGGCATTCCTGAGACCATTAATGAAACTTGAATGGCGTTTTCACAGAAAGAGTAGACTGGAGTTCTTTGTACTGTCCTTAAGATTTTCTGCCTTTTGAAACCATTTCGGAATAACAGTATCTGGGGTTGGCCAAAACTTAACATCTTATGGAAAAATCCAAATGAACATTTTGGCCAACGCAAGAGAAAGGAAAAACAATGAAATGTTTAAAAAAAAAAAAAAAAGCCATGAACAAAACAAAGAAGAAAACAAACAATGAATCCCTATTATAAGCTCAAATCAAAAGTCATGACGACAGATGCTTCAAATTTCAGGAGTTAGTTGGCCAACAAGCTGCTGCTCCCCTATGGGCCCCATGATATAGCTTATTCTTTTCTAAGGTTCTCCTGGAGTAGGAAATGGAAACCCATTCCAGTATGCTTGCCTGGGAAATCCCATGGACATAGGAGCCTTGCGGGCTACAGTCCATGGGGTCTCAGAGCTTCAGACATGATCTGAGCGACAGAGCACACACACAAACACACACAAGGTCGGTGACAGGAGGGGCTGATTTACTTAGCCATGCAGTAGGTGAACAAGCCAGCCAGAGTCTTCTCTCCTTCCCTCCCTCCCTCTCCTTCCTTTTTCTCTTCCTTTCTTTCTCCCTCCCTTCCTCATTCCTCTATCTCTGTTCATAACCAAAGGTACCTATTTTTTTTTAATTTAGATAATTTGGTCTCCTAGACTTCTGAGAGTGAGGCATAGATGTTCATTTTTGTTTTCTATGCATCAGCTCAGTACTAAAGCTTACTGACTAATGATGGAAAAAGAATGAAAGACAAAAATATAATCCAAAGTAGTACAGGCTCCGAGACAAGTGAGTTCTGCAGAATAAACTACAAGGTTTAGCAGACCAGAACTGTTGATTTGAACAATTGTTCAAGATCCAAAACCCCTTTACTTCTAGCTGATTTCAGAAAAAAAAAGAGGTCCCCGCCCTACCCGCTAGAGCAATTTTCTTTGATATTCAATCTCCCTTCTTTGGTACCAATACCCTACTCTTTGTGCAGGAATCCACCCTTCCTCCAGGCAGCCCAGGTGCTTCTGAGGAGCTAACCCTGCCCAGACATGTTACCTGGGCCTGAACTGACTGGGACAACTTCTTCCCCTGAAAAAAGTAACTGGTTCAGAGGTGGGCACTGGACCGAAGGGACTCCAATCAGACTGAAACCCTAAACTCTTTTATTTCTACTCTCAACACATAAGAACAAGGAAACTTTCAGCCTTTGGAGAAATGGGCAGCCTTCTTACGCTCATGGTTGGAAAAAAGGCAAGGAGACAACCTGGGTCTTGGTCCTAACCTGTGGGAAGCTGCAATAAGCCTATACCTTACTTTTCTGTTGAAGCTTGCTTGAGATTAATCTTCTGTTATTTGTAAATGAAAGGATAATAGATAGTACACTCTTAAATTCCTTACGATGGTCATTATGTTGCCTGATCAAATTATAATTGGAAAACTTAGGCGTTAGGGAACCAAGCCTCAGCACACTTGATGGCTTCTGCCAGGTGTTCCTCAGATGGCCTGCCAGGAGCCAGACTGGCTCAGGCCTTTCCTGCATCATTCACTAGAGTGGGAAATGTGCTGTATTTTTATAGTTAAGAGCTGAGATTAAATGGGACAAGCATATTGTCTTTGTTATACTTATTTATTCAAAAATGTATATACAATGGACATATTACGGCATTCCATTTATGAGTCGCTGATGGGAAGTGCACACAAAGAACTCAAATGATGCTTTGTCTGCAAGGCAGTGTCCCACGGTGGTATTTATTATACTGTAGACAGAATGAGTCCAAAAGACCCATAATAATGACTTTAACTCATCCTCAGCCCCACCAAGGATTTGTTGAGATTTATGGTGCCAACTCAGAGCCTGAAAATCACTTGGGCAGGAAGTGATTCTTTGGTATTATCAGCCCAAGGCAGGTGGCAAGGAAAGCTATTTTGTGTTTGAAATATGGGGGAAAGAGCCCCATAGAAAGAAAAGCAAAAAGGACTCAATTTTCTTTTCTCATCTCAGAAGAAGAAAATCTCAAAAGAGCTGACAACAAAAGATATTTTAAAAACTTGGCTATTATTTTAGCTTTTTGGTCTTTTATTTATTTATTTTTTTTTTTGGTACTAGCGTCTTCAGTAAATCCTCTTAATTATGACATGAGCCATTCTCTTCTAATCCCTTAAGAAGAGTAAGGAATTTGTTAAATATTTTCACTGGAACTATTAGTGTCTTTTCTTATAAATAATGAGAATAAGGGCTAACATTTATGGAGTATTTATCTAGTGCCAAGCACTTATCTGAGCAGTTCCCTTTTAATCTTCACACCAACTCAAAGAATTATCATCTTAAGGATGAAAATATATATGCTTTGATAAGTTAGACGATTTCTCCAAATCCTAAAACCCATCACATATCCAAGTATCAAAACTCTATACAACCAAACCTATTTGACTCTGAGCCTTGATTTTAATGATTACACTTTAATCACCATCATCATCATCCCTACTGTCGCAGTCATCACCATTTACCATTTGTTGAGCCCTTACCGTAGCAGTCATTGTATGAGCTTTTTTTTTTTTTTTTTTTTTACCTAAAACTGGTTTATTTCACAACAGCTCTAGGAGACAGGTCACACCTAAGATTTAGAGAACATGAGTAATCTGGTCCCATCTTGCTTTAAGATAGCATAAATAACAGGTATCAGAGCCCAGTTCTGGATTTAAGCTATCAGACTTTACTCCCACCATGCTGCTAAGTCACTTCAGTCGTGTCCGACTCTGTGTGACCCCAGAGACGGCAGCCCAACAGGCTCTCCAGTTGCTGGGGTTCTCCAGGCAAGAACACTGGAGTGGGTTGCCATTTCCTTCTCCAATGCATGAAAGTGAAAAGTGGAAGTGAAGTCACTCAGTTGTGTCCGACTCTTAGTGACTCCATGGACTGCAGCCTACCAGGCTCCTCCATCCATGGGATTTTCCAGGCAAGAGTACTGGAGTGGGGTGCCATTGTCTTCTCCGACTCCCACCATCTTACCCTATAAAAATCAAATATTACATGGAAAAGTATATTGGGCAAATTTCACTGATAAACTGAGAACAGAGAACCTGTCTCTTGATTGAAGGATTCAAATCGACATTACCTTGGATTCATAGTTACAGTCTTCCACTTTCTAGCTTTATACTATCTTCTACAATCTTCAGGTGAATGGCTGGTTTCATTCAGCAAAATAGAACAACATCATAATGAACTATCAGGAGGTCTAAATAGACTCAGAAATAAAAAGAATTCATGAGGGAGTTAAACATCTAATTTTAACTGGAAAAGTCATATTTTACCATTAATAATTGCTTTCTAAAATGTTTGACATCTCACATTACATGGATAAAAAGCATCTTGTCTGCCACATTATGTTAAGAGAAAATAAAACAATGAGGCTAAGTATAAGTCTTGCACAGAAAAAAAAAGCCTGGAAGGAAATACTGTCATTGTTATTTAGTTGCTAACTTGTGTCCAACTCTTTTGTAACCCTATGGACTGTAGCCTGCCTGGCTCCTCTGTCCATGGGATTTCCCAGGGAAGAATACTAGAGTGAGTTGCTATTTCCTTCTCCAGGGTATATCCCCAACCCAGGGATCAAACCTGCATCTCCTACTTGGCAGGTAAATTCTTTACCACTGAGTCACCTAGATACTTTTACTTATCAGAGGTTTACAGATGAAGGAACTAGGTAACTTGCCTGAAGTTACTAAACTGATAGACATGGAGCTGAGATTCAGGTCCAGACTCTTTGGCTTTAAAGTGTAAGCACCAACTTCCCTGCCTCAGTTCTCAGTGGTGAAATTGCAAGTGATTTTTACTTCATTCTTTCTGTATTTCTCTACTGTTCAGTTTTCTGCAATGAGTAGAAGTTACATTTAATGGGAACCAGAACCATGGAATAATAGCTTTCTATTTTTTAGACTGCAGACATACATATTTAGAAAACTAAATCTCAGTAATCAGCATCTGCTTTACAATCTCAGTTGCTAACAGAAAAACTAAAATCAGGTGAAATTCCTCCAAAATGATTAACTGAAAGAACACAGAAGTACCTCCTTAGTGGTCTTGCCACTCTCTTCTGTGTGACCAATTTGACTATATATCCTCAAGGTAAGCTCCCATCAAAGAACCCTCTCTGAGCGACACTATAATATCATCTTTAACACTGCCTGATTTACAACTGAAACTCAATATATTTTCACGGACTGAAATAAAGGCTGAACCCATGCTTTCCTCCTCTGATGCTTTCTGAATAATATATTTTGTAGCATTGAATCAGTTTCCCAGGGAGTCAGACAAATCATGTAGTTTGGTATACTTTGAGACCTGACTTCTGGAACCAGTGTTGCCCATCAGTCCCATCACTATTAAATAGTTCCTTATCACAAAACGGCACACTTATTCATTTTGAAGAATGTAAGCACTGAAGGTAGAGCCATCGGAAAATTCCAAGAGAGAAACATGTAATTAAGAAATGTTGTAGCAAAGGCAATGGTGTAGGTTTGAAAGATTAGTGTTCACATAGATTTTTGTGACTACTGGTGAGATACTCCAACACAGAAGAAGAAAAAGGTGTCCCAGAATAAAAATGAGAACTATTCTCCCATATCCACATAAAAAATATCAATGTGGAATAGATATGAAGAATAAAATGAAGGAGAAGAGAAGAGCAGAGGGTACTAGAAAGCTGACTGGTTCAAAAATCAGTGGAGTTGAATCAAGCTCCCAGAATGAAATTAATAAGAAAACCACCTTGGGAATTATTCCTTTTCCTCTCTCAGCCTAGTTTTTCTATCTTAAAAGTTATTTCTAAGGTACATTCCCAATCTAACATCTGCTAAAGTATTTGGCTTTCACATCATTGATTCCTCCTTGCAGAGAAACTCTGACATTTCTCTAAGCTGATACAACAGACTTTGATTATTTGTCACTATCATCTTTTCTTTTGTTTAGTTCCCTCCACTGTAAAAACCAAAATGAATTACATCTACATTTCTTTTTTATTAAAAAGATGTTTAGTTAAAATCCAAAAATTCTAAATGCTATATTAACCTAGGGTGACACTTATGATTCTAACTAGTGCAGAGAAATTCTATACATGTTAAAGGTAAAAAAATTTAATGAATAAATACTACATTCCAGGACTAGGGGTAAAGATGAAATAGACTAGCCTACTAAAACCTTAAAACCAAACCTCCCAAAGAGCAAAGTGATCCAATGCTAATAATTTACACTATAATGTACAATCAAGTTTTATTCTCCAAAGGAAGATAAGCAAACTCCAGGGCATGTACAGTGTACCATCCACAATGCTGTGTGAAAAAATAACTCTCTCTGTGTGTGTGCATGTGTGTGTGTGTGTGTTTTAATTGCTCAGTCTGACTCTGCAACTGTAGCCTGACAGGCTCCTCTGTCTATGGAATTTTTCAGGCAAGAATACTGGAGTAGGTAGCCACATGAAGAAATAATAAAACATGACAAAACATTCAGGAGAAAAATCAGTTAATAAAAAGACCAAGATATGACTCAAATGTTAGAATTTATAAATGTGTAGATGCAAAAATATATTTATTTTAATGAACCTAAAACCATAGGTATATTGGGCAAAGGAATGAAGGAATTCCAATGAAATAGGAAAACTGCATAAAATCACCAAATATAAATCCTAAAGCAGAAAGAATACAATACCTGAAATCTAAAATACAGTGAATTTTAGCTGATAAAGATGTGGTTGATATATACACATATATAAAAGAACATTAATCAGCCATAAAAATAATGGAATTTTGCCATTTGCAACAACATGGATGGATGATGGACCTGGAGAGTATTACACATAGTTAAAAAAGTCAGACAAAGGCAAATACTATAGGTCATCACTTACATATGGGATCTAAAAATAAAACAAATGAAATGAATAAATATAACCAAACAAAAACAGACTCAGATATAAAGAACAAACTAGTGGTGGTTATCTGTGGCGAGACAGAAGGCAGGAGGGGCAAGATAGGGGTAGGAGACTAAAAAAGTACAAATTAGTATACATAAAATAAATAAATAACAAGGTTATATTGTGCAGCACAAGGAATATAGTTGATATTTTGTAACAACTACTGAATCACTGTGTTGCATACCTGAAACTAATATTGTAAATTAATTATAGGTCACCACCTCCCCTTCACTACCATGGTGGTGGTTTAGTCACTAAGTCATGTCTGACTCTTGTGACCCCATGGACTGTAGCCTGCCAGGCTTCTCTGTCCATGGGATTCTGTCTGTCCAGTGGGCTGCCATTTCCTTCTCCAGGGGATCTTCCCAATTCAGGAATCAAATCTGGGGCCCCTGCATTGCAGGCAGACTCTTTACTGGCTGAGCTATGAGGGAAGCCAACTATACTTGAATACAAAAATAACAAAATAAATTAAAAACTGATTAGGCACAATAGAAGAAAAGATAAATAAATGTCAAGCCAAGTTAACAGCAACCACCAAACTAGAAAACAAAAAGGGGGGAAAAAGATGCAGGCAAAAATGAATAGCACCTCAATAAGCAATGACACAATACCAAGCAGTGTAACAGACCAGAATTTGGAATCTCAGCAGAGTAAAGAGAGACTGGGCCAAAAAAATATAGATAAAAATACCAGGTTGCTTAAAATGAGAGAGAAGAATTGGGAGTTCATTTTCATAAGGTATGTACATCACACACGAAACAATATTATTTAAAGATAAACCATGACAAATTAAAGATGTATTAATGTTATAAACCTTACTATATTCATTTAAAAAATCTACTTGAAAACCATGTAATAAACCTGTAGCAGGAAAAAATGGAATCATAAAACATTAAATATAAAACAAGGTAGGAGAAAAAGAGGAGAAAAGAAACAAAGAACAATAAACAGAATACAACTAGAAGGATGGTAGCTTTTAAGCCAAACATATCAACAGCTAAATTAAAAATTAAAGACCTCAACATTACCAATTAAAAGAAATTGACATACTGGAGAAAAAAGTGAGATACCTCTATACACTGTCTACAAGAAACTTTGTAACTATGAACACATAGATAAGCTCAAAGTAAAAATATTAAAACAGGTATACCATGAAAATACTAATTGAAAAAAGGTACAAAGACTATATTAATATAAAGAAGGATATCACAGAGAAAGTAGAAAGTTAATTCATTAAAATGTGTAATAACATATATACTAAATGCTGTTAGGTATATACACATTTAGGATTATTATGCATGAAGCAAAAACTAATACATCCTGAAAGGAAAAATAGACAAATCCACAATTATGCTTGGAGACGGAAACAGTCCTCTTTTGGTAATCATACAGATAGCAGAATAAGTGGGCAGAAAATTGTTCAGGATATAGAAACAATTTTACCTAACTGACATGTATAGAACACTGCAATTAACAAGAGCAAAATATACATTTTGAAAGAATGGAAACCCTCACCAAGTTCAATCATGTTATATAGGTCATAAAGCAAATCTTTGCAAATTTAAAAGAACTGAAATTATACAAAGAATGTTCAAACCATAATGAAATTATACCCAAAATAAATTATAGAAAGATTTCTGGAAGACCCCCCAAATATTCTGAAATTGAACAACATATTTCTAAATAACCTGAGGTCAAAGAGAAAGTTCCAGAGAAAATAAAATCATTATGCTATACACCCAAAACTAATGTAATGTCATATGTCAATTATATCTCCAGTTTTAAAAATTGGCACAACAACTAAATAGACATTTCATTGAATAAAATATATGGAGGGCAAACAGGCATAAGAAAAGAAGTCTAAAATCATTATCCAGCAGAGAAATGCTAAACTATAATGACATGCCAGTGTGCTGTTCTCAGAATGGCTAAAATAAAAATAAATAAATATAAATGACAATATCAAAAGCTGGCAAGGATGAAGGGCAACTGAAACTGTCATACACTGTTGGCAAAAAGGCAAGATCATACAGCCATATTAAAATTTAATTTGGCAATTTCTTATACATTTAAACATACAGTCCTGAAATTCAACTCCTAGGTATGCATTCAAGTGAAATGACAACTTAAGTTCATATAAACGACGTGAATGTTTACACTGGTTTTATTCATAATCATTAAAAATCCAAACAACCCAACTGTCTGTCAACTGGAGAATGGATAAACAAACTGTGATACATATGCTGGCCTACTATTCAATAATAAAAAGGAATTAACTGCTGTTGTAAGATATAACAGGCTTCCCAGGTGGCTCAGTGGTAAAGAACCCACCTGCCAATGCAGAAGACACAAGAAATGTGGGATTGATCCCTGGGTTCAGGAAAATGCACTGGAGGAGGAAAGGGCAACCAACTCCAGTGTTCTTCCTGGGAACACCTCATGGATAGAGGAGCCTGGGGGCTACAGTCCATGGGGTCACAAATAGCTGGACATAACTGAATGACTGAGCACACACATAAGATATAACACGACAAAATCTCAATTGTATTACATCAAGTAAAAGAAGTCAGACTTGAAAGGCTACATTCTACATGATTTAACTTATGTGATACTCTGGAAATGACCAAATCATGGGGACAGAAAACATCACTGTTTGCTAGGAACTGTGCTTTGGGGATGGTGTTGACCACAGTTGGGTATCTCAGGAAGACTTTCTAGGGTAATGGCTGCTACTGCTGCTAAGTCACTTCAGTCGTGTCCGACTCTATGTGACCCCATAAATGGCAGCCCACCAGGCTCCCCCATCTCTGGGATTCTCCAGGCAAGAACACTGGAGTGGGTTGCCATTTCCTTCTCTAATGCATGAAAGTGAAAAGTGAAAGTGAAGTTGCTCAGTCGTGTCCGACCCTCAGCGACCCCATGGACTGCAGCCTACCAGGCTCCTCCATCCATGGGATTTTCCAGGCAGGAGTACCAGAGTGGCGTGCCATTGCCTTCTCCGCTAGGGTAATGGAACTGCTATTAATATATCTTAACTGTGATGCTACATATACAACTATAAGTATTAGTCAAAATTGATAAGATTCTATGCCAAAAATAACAAATTTTATCATCAGTTGCAGTCTGTCAGCTCAGTCGCTCAGTCGTATTCAACTCTTTGTGACCCCATGGACTGTAGCACACCAGGCTTCCCTGTCCAATTTTATCATATATAAATTAAAAATATGAACAAATACAATGAATTATATCATAAACTTTTATGCAGAGCACATCATGTGAAATGCCAGGCTAAATGAAGCCCAAGTTGGAATCAAGATTGCTGGGAGAAATATCAATAACCTCAGATATGCAGATGACACCCCCTTTCGGCAGAAAGTGAAGAGGAACTAAGAGCCTGTTGATGAAAGTGATAGAGGACAGTGAAAAAGCAGGTTTGAAATCCAACACTGAAAAAACTAAGATCATGACATCCGGTCCCATCGCTTCAGGGCAAATAGATGGGGAAACAATGGAAACAGTGACGGATTTTATTTTCTTATTTTCCAAAATCACTGCAGATGGTGACTGCAGTCATGAAATTAAGACACTTGCTCCTTGGAAGAAAAGCTATGACCAACCTAGACAGCATATTAACAAGCAGAGACAATAACTTTGCCAACAAAAGTCCATCTAGTCAAAGCTATGGTTTTTCCAGCAGTCATGTATGGATGTGAGAGTTGGACCATAAAGAAAGTTGAGCACCAAAGAATTAATGCTTTTGAACTGTGGTGTTGGAGGAGACTCTTGAGAGTCCCTCGGACTGCAAGGACATCAAACCAGTCCATCCCAAAGGAAATCAGTCCTGAATATTCATTGGAAGGACTGATGCTGAAGCTGAAGCTCCAATACTTTGGCCACCTGATGCGAAGAATTGACTCACTGCAAAAGACCCTGATGCTGGGAAAGAATGAAGAAACAAGGAGAAGGGAATGACAGAGGATGCGATGGTTGGATGGCATTATCAACTTGATGGACATGAGTTTGAGCAAGCTCTGGGAGGTGGTGATGGACAGGGAAGCCTGGCATCCTGCAGTCCATGGGTCATGAAGAGTCAGACATGACTGAGTGACTGAACTGACTGATACCATAAACAACATCAAGAACAAAAAGAACTAAAAAGACCAAAAATGTATGCTGCTTCCACAAGGTGCACTTAAAAATAAACACACAGATGAGTTGAAAGTAAAAGAATGGTACAAGATACAACATGCAGAAGAAATCTGGTTTGGTACATTAATATCAGTTAAAGACTGGTAATATCACCAGGGATTAAGATAGCCATTTCCTAATAGTAAAAATAAGATAATTAATCAATAGGGCATAAAAATCCTAACTGTGTGCACCTAAAAACAGATCTCAAAATAATGAAACAAATATTTATGGAATAAAGGATTTTTATGGAATATAAACATATAAATCCACAATCATAGTTGGGAGATTTTAGCAACTCTTTCTTAGCACTTGATAAAACAATTAGACCATAAATCAGGTAGGACATAGAAGATTTCAACAACGTTATCAACATCTTGACCTGACTGACATTTATGAAGTACTCCAACCAACAAGTGCCAAATACAAACTCTTTTCAAGTGCATGTGGAATATTCACCAAGATGGCAATATATTGGGATATAAAATGTTTCAGTACATTTAAAAGGACTTAACTCATACAGAATATGATCTCAAGCTGCAGTAGAATTGAGGTAGAAATAAAATATATTAAGTAAACCATAAGCTTTCCAAATATTTGGAAAATTAAGCCACACGCCTTCAATAATATATAAGTCAAAAAATAAATCACAAATTATATTATAAAATATTTTTAAACCAGAAAACAGTAAAAAGGCAGCATATCAAAGTTTGTGAAATATATACTATTATCATTCTTAGAAGAAAATTTATAGATTTAAATGTTTATAGAGAAGAAAAATTATTCAAAAATAATGATTGAGGCTTTTACCTTAATTAGAAAAAATATAAAACCCAAAATAAACAGAAGAAAATATAAAGTTAAAACAAAAATCAAAGAAATAGAAAATGAACAGTAAAGGAAATCTCTAACAAAAATCAAAGAATAATTCCTTGAAAAGTTAAAAGGCAAACTCCAGAAAATTATTTGCAACATGTTTTATTTAAAAAGACAGTATTTCTAAATACAGGGTTCCCCTGGTGATTCAGTGATAAAGAATGCACCTGCTAATACAGGAGATGCAGGTTAGATCTCTGAGCAATCAAAACACCTATCAGAAGTAGAAAGTCCTGGGGATAAACTCTCATACATCCATGCAGTAGCACACCATGAAGCTGTGATAAAGAACAAAGACAATCTCAGTCCCCACTCTCCGCTGCTTACCACGGTGTCTGCCACCACATGTGTGCAGAGAACAAATAATCTCATAAATAAATGCATTGAATAAACTATACTTACTTTCATTTAAAAATAGCACTGTCATACTCCATAGTTTTTGCTTTAAAATGTATTTAATGCTAGAAGAGGAAAAAAAAAGACTGCTTCAAAAGGAAAAAAGTCACATCACAGAAGACAAATTATAAAAAGAAATAGGATATATAATAAAATGAGAAGAAAAATGTATGTCATGACACACTCAACAGTTAGTTTGCCTCATTCTTTAAAAATCACTATGGTAGTAAACTGGAGAACTTCATTTCTGTTTATTTTCTCCCCTTTCTAAACTGATGACAGTAACTTACTGCATGCATCTTAGCTTCTGTTCATAGTCTGGCACACCTTCTTACAGGGAGGTATTTATTACCTGCTTTCTCCAAAATTCTGTAACACAGGCTCTGAAATCTCTCCTCCCAAGGTACTAGTGATGCCTGGGTGGATTCTGTTCAGGTTTTCCCGAAGCCTGATTCACAGCTCATGATCACTCATCCCTTTTTAACTGTCAGTCATTTTCCATAAACTCAACTTGCAATACTGGGATAGCCATTTTTCTCTGAACCTGGTTGAATTAGAGCCACACCTCCCTGTTACAGCCCTGAATATGCAGTAGGGACACACCGCCGCGAATAACCTCTGAATCTTTGGGAAGGAGAGATGCTCACGTAACTTCTGGCATTGCCTTAACCTCAGTTTTCTTCTCCTTTTCTTTTCTTCTTAATTATTTCTGATTTCTCCCCCAAGTTTATGCCAGTAAACTTGATGCCCAGTTTATGCTTCTGGCAATGAAATCCAGGTAAGTCTCTCTCATCTGGAGAATCTGGCCAAAATAAAGATTCCCAGACCCTGTTCCTGGAGCCTGGGAATCAGTAGGTGCAGTGTGAGGCCCAGGAACATACATTTTCACAAGTACCACCAGCTGATTCTGATGAGCCTTGTCCTGTGTTTAAAAACAACTGCTACATATTCTGACAGAGAAAACAAAGTAGAAAAATGACATCTTTAAAAAAAATCAAATTCCTTTGTTCTCAGTGATTATCTTAAAAATAAATCACAGGATCTTCCTGTTGGTCCAGTGGCTAAGACTATGTGCTCCCAGTGCAGGGGGCCCGGGTTCAATCCGTGGTCAGGGAACTGGATCCCCACATGTTGCAACTAAGAGCTCACATGCCACAACTATATTCCACATGCCACAACTAAGACCTGGCACAGCCAAAAGTAAATAAATAAATCACAAGGGATATTCTAATAATCTAAGATGGGAGGTCATCACAATATGGCTAGCTGACTACATGGTTAATAGTCTAAGTCATGGAGAAGGCAATGGCACCCCACTCCAGTACTCTTGCCTGGAAAATCCCATGGATGGAGGAGCCTGATAGGCTGCAGTCCATGGGGTCGCTAAGAGTCAGCCACGACTGAGCGACTTCCCTTTCACTTTTCACTTTCATGCATTGGAGAAGGAAATGGCACCCATTCCAGTGTTCTTGCCTGGAGAATCCCAGGGACGGGGGAGCCTGGTGGGCTGCCGTCTATGGGGTCGCACAGAGTCGGACACGACTAAAGTGACTTAGCAGTAGCAGTCTAAGTCAAATGGTTTAATGAAGCTGCCCACAGCACAGGTGGCAAAAGAATAGCCATTAACTTGACCCTAATTAACTTTTTAAACCAACTTGAGATCACAGTTCAGGAAACACCTGATGTGACCAATGCTGTATCTACAGAGCAAGGTTAGGTGCAGAATTTAAGCTGATATGTATTTGAGACCTTTCTTTTGAGTCAGCTCTATCACTGGCACTAACATATTTTAACCTCTACCTAAGCCATCTTTAGTAGACAGTTATCTGAATTCACCACTTTACATAACATGTAGAGATCTAGCTTGAAAGTACTGTTAGAATTATCCAAAGTAACTTAACTGTACAACAATTCCTTTTCTAGCCTGCACAGTTTGAAAATATAGAAAACAAGTCTCTGGTTTTTTTCTCCTCTTTCTTAAAAAACAATTCCATTTTCAGAGCTTCAGAGGCATGCATCTGAATGGAGAAGTGGACATAAGAATAGATGAATAGGCCAGTCAGGAAATGTTTGGAATCAATAGTATTAACATAATTAACTTGAGAGATTTACTCTGGACTGAGATCAGCATTCTGGAACACACAGACCTGCTAGAGAACTGTGTGACTTTATACATCCTGAGACTTTATCCTGTTTTAATCAGCAGTCATTAATCTCAACAATTTTTCATATTGTTTTAATTTTCCTGAACAGTTATATCCAAGCTCACACATTCAAAATGTGTTTCTGAAGCTCATTTTTCTGTGACTCTCAACAAGCCCATATGATGTCATTTCAAATGTTGCTTATTATTAAGTTGAAATAATTAACTGAACTTAGGACCCTGCTAGAAACTAGCAATATCTTTTGTTAAAACTGAACTTTCAAAAATAATGTGAGGAGATTTATAAATAACTACTAACAAAAGCACTAAATGTATAAACCTATCACTAATGTATTTTCTATTTTTCTTATGTCTTAGGTTAAATTACAAACAGGCTTATCCTATCACCTGAATATGAGAAATAAAAACTCGTACCACTTAGGTTTCTACCCTCAGTTGGTGTCATATCTTCCTGAAGGAAGATTTTCTTGAAAATAATTTCTACCTATTATCTGTTCTTCATAAAAGTTATAGCTTTTGTCCAAAAATAGTCAAGAGAAAAAGGAATCAAAAGAAAAATAAACATTTTTTACTTACACTATGAAACTGATTCTTATCAAGTTTTATTTTAACAAAGAATGGTTCTGAACTATTTTATTGTACTTGTAGGAATTGATATTAGAATAAATTGTTACATAAATACATAGAGTTTTAGGAATAAAGATATTCATGTATGGTGGCATTTCTTATAAAGCAAATATTACAAACAGCCTAAGTGAGGTTGGTTTAAAAAAACAGTAAATTTATATACTGTGTGGCTATTATAAAAATTGTGTTGCAGAAATATGTAAGGGCAAGGAAATATGTCTATGATATTTCAGGTAAAAAAAAAGCTATGTCATCAGTGTTTAAAGCATAATTATGATTCCAAAAGTGTTTAAAACATAATTATGACTTTTTAATGCAATACATAGGATAAATAGTTACTCTTCTTACTATATAAGCTCAATACAAAAGAAGAGACCAACAACATAGGACTAAAAACTTAAGAGAAAAATAGAAGGGGGTGGAATTGATATATATATATATATATATATTGGCTGTGCTGCATGGCTTGTGGGATCTTAGTTCCCCAACTAGGGATTGAACCTGGGTCCTCCACAGTGAGAGCATGAAGTCCAAATCTCTGGACTGGTAGGGAATTTTAAACAGAGGTAAGAATATACTTAGAGTGTATACAGAAAGGGAAATATAAATGGCTTTAAGACATATGGAATGTTTTCAACATACATCATTAAAAGAAAACCCACAATGATAGTCCATTTTTTGGGTATCAGAACGGCAAGGGGTGAAACATTTTGATAAGACACTATGTTGCTAAGAGTATAATAAACATATATTCTCCTAAACTAGTAGAAATACAAATTGGTTTAACATATCCAGAGTGCATTTTTGCAGGATCTATCAAAATTACATAAACTTTGACCCATTGATTCTTCTAATAATGTACCATACATACAAATAAATTACTTATTACCCAAGAATATTCATTTCTACACTGTCTCAAGTAGCCAACATTTTGGAACAACCTGAAAGTTCAATGAAAGTTATATGAAAACATCCTCCAAATTGGAATCTTGGGTAACCACTAAAAAAAAAAAAAAAAAAAAAGGCAAACCTATAAAATGACATGATGATAGTTTCCAATCTAGCAAGTGAAAAAGGTGAGGTATTGTATGTGTAGTCAACACTGTCATTCCTGTAAGAAATGAATGGTGAAACATCTAAAGTACCTGTGTTTCTCTATTAGGTTGCTGCAAACGTCATTGCGGTTTTGGACTGTGAATTTTAAATCATTACAAGTAGGCGCAAACACTTCTTTATTACGCAAAACAGGAACCATTACAATCCACACATTTTTACCAACAAGAAATACGTTTGTTTATTTCTTTAGTGTAAAAATTCATCCCTCAGGATTTGAAGAACTCTTGGAAAGCATTTCCTGCCTCCTGTGATTGTGGAAGCATTTTCCCTGCAAAAAGTTGTCAAGATGCTTGAATAAGTGGTAGCTGGTTGGCGAGAGGTCAGGTGAATATGGAGGATGAGGCAAAACTTTGTAGACCAGTTCATTCAACTTTTGAAGTGTTGGCTGTGTGACATGTGGTCGGGTGTTGTCATGGAGAAGAATCGGGCCCTTCCTGTTGACCAATGCTCGCTATCGGCACTGCAGTTTTTGGTGTATCTCATTGATTCGCTGAGCATACTTCTCAGATGTAATGGTTTCACCAGGATTCAGAAAGCTATACTGGATCAGACCAGCAGCAGACCACCAAACAGTGACTATGACCATTTTTTGGTGCAAGTTTGGCTATGGTAAGTGCTTTGAAACTTCTTAGTCCAACCACTGAGCTGGTTGTCACAGGTTGTCTTATAAAAACCCACTTTTCATCGCACGTCACAGTCTGACGTGCATGTGACATCGCACGTCACAATTCTATGCTTCATTGTTGTTGCATTGTTGCTGTTTTTTGAAGCAGGGCTTCCCTCCTGGCTCAGTGGTAAAGAATCCACCTGCCATGCAGTAGCCACAGGAGACGCAGGTTCTATCTCTGGGTGGGGAAGATCCCTTGGAGGAGAGCATGGCAACCCACTCCAGTATTCTTGACTGGAGGCTCTCTTGGACAGAGGAGCCTGGTGGGGCTACAGTCCATAGGATCATAAAGAGTCAGACACAACTGAAGCAATTTAGCACATGCAGCTCACAAGGCACCCACTTAGTCAAGCTTTTTCACCTTTCCAATTAGCTTCAGATGTCAAATGATGCTGAGTTCATCAGCAACTTCTCCTGAGGTTGTAAGAGGGTCAGCTTCGATGATGGCTCTCAATGGGTCATTGTCAACTTCCGACAGACAGCCACTATGTTCCTCATCTTCAGGGCTCTAGTCTCCTTTGCAAAACTTTCTTGAACCACCACTGCACTGTATTAGCAGTTTCTGGGCCAAATCGTTGTTGATGCTGTGAGTTATCTCTGCTGCTTTATGACCCATTTTGAACTTAAATAAGAAAATCACTCGAATTTGCTTTTTGTCTAACATCATTTCCCTGGTTTAAAATAAATATAAACAGCAAGTAGTAAGTCACTAGCCAAAAATAAATAAATAAAGCAAGAAATGTGCATTAAAATGATGTTCAACATAACCACATTTACTTATGAATATACCACAGTATCAAACAGCAAATTCAACAATGCAAAAATCGCAATTACTTTTGCACCAATCTAATATTTGCATATGATAACCCTGGAGGAATACATTAATCTCTGGAAATGACTGTCCCCTAGAAAGACTGCAAAGGGTCACTGGTGGGAGAAGATTCAATTTTCATTGCATGTCCATATGCACTATTTGATTTATTTACCAAGTTTGTGGGGACTTCCCTAGTGGATCTGTGGTAAAGAATCTGCATGTCAATGCAGGAGACATGGGTTAAATCCCTGGGTTGGGAAGATACACTGGAGAAAGAAACGGCAACCCACTCCAGTGTTCTTGCTGGAAAAATCTCATGGACAGAGGAGCCTGGCGGGCCATAGTTCCAGGGGGCTGCAAAAGAGTTAGACACTACTTAGCGACTAAACAACAACCAAGTTTGTGTATGATACTTTGTATCATTATTTATTTCACTTATGTATGTACTTAGTTAATAGTTATTTTTAAATTATCAGATATGGAGAAGAAACACTGATGGAGAGAAAGATTCCTAAAAGGATCATAGGGCTTTGAATCTGGCATCAGCAGCTCCTTCTCCGTGGGACCTTGGCAAAGGACTCTCCTTACTCTGGACCACCTTCTCTTTCCCTAAAGAGAATCACAGAGTTCACTCTTCACTTGTGGGAATCTGAGTTTCTAGTTGTTTTCAAAACACATACTTGTTTTCAAATATCACACAAAATAACAGGTGTCTCAGCTACCAGAATTACACACATCCTCTCCCCTGTCACTCACACTTTACAAGGCTATTCGCTTGGGAAACTGTCTCAAGCAACAATTTTCTGAGCACTGGTTTAAACACAAGGCTAGGTTAAGTACTAGAAATATAAGAGTATAAGACATCCCAGTTATTGAATGCCAACTAAATGCCAGGTGCTGGATGAGGTGTTTTTTATAATTGTATCTTGCGATGTTCACATCAGCCCAGTACCCTGTAGGCATTATCAGTATCTTCATTTTTACAAATGAGCAGGTGACAACTAAGAGGGATAACTTACTTGCTGGCAAAGGTCACCCAATTAAGAAGCGATCCCATTGAGAGCTAAAACCCAGTCTGCGTGACACCAGGCCTGAGCTATTTTTCACCATAATTCCAGCCCATGGCACCTGATTTGCTGGGAGAGGAAGACAAACAGATGCTTGATCAGTAATGGGGTAAGTACTGTGAGAGAACCTCCAAGTAGGTTTAATAGAGATTTGCATGAAGGCGGCACTCAGGAAGCATATTGCTCTTTTCCAGTGGGATGTTTGTAGACTTCTTCCCATAGGTCAAGTGAATGGTGAAACTGCCAGTTTTCAAAGCAAACCTTGACCGTGAGATGAACTCAGTCTGAAACGCGGCTACACAAGTGACTTGGTACCATGACAGACAGCCACTCAACTGGATGCCACAGGAATCTTCTCCAAGGTTTCAGAGTCAGGGAGACCTTGACTCAACTCACATTTGGTACTCAGTAGCTTTGTAATACCAGTCTGGAGACTTAACTCCTCTGAGCCTCACGTTCCTACTTGGTGAAATGCATATGAAATGAAAAACTGTAAAGAAAAATAATGTGGAAAAATGAACATGAAGCTCCTGTCATAAAGTAGGCATTCAATAAACAGTCATCATACTCTCATATAGGCTTGGATCTATCAAAATAATCCAAGATTGCACAGGCGAGTACTTCAGTCGAAATGGAATCATTGCGAAATGCATAATTTGTTTCCTGAAAGTCAGTGTATCCGTGTTTTGAGAAACATCTGATACAATGCTTATGGCCTGAGAATTTCTCCCACTTCCTTCAGACTTTGATCACTTACACCTCCAATAATTACGGATCATGAGTGATTCTTAGCCTCATCTTGTACCCTCTCCACCCATTTTTCTTTCAAATGCACAAAGATGCCAGGGGATGCTGTGTTTGCTAAGGTTCTTGGGTGACCTCTTCTTAGGCATGAAAACTGTATCGAGGTGAATGCCTTTCATCTTATGTCGCCAAGGGGTCTTGTCAAAATCATAAGCAATCCTAAAATGAGGGGAGTGGAGGTCACCTGAGGAAAAAGAGAAAATCCAAGTCCCAAAGAAAAGCTGATAATTAAAAAATGAATTTCCTTCTTGAGTGTACAATATGTCTCTTGAAAAAGTGATTTGTGTCTAGAAGTTTTATGTCTACATTCAATAAGCTGCATTTCAAGCAGCATTTCTTCTTCGATCCTTTGAGCTCCTTTAATACATCAGATGGGTTTTTAATACCCACAGGAATATATAAACTCTTTCCAAGCTAAACAAATGGAGGGCAAGCTGGAGAGTTAATAAACACACATCTATAGGGGTTTGGCAACTTGCTAAGCCACTTCAGGTGCAGCACTGGGAAGCCCAAGGGAGGAACACAGACAGCCCTTTGAGGTAGGGGAGGTGGGCGTCACAGCAGAGACAGCCATCAGGATGGAGACAATGCACCGCAGAAAGGCTGCTTGCAAACGTCAAGTGTGGATACAGCTCTGCACTCCTCCATTCCGCATGCAAATAAACATTCTACAAATATTCTTTGGCTCTGATGGTCTCCTACCCTCCAGCATGGAAGAGGAAAGCCTCACTGTGCTCTGAGCCCAGACAAACTTACATGTGCTCCCACCCAGCTTTCCCACACATTAAGAAACATACAAATGGGAAATTGTTGTGAGACTCATTCACGTCAGGTAGAGACCTGCCTAGTCATTACAGACATGTGCCCCTCTCATTTTGCATCATGGACTCTTGAGGGAAAACAGTAATTTACAACATTTCCTGTACTAAAACCTCTCCAAACATGGCTTATCAAAGGGCAAGTAAAGATAGTAACATCTACACAACAATGACCGTTCTATCTGGAACCTCAAAAGTTGTAATCATTGTTGCTTTTGGAAATAGGGCACTTTTCCCTCTTTAAGTATTTAAGAAAGAATCAGAAGTCCTGTCTCCAGTAAAGTGATTTACTGAACTGAGACTCAGAAGAATTGGTACAAAAATCAATCAGAGGTTTTAATCCCAATTATTCTAATGTTTTGGGACCACATTTTCATCTTCTGGCAATATTTCAGAAATTCAAAATAAAGCTATCAAGATAAGCATTTACTTCTCCCTCCTCCCTTTAAAATTTTAAAGCCAAGATGTTTTTAGCAACCAAAAACATACAGCACTAACTAAGTTGTTCACTCTAAGAGCTAATATTAAATGATTCAAGCCTAGGTCCATACCGTAATATGAAAAGAAGGTAGCGCTTTATTAAAGGATGAGTGGCAGGTCATCAACATTACATGACACACTGGTGAAAACTTAGACATGATAGAGTCCTATTTTAAGTATTTGGTGATGGAAAGAATCACATCCTTTTAGAATCCAGGAGTTATTCCAATATACCACCTTCTGAGATGCATGGACTTGACACTGTAAAACTCAAAGACAGAGGAACGATTTTGATTTCGCTGATATATGCTCTGCACATTGCCAGCCAACATGGTGAGATCTAAGCGAGTAAATGACACCAAGAGAAAACCTGGAGAAAAATAAAGTGCATAACCCTCAGTCTTCAAAGGAAAGAACTTGACCCTTGGTGTTAATTTCACTGTAGAGTAGGAAAGTTGTCTTGTTTGGAACTGAATTAAAGCCTGCTTAAAAGGGTCGATGATTATTTCATGGGAAATTGAATCACATTTATTTACACATTTAAAACAAGATTGAGTACAGTAGTTTGGCAAGAATCTATAGAGCAGGAGATACAAAAATATTTCAACAAATTAGTGTATGCTTACAAATTAAGTGGTTAAAAACTGTTACATTTTAACGCCTACAAATTACATTATTCATGACACTAATGTACTCCCACTGGCAAAGTCTGTATCTAATTTGTGTAATGAAGTATCTGATCACTATTGAATATGTGTAGTCCCTAATTCAGAATTCCAAATTTTTTATGAGCCGAGAGCTCAAGTAGATCCAAGAAGTGGCAAAATTCCAAGATCTACTTTATCTAGGACTGTCTCGTTGGAGCAAAAAAAAACCTCACCAACGACTTTTCCTGATTGAAACTATTAGTTTTACCTTCCAGGCTAAGAAATCTGGAAGAGGGGGCTGACTGGAGTTCTGTGGTTTTCCTACAATGCTGTCAACATAGATGGGTGTGCTATAAAAATATCTCCCATTTATGAAGCATTTATTCTGGGCTGGGCACTGTGATAAATATGGGGGCTACAATTTTTTCTTTTTTTATCCCACATACAGGTCCTGTGAGGCAGGTATCATAGCCCTTTCAGAGATGAGTGGACTGAAACCTACAATACTTATTGGTTAAAATCTTTGCATGCTTAAGTGCTGCAGCCCAGATGATATCCCAGTCCCAGAATCTATTCTCTCAGTCTTTACTCCAGGAAGACACCATGCCCCCCTTGTGCAGTGGGTGCATTTTACAGGTTGTTTCCAGAAGACCCACTTGGTAACAACACCTGCAGGGCATTGGCCGAGAACAGTCTGAAGAATTTGCGGTAAATCGCCCACCCAGCCTAAGACCTCAACAGGAAATTGGATTCGTTTGTAGGAAAATGGAATCCCTGAACTATGGTTCTCTGAACTGTAGCCCACGAAACATGTCAACACAGCTTCGAGACCAATTACTTTCTTTCAGTTTAGCGGACAAATGAAAGGCGCATGGGGAGATGTGATGAGAGAATAAAAGTGTAGCCACAGCTTTTGGGGCTTCCAGGAAGATGAGCAAAACTTGTGTGCAGATCCAAAAGTGAAACTGATGGCAACATAATTCTTATGAAAAGCAGTGAGTAATATTACCGCATAAAAAGAACAGACACACACAGAGACACACAAAACAACAATATAAAAATCTAATTTGCCTTAGAAAGTAATATCTTGCCAGCACTGAAATGTGACAAGGGTTTTAAAGCTCTGGCATTAAATATGTGACACATGTTTAATTTCATTCTGATTAATTATTTTTTAAATTGTTAAAATATTTAACTCAGCAATTGATTCCCATTCCAAGGGAACCTTTGTGGATCCCTTTCTCATCAAAGGATGAGGGGGTATCAAGAAAAACAGCAATGTACTGGAAAATAGTTAAAACATCACATTCTTTTCGATATTCAATTTTGTTAAGCTTGTTGACAGTCACAAATGCCCAGAAAATATGGGTTGAGTTGTTTTAGATTGCTGTTTGAATAACAGATTAATTTAATAATCAGTGGGATATTGAATGACGAAAATTATTGGTTAAAGTAGCCAAACCACCAACCCTAATGACATTCTTATGTAAATTCTTATTTTCTTTTAGGCTCCTGCATTCTTAATAAACCCTATATTTTTGAAAATCCTTTTTTAAACATCACATACTGCCCCTCTGTTAAAATATATCTGTCTATGCTATAGACAGATAAATGTCCACTTTTGGAGTTGCCAATGTGATGGTTTCTATTTAGAGCAACTGAGTCACCTCTTGATGGTTTTTCCATATAAAACCAACAAGGGCTTCTGGAAACAGGACACAGAGACTGAGCTGGGAGCAGCCAGTCTTCAAAGACTGTTGGAGACCAAAAAGACTTTTATAATATGGCTAGAAGCACCTGACATGGTTTCCTGAGTTTTATCAAGATGTGTAGACACCAGGGTTATCTGATGCCTATAGTTAACGACAGCCACCAGCAGACTGCCACATGAAGCACGATCCCGTGGGAAGCGCGCAGTGCTCTGGTTGCTCTATGGTTTGCCATTGCTTGTGGAGGAAAGTAATCGCTGCCTTGAAAATGGTTTGTAATGGACACAGTTTTGTATGTTCCATTGCGGGAGGCGAGATGTTTTTCTTTGAAAAAGATCTTAGTGCGTAATTTTTGAAATACTGTAATTTTCACCAAACTCAGTTTCCAACTCACTCGTCGCCAAATGCTGTAGAATTGTGTTATTTTTGAATGTCACTGGCGCTGACCTGAAGTTACCTACAAAGCTAGTCAAAAATTAGTAACTATTTTAGAGAACTCGTCCTGCAAAAGCTCATTCTTTCCAAGGCAAAAGTTGAGAAATTTCTACACGCATAGAATGTAAAGCAGATGGGCAAATTCAGCTGCCTGTTTGCCACCAAACCTATTGGCCATTGTACTGAAAAGTCTACCTGCTGTCACAAGGGACCGTCACCAAAAGCCAGATAACAGTGTTTCTGTCATTGACATACTGCATTTCAAGAATACAAAGCTCATACAAAATGCAAAATGCTATCTTCATTCTTTAATAAATACATACATCTTCTAATAAATTCCACTTCATAAAATGGAACAAGGAAAGACAGAATGAGACACGCAAAAACAAGAAAAAAAGAGTTTAATCCTTCAAAAGCTGTCAGTGAGACTATTCTTTATGAGTCTATTTTGATGTGATAAGAGCATTGTATCAAAAATTTGTAACAAAGCCTCACAAAAATTTTTGGATTAGGAAAAAAAAAAAAACAGTCATGAATTGACTTCTCATTCAACTAGTCACCCCAGCTAACTTGTTAATTTCTAATCCCTAAAAAGAGGAAGAGGAGAATGAAGAGGCGGAAACAGCTGAGGCGGCTCGATGAGAACCAGGCTGTGTGTGTATGTGCTGGGGGGCTACATTCAGAGGTGCAGCACACGGCCTGTCTGAATCAGAAGTTTCTGCTTCAAAGGTTGGTCTAGCATCACCGTTACTGTCATTTCTCCCATCATCTGAAATCTGACCATTTTTCCTCCCTTCCTTAAAGCTTCTGTGTTAGTCCACACTGGTGTCAGGGTAGCAGCTTAAGTCCTTAAAGGACTAGTGCTCTGTGACAGGGTCAAAGGGGCCACGTGACTTGGGCCTTATTTGCCTCCTCTCGTCTCACCTCTACCTCTGTGTCCCAGCTTCCCTTGTAAACATTTGTTGAACAAACCACAGTTTTTCTTGTCTCCATGAGTCTCTTCCATCTGTCTGGATACTCCTACTTGCTAACTTCTCCACACTTGGCGTTCTTACATTAGATGCTACTTTTATCCAGGAAGCCTCTCTCTCTCTTTTTAATTCTATACTTTCTTCAGGTAGCTCTCTTTTAAAAGAAATATGTATGTCTTTGGCTCCGCTGGGGCCTTGGTCGTGGCACATGGGGTCTCTCTGTTGCAGCGCATGGACCCTTTAGTTGTGGCACGTGGGTTTAGTTGTTCTGTGGCATATGGGATCTTACTTCTTTTACCAGGGATCAAACCTGCACCCAATGCACTGCAAGGCAGATTTCTAACCACTGGACCATGGGGGAAGCCCCAGGGAAGCCGCTATTGACCACTCCAAGCCTCCCTTCCATGCTGCTGTGTGAAATTTACTCTCTAATCCTGGCATGAAGCATGGGGGGCTGACACTGCCTAGTTACTTCTTTGTAAACTCCATGAGGAAGGAATCATGTGTGCCTCATTCATTGCTAACTCCCCACAGTGTAGCCCAGTGTCTAGGATATAACACAGAATCAAGAAATGTTCACCGAAGTTCTAAGCTAGTTTTAATTTTTTTCCTAAAGTCCTATTTTTTCCCCCCAGGCAAATTTCTTAGAAACCTCCTTTAAGGTAATTTATGTATCAGCTCTCATATTTTCAAAACTAAATTGTCATTTCACAAATTAGAGTTTCTTGACAGCAAGATCAAACCAGTCAATCCTACATGAAATCAACCCTGAATATTCACTGGAAGGACTGCTGCTGAAGCTGAAGCTTCAATCCTTTCACCACCTGATGTAAAGAGCTGACTCACTGGAATAGACCCTGATGGTGGGGAAGATTGAAAGCAGGAGGAGAAGGGGAAGACAGAGGATGAGATGGTTGGACGGCATCACCGAATCAATGGACATGAGTTTGACCAAGCTCCAGGAGATGGTGAAGGACAGGGAAGCCTGTGTGCTGCACTCCATGGGGTTACAAAGAGCTGGACATGACTGAGCAACTGAATAATAACAACAAACTAGATATTAGAAACAGGCAAAACCAGTCTATGATGTTAGAAATCTAGAGAGGGGTTATCATATGGTAAGTGGAGGTTGTGCACAGAAAGGGAGAGGTTTAGGACCTCCTGTGAGGCTGGTAATGTTCTTTCACTTCTTAGCCTGAGTGCTGGTTACATACATGTGTCGTCTTTGTGAGAAAACTAATCAGCTGGCAAACTTATGGTTTGTACACTTCTCTGTATTTGTTCTAGTTAATAAAATTTTTAGTTAAAAAGAAAGAAAAGGGACTTCCTTGGTTAGCCAGTGGCTAAGACACCCAATACAGGGTGCCTAGGTTCCATCCCTGGCCGGGAAACTAGATCCCACATGCTGCAACTAAGTCCACATGCCCCAACTATTAATAAAAGATCCCCATGCCACAGTGAATATTGAAGCTCCCGAGTGCTGCAACTAAGAATCCTGCTGCAGTCAAATACATAAAAAAATAATTAATTTAAAAAAGAAAAAGGAAAAGCACAAGTCCCTGTTTCTCTCCTCATTCAGACCCCAGAACCTTTACTGTGTTTTGCCTCCATAGTTTTTGACAGAGCTGCTGGGCAGTAGCCTTGAAATAAAGCTTTGCAAGCAAAATCTTATCTTTTCATTGCTACCAGCAAATTGTACATGACCTTCTCAACTTCCCAACCTCCTGTGAGTTTTCAACCCACACTCCTGCAAGTGTGGAATTTACACTGTGAAACAGACTAGTCATGGGAGGTGTCAATACCTCAGCATCTACTTCATTATCTTATCCGTCCTTGACTTTCCTAAAGCACCCTACACAGATTCCAGGATGTAGCAAGAACACATTTACCTCCCAGTGAATGAAAGGTGGTCTTCTGTTTAGTTTGAAATCTTGATTTTCATCAAGCAGCATTCATCTCCTTGGTTTCTAACTGCAAGTCAACAAGGAAAAATACTGATTGCCCTAGCAGTTGTCCATCTTGGTTCTGTTTGTTTTCTCACTTAGAATGGAAATGAGAAAGTTAACTTACTCCACTGAGTATGATCATCTATCATCTGCTAAGAGATATTGGCCACCTCATGACTGGAGAGAGGATACCGCTCTGCTCAAAAGGTTTCATGAGTATTATAAAACCAAGAGGGTCTCTTGACAGAGCCACAGAGCCATGAATAGTCAACAGTACTTAAGTTATACATGAACTGGTCATCTGAGAGACCTGTTTCTCCAGGGAATTCTATAGAAGTGAACTGATGGTAGACTATGAAAAGGCACATTCACATTTCAACAGAATGGTTTCTGGAGGTTAAACATTGTTTATACTAAGTTGGTATGGTATTATACTTGTGTTAAGTGTGGCCATGGGCTTCTCTGGTAGCTCAGCTGGTAAAGAATCCGCCTGCAATGCAGGAGACTGATTCGATTCCTGGGTTGGGAAGATCTGCTGGAGAAGGGATAGGATACCCATTTCAGTGTTCTGACCTGGAGAATTCCATGGACTCTATAGACCATGGGGTTGCAAAGGGTCGGACACGACTGAGTGACTTTTACTTTCAGTTAAGTGTGGCCGTATATTGAGTACTTACTCTCTTCCAAGCATTATGTCAATTCACAGCATAAAATTTCCCACTTACATCTTACAAAAAGCCAATGCTATGCTCACTATTATTATCCCCCAAAATTACCCAGGAAGAAGCTGAGTGTCAGAGAGTTTTGGTTTTTACTCAAGGTCACACAATTTGCAGTTCATGACACTAGGGCTCACACTCTGAACCCTGTGACTCCACAGGCCCTGCACTAACCACTGTGCTTCAGGGCTTTCCTGTGATGGTTCTAAAGTCCTCGGCGGCTACAGTAGACTATAAGATGGTGCACTGGGCAAAGACAGACGCTGTTCTGTTCTAAACACTCAGAGATGCTGGATGAAGTAATAAAACAAAACAAATGTGTTTAAATGCAAAAGAACTTACAAGAAAAGACACTAAAAGCCCACTTGCACATTTATAGGCTAAGTGTAAAATCCTGGTAATCTGCTGCTGTCCAGGACTCTGAATGGGATAAAGAATATTAGTGTGAGAAAACTTTAAGCCTAAACTACATGCTGCTTAGGAAAAATATTCATTCTAGTTATACAATGCAGGGCCTCCTAAATACAAAAACTTACATAACAATTATTCCCAGGCAGTCAATACCAATAGGACACACAATCGAAGCCCAAGTGTAAGTCTATTATGAGAAGAAACCCAGGTTCTAATCTCTCCCCACAAAAATAATAAATAGCAAAGATCAGTTCACAGTCAAAAATGACAAAACACATGAGAAATGATCAACCAGGAAAGAAAGCAGACACAAGAAACAACAGGATTGGTACCCTCAGAAAGTTAACTATTAAAATAATCTTAAAAGGCCTTTACTATTGTGTGTAGAAACTTGAGATTAAGGCTCTATGTAAAAAAAACACAGATTTTAGTAAAAGCAAATAAAACTTCTAGAAACAAACAAAAAACAACCTTATTAAATTTGCAATGGATTCTCTGCACACCTGAAAATAATATAAAATTATAAATCAACTATACTTGATTTTTTTCAAAAATGCAATACTTAAAAAAAAATCTCAATGGACACTTTAAGCAGCAGACTAGACACAATCAAAAGGAAATTAGTGAACTGTAATATGCTTAAGGAAATTATATAGAATAAAGTACACAAACAGAAATACATTTAAATCTAAATACACTTCAGTGATACATCAGAACATTAAAGAGACACACTTTAAAAACCATCAGAGAGGAATGAAAAGCCAGACTACTTACAAAGATGCAAAACTAAAAGTCATAAGACAATGGAATAGGATTTTTAAAGTATCAATTTAGATAGTATGAAGTTAAACTATCACTGTAGAGTACATATTAAATAAGAATTTAAATAAAGAATGAGATAATCTGTCACTCCCAGATCATTCTTGAAATCAATTTCTAATATACTGTAGAACCAAAAACAATGGTTTTAAAAAAGGCAATGGTAAGTAAACAAAGCAGTAAGCATCTCATTTACTATAGGCAGCAATAATAGTAATAATATAGTTGGTAGGTTAAGAACACAGTAGAACTAAAATGTTAGAAAATACTACATGAAAGAGATGAGATATAATCCAAGTCAAAGGTCCTAAGGCCTTGTTTGCTCTGGAGGAACAGATCTTCCTGGAAGGAAGAGATCCTGATCAACTGAAACAGAATGTATACTTTACTGGAATACACTAGTATACTAATAAGGGAAACAAGGGAATGGAGAAAACAGAATGAATATAATAGGCGGCAAAAAAGAAAGAAAAAAGAAAAGAAAAAAACATGGGGAAGAAAAAACATAAAATGATAATAGAAATGCATCCAAACTTGCTGGTAAGCACAATAAATTTTAAGACTAAATCTGTCAATAATAGAGATAATAAGATTTTAAATCCAGCTACATTCTATTTATAATTGTAATGCATAATGACAGAAAAGTCGAAAATGTATGTGTGTGGGGTAAATGTGCCTAGGAAATATTATCTAAAGAAGAAGTCCTAATCCTATGCTATTAGCAAACAAAAGAGGCATTAAAGCATAAAGCACTTCCATATAAAGAGGGTTATTACACAAAAGATAAAAGGAATGGTTCATTAGGAAGCTATACCACTCTTGAACAGAAATGTCCATGGTAACATAGCTTCACAATATAGAAAGCAAAACAAAGTGAATGACATGAAAAAATGGAAAAATACATAAGCCTGGTGAGAGCTTGACATCTAAAATAGACCAAGAAAAGAAGTTTGAAACACAATAAACACACCTGATCCAATGGATACATATTAATCTCTACACTCAGCTTTTAGAGAATAAAACTTGCTTTTAAAACCACAGAGACAAATACTAGAATACAAAGCAAATCTCCACAGATATTAAAACACATTTGTTATATAGACAACACTGTCATTTAGTTAGATATCAATAATAAAATAAAAGATAGCCTCAAAACCCATAGATTAGGAAATCTTAAAACACTATTTAAAAATTTACAGATCAAAAAAAAAAAAGTGAAAGTTAGAAAACTTAGAGCTGAATAACAATGAAACTATATTAAATTTACAAAGATAAGCTGGAATGTAGAGAGAAATCATATATATATATATATGTATGTTTACATACAAATGAAGCTGAAAAAGTTAAGTATCAAACTCAAAATGGTAGAAGAATTAAAAAAAAAAAAGAGTAAGTCCCCAAAACATAGAAGATAATGATACACTGAAGAAGCAAAATAAATGAAACAGAAAGTCAGAGAAACAGAGAGAATGAAGCGAACTCAATGATGATTCTTTGGAAAGAAAAACAAAATAGACATATCTGTGCCAGTGTGGAGAGGGAGAGAGAGAGGAGAGGAGGAAACACAGGAGGGACCGAGGGAAGGAGACAGGGGAATGAGAGTGATTTAAAAGGGGAAAATCACAAATAAGGTAACATGTGTAATAAAAAGATACTATTTATAAATGCATGCAATAAACTTTAAGAGTAAGATGCAATAGGTGATTTTCTGAGAAATATAATCACCAAAATCATCTAAAAAAGAAATGGAAATTCCAGAGAGATATCATGCAACCATTAAAGAAATTAATGAGTGAAAATGTACTCACACAAAAACAAACAAATAAGCAAAAACCCATCAATCACTGATAGTTTTATAGGTTTTACTAAATCTACAACAGGCAGATAATTTAATCTTACACAAAATGTTACAGATATTAGAGGAAGAGGATAGACTCTTCAAGTAAATTTGTGACAATAAAATGACCCTGATAGCAAAGTCAAATGAAAGGAAGGAAAAGTACAGGCCACGCTCCTTTATGAACACAGACACAAAGGTTCACAGTACAGTATGAGCAAATGAATCTAGTGATATGAATTTTGTCCTCTGTTTTTTGTAATCAAACAATGAAAGTCAATCCTGCAAAAGCAAGTATGTTTCATATTACATAACCCACTACTATTAAAGACATTTATAACATATATGATATAGCTCATGATTTAAATTTTTAAAAAATTATATTGGTGAAACACATATTAAAAATTAAAATTATTTTAGTGATGATGCAAAAAATTTATTTTCATACATTTTATCATCCACTCAAGTTTCATACAGTAACAACCAGAGCAACAAGTACACTCGAAGAGGTTTTCTTTAACCTAATAAACGGTTACCAAAAACTCATAGCAATTTAGAAGATGGATAATAATTAAGGTTGCACAACACTGGGAATGTGCTTGATGCCCTTGAATTATATACTCAAAATAGTTACAATGGTCAATTTTATATTATTTATATTTTCCTACAATTTAAAAGCCCTATAGCAAACATCATACTTAACATGGAATTATCAGAAGTGATTCTTTTAATTAGAAACAATACACAGTTTCCTACTCTCATGGTTTCTATTCAACAAATGAATCAGAAGTCCAGCACAATAAAACAATAATTAAGTGTGGAGATTAGAAAGGAAAAATTTTACAAATGATATTAATATGTATGAGAAAAAGTCCAAAAGAACCCATACACAAACTATTAGATCTAAAAGAGCAGTTAGCAGCTGGGTACAGGATATATAATGTTCAGAAATCAGTGAGATTCTCATATGTTAGCAATTACCAATCAGATAATATCGTATTAAATATATGCCATTTCTGAAAGCAAAATCTCATAAGCTGTTTAGGTATAATTCTAACATAACATTACAAAACTGTATTGAGAAGCATGTAAATAAATAGAGATATTTAGCTTATAAGTGGGAAGGTCTAATATCATAAAAATAGCAGTTATCTACAAATTAATTTATAACTTATAGTAATTGTAATCAAAACCCTAGCATAATTCATCAAAATTAATTAGCTGGCTCTAAAATTAATATAGAAGAGTAAAGAGGCAAAAACAGTTAGGCTGACTTAAAAGAAGAGTAAGAGAAACAGATTTTTTCCTCCTGGCTATCAAGTCACATTACAAAGCTATAATAATTAAACAGATATGGTGTTGACACAAAAACCATAAAACCTAAAAGCAGAGCTGCACATAGATGGGAACCCAGCCTATAACACAGGTGTCATAATAAATCTATTGGAAAATAAAAAAATACCAAGTAAAAAGTGCTGGTTAACAGGCCAACTACATGGAAAAGGATGAAATTAGACCTCTAAATCATGAAACTCACACAAATAAATTCCAGAGGCATTAAAGTTCTAAGTGTGAAAGGCAACTTCTTAATGTGTTCAGAATAAAAATATATGAGAATATATGTATTACATTAGGGTAGAGACTAGTTTCTGAAACAAGGCACAAAATGCACAAATCAAAGAAAAAAATAATAAATTTGACCACATGAAAATAAAAGCAAAAGAAAACTTACATGCATCTAAAGATGCCTATAAAAAGTGAAAAGGCAGACCAAGGAATAAGAAGACACATACAAAGCACAGAACTGCAAAGAAATCATATCTGGAACACAAAAAGAATGTCCAAGTCAGTAAGAATAGACCCACCGCCCAAGAGAGAACTGCTAACAGGAAAGAAGAAGCCAGAGACTCCAAATGATCAATAAAACCAGTGAAAGAGGTCTAACTTCATTAATAATCAGGGACACTCATATTAAGCCACCAAGAAATAATTCCGAATATGTCAGATTTGGGTGAATCCTGAAGGCTTGGAGCCTTCAACAAAAACATCTGAGAAATTTCCCCCAATTGGTGAAATAAATTGCCAACTGTTAATTGGGATAAAAAACCAATTAGGACTTCTTCCAACCATCTACAAACTGGGCTAAAAATCTCTTATATTCTAGGACATGTTTTCATACATTTGAATGCATCCCAAACTCTAAACGATCCCTCTAACAAAGCCAAGTGGTGCTCCTTCCAAGCTGATGAAAATAGTTCCTCACACAAGAGGGCAGCCATGTTTCCAGCTCTCATCGTAATCCTGGGCATGGCAGCCGCACTGGCCCATCTGGGAAAGGTCTCTACCAGACAGAAAGAGGCGGGGGATAGGGGGAGGGGTGCTTACTTGGAGCAGTCTTCACAAGCAATGTTCCCTGAGGTTTCCTTGATGGTGCGCTCAGAGACGAACGCTGGATATTCAGTGTCACAAGGCTCCAGGGTCTGTTTCAATTTCTGGGCTGTAGGGATAAGGGGAAAAAAAAAAAAAAAGATAAAGAATACAAGGCACTGGCTTTGTTGTGACTGGCAGCCCACAGTAACTCAGAACACAGTTCCGCTCCTGCTGCTCTGTGATTTTTCTAGGCACAGCATAATGCATTATTTTCTAATTAGTCAAGTGATTTCATCTGCCAAGCAACTCTATAAGCTATAATTCCTCAAGCAGTTCTGTTGGCGTGATCAACTATCATTTATGCATCTCAAGAATTCTACTTTCTGGTACAACATCACTCACTGGGTCTCTGGCCTCAGACTTACGTGACCTTAGCAACAAAAACACACACACACGTATACATCCGAATAAATGTATAAAATATAAGCTACACCGTATTATTTAGGGTGAGATAAAGGTCATAATACAGTTATACGGTTTTATTACAGAAACAAAATTGAAATACGGAATAGTAAAATACGTAATGTCTATGAAACACAGCCATGAACCTAATCCTACTATTGTGAAGTTCCTTGTGTGTAAAGATAGTACTAAATAACCCTGGTACATGGGTAAATACATAGTAGGTACTTGGTAAGGACTTGGTGGTCTACTAAATAATTTAAACAAGTTATGTCCAGTAGGCAAATTTCAAAACCTAATATTTTAAATTTGTAAATTGGGCATGATATAGTTCTTCTATTAGAGGTTGATTTGAGAACTCATTTAAACAATATATGCTGAGTACTTAGTGCAATACTTTTGTTTAAAAGACAAAAATAAAGCCAGTATTCTCATGAAGCCATTAGTGATGATGACAATGATGATAGATATCATTAGCATAGTAGTTAAAGTCAGAGGAGTTCGGAGTGCAAATTCCTGCTTCACTACTTTTAGCTAATCCTCAGTATTCTCACCTGTAAAATGGAGACGCTAGCAGTACAGGTACTCTTCACAAGAGGTTTACTCATGAACATTTTTCCAGTAGAACATTTACTTATAGATTCCCAAAACTCAAACTTCCTATGAAGTTAACGTGGATTCCTGAAATGCAAACTTCCTATGATGATAACGTGGATATAAACGTATATTTGTAACAATCTCTCCAGGTATATTCCAAATGCAACTGCAACTGGTTTGGATGTCAGAACCAGCATTAGATGTTTCATAGAATGTCCATCTGGGAGGCTGCCAGCACTAACAGGCATCACAGAGTTACTGAGTGCAAAACAACTGTTTGGTAACAACCAGGTAATTGTTGGGTGATCAGAAAGCTGTGTTTTAAGTGTTTATATCCTTACGTGATTCTTTTATATACAGGCCTTTTTAGTGAGCTTTAATTATTCTGAGGAAATTGATTGGGGGTTTGGAGTTGAAGCATAATACATTGTAGTTTTTCTTATTTAAAACAAAAGGAAGTAGACTCAATCAGCTTTTTTGTGCCAATCGTGATTTTAGGAACTGGTCGCTGACATTAAGTGGTGATTCACATACTAACTCCCAGGGCTGTTCTGAGGAATGAATAGACTGATGCATGCATAACTCCGAACAGAGTGAACACAAGCATCTTTTCACATACATTTTTGCCCCTCTCTCCCCGCCTTCATGTTACTACCTACATACCGTCTTCCTGTTACTCTACATGCTAACTGCAGAGTAGCTAACAGCACGAATTCTGGGTGTTGTGAATTCTGCTGCTGCCGTGTGACACTAAGAGGGTTTTTAACTTCTCCACACTGTAATGTTTTCTGCAAAATGGGAAGAACAGAACCAAGTCCAAAGGGTCGTTTGGGGATGAAACAACTTCATCTATTGAAAGTGGCTGGTACACTGCCAGTGCTACTTAAGTGTACGCGCTTACAGCCACCACCACTTCTTCTGGGAATGCTATTTCACTGAATCCTGACTGTCAGCCTTGTTGGGCCACCACTGTCTGGCTGGATGCCTCCCTGACCCTGACATCAGGGAGGGTACCATGCCGGTAGCCACTGCACCTGCAAAGGGCCAAGTTCCAGACACCGCCCATCCCCTGAGCCTGCAGTACTAGCTCTCAGGAAGTGTCCTCACATGCTTGCTGAGCAAATAAGCAATTCTTTTGAATGGTGTTTTTCAGGCAAATAAAACAGACAAAGGAAATGGCAGATTCTCTGCCCCTAATGGCAAATGGCCTGCCTTGAGTGGAAGGCAAGGGGATTTCAGGTGGCGCACATGCATCAGTAACAACACAGAGGTGGTTGGTTGGAACATCATTCTCCTCCCATTTCTTTATCAATGTCCTTGATTCTTGTCAGGAAGATGACTTTGTTTGATGCTAGGCAGTTTTTACCTTTTTTTTCTTTCTTTCTTTCATTTGTTCTTTTTCTCCTTTATTCTAGGGAGGCCAAACATGAAGCTCAGAGGAGCTAACTATAATACAGTTTATTTTCAGGGTTATTATTTTTACAGTTGATTATACAGCAAACCGGAGAAGGCAATGGTACACCACTCCAGTACTGTTGCCTGGAAAATCCCACGGACGGAGGAGCCTGGAAGGCTGCAGTCCACGGGGTCACTGAGGGTCGGACATGACTGAGAGACTTCCCTTTCACTTTTCATTTTCATGCATTGGAGAAGGAAATGGCAACCCACTCCAGTGTTCTTGCCTGGAGAATCCCAGGGACAGGGGAGCCTGGTGGGCTGCCGTCTATGGGGTCGCACAGAGTCGGACACGACTGAAGTGACTTAGCAGCAGCATACAGCAAACAGGACTAACTTTTAATTTGGGAAGCTGCATTTTAATATTTAATTTTCAAAAAGTCAGCTTACTGAAATAAAGATTAAATAAAAGCACAGATTATAAATTAATACAGTGCAAGCATGCAGATGGCATATAACGATGGTAACAGCTAAATTTATTAAGAAATTACTATATGCCAGATGTCATTCCACTTTATACATTTTTATCTAGTACTACATTACAAAATTTAAACAAATCAGACTATGAGATAGGAGAAAGTGTTCATTCTGTTTTGTAAATTAGTGAATGGAGGAGAGGATGAAGTGAACTGCCTAAATTCATCCAGTGAGTATGTGGCAGGGCCAAAATTTGAACTTGGACTATCTGGTTCCCACACATATATATTTAACTACTGTATGAAGTTTGGCCAATGAGAGAAAGGAAGAAAGATCTCTGGGGGGCAGGCTGAGATAGGCAGCACACATGATTTAAATAACCCTAATAACTGCACCATCTCTAATTGTCTGGGCCCAGTTACAATGGAAAGAGTCCAAATGTCTCAGTGGAGAGACTCATTTGGCTCTGATCCTTTCTGGAGATAAATTCTTACTCCTTTCGTAACTCTAGGTCACCCATACTGATGTGGTAATAAGCCCTTGAGTTTATTTGAAGTAAGACTATAGATTGGCTGGAAGTTGCTTGGTGCTTTTGGGAAACACATGAATTATCATATAAAACCATGGCCACATTTAATCTAAATAGTATGGTTTATTATGAAGATGTTTGTTTGTCTGGAGTGCTACAGGAAAACATCACATATATTTGCCAGTTTTTACTGTTTATTTATGGAATTTCAAACCAATAACTAAGGCTGCCAGTCATCTGATGGGTACTGTTTTAACTCTCAGGCATTCAAAACTCGTCATCTTACAAAGGTGTTGGAGCTCAGCTAGACTGATTTTTTTTTTTTTTTCCAGAAGAGAAAATTGAAGTTCAGGAAGTAGACACAGCCTGCCTTGAGCTCCACAGAAAGTGACTGATCATGATCATCATTTACCTAAACAGCAAAACCACCTTTGCAGCCAATACTCACTAAACGCCTGCATGCGTGCGTGCGTGGCTGTGTGCTAAGTGGCTTCAGTTGTGTTCAACAACTTTTTGTGACCCCATGGATGGTAGCCCGCCAGGCTCCCCTGTCCAAGGGATTCTCTAGGAAAGAATACTAGAATGGGTTGCCATTTCCTCCTCCAGGGGATCTTCCCAACCCAGGGATCGAACCCATGTCTCTTACATCTCCTGCATCAGCAGGCAGGTTCTTTACCACTAGCGCCACCTGGGAAGTCCCACTAAGTGCCTAGTACAAGCCAAACACCACACTAGATCCTTTGACAGATTGCATTCTCACCCTCTCATGGTGAGCACGGCCCTGCTGCTACCCTGTTTTACAAATGAAGAGACTAAAACTCAGAGAAATGAAGTGAAATGCTTGCCTGTCACACCATTGTATGCTCTGAAGCCCAAATGCATATGCACGTCCTCGTCACATCCTGGAGCCTTCACTCTTGGCCATCACCCTGTCTGCTTCTCACCCCAATTACACTGGACGTCTCAGGCCGAAGCCGCCAGGACCTATCACTCACTTACAACGAGGCACCCAGTGGAGCATCCACACAATTGGATTTCTTTAATTTTCCCTTAGCAACAAATGTCCCTGATGAGAATAACTGACTTGGGTTCACAGTAATTATGTGCAGACAATCAGGAATGAATAGAGTTGCCATTTGAAAAGCTTTCCTCTTCTTTTGTCTCTGCGAATGCACCCTCATTCATAACCGGGTGCCAGCAAGCTCCATTCTCTTTGTGCAACTTCGCCAAAATGATACCTTTGTGATAATCAAGCAGAAATGGCCTTCCACAGTCCCCTTCATTAAGGAAATGAAGCAGATAAACAGTGTAATTATGGATTCCATTTTTAGCTAAACAAAGATGTATGTCTCAGCTCAGGGTCTTTATCCAGTGAGAGAAGGGTAAATTTAGAATGCAGAAACCTCGCAAGGCAATATTGTTATGGTGCTTGGAACTTTTCCCGGCTTATACTGGGTCTGAGATTCACATCCACATCTAACAAAGATTCAGATGATAGCAGCTCTGTGGGTGAAAGCATTCACCATCGGAATCAGTTTCTTTATCTATAAAACGGAAAAAGTCATAGCCATGCCCAGCAGAGGGCTGCAGGTCCGAATGAGACAATCAATCCACGTGAGGCAGCCTGCTCCACACAGGACTCACAGAGGGCCAGCTGCGTCTCCCGCCGCCCTCCAGCGGAGGTGGCCGGTTTTGGTTTACGGTTGAGCTTATTTTCTCCTAGCTGCCTTACTTAGGTACCTGGGAGAGGCTCAACGACACATTCCAGCAGTCCCCACCTCTCAGGTGTGTAAAAGGGATCTGAAGAGAACCCAGTGCTGGCACTCTGGAAGGGAAAAAGTGCTACATACAGGCACAGCACTTGCAGATGATTTAACCATCTGACAAGGCCTTTGTGCAGTCTGTCAGTGGAGTGAGACAGTTTGGAATTACCTATTAAGAGTTGTTTAAAAAGTTTCTAAGACAGAAAACACAGACCTGAAGCATTACATCATTTCTCTTAGCTAAAATTTTAGCTAAGCTGGAGGAGACAGAAGGGAGAAGAAAGGTGAAATTTCACAATGAGAACCTCCACGAGTTTCTGAGTGCAAAGATTGTGCCCCCCTTCATAATTCATCTCTCCTACCCTACACCCCTCAGTCTACATCAGGATTGCTCAATAGTGGCACTATGGACATTCTGAGTCAGATGATTCTTTGTTGTGAGGGGCTGTCCCATGTGTAATAGAGTGTTTTATGGGCATCTCTGACTTCTATTCACTGGATGCCAGTAGCTCTCTCCCATCCCCAGTTGTGACCAAAAATGTCTTGACATTGCAATGACCCCTGGGAGGCAAAATCACCCCTACGCTGAAAGTTACTGGTCTAAGCAGATATCCTAGTTCAGAGACTGGCACTCAGAAGTAACTCAACAACAAACTGTCCATGTCAAGGACCAGCACAGGAGTGAGGGCAGATGCCTGTAGCAGCAGGGAAGGGAAGCCAACCAAGGTAAGACTGGGGTTAGTGGCAAGGAAGGTTGGCACTCACCACAAAAGCCTGGTGGGCAGGGTGGGCAGGCCATGTGGATATGAATAGGAAAGAGAGGAACGCCAGAAAGTGAAGCACTGAAGACCACCAGCCTGCTGCCCCAGCACTGAGCACACTCCTCAGAAGGAGCCAGACATTTAAGCCAAAAGGGACACCAGCTCCCAAAACAGGAGCCCCACCGCCCACGCATGGTGACTTGCCCTGTGCCACACCTTGCGTGTGGGCTTTGCATCATGCATGGTTGAATCCATTGCTCACAGCCATATCACATCTTATCTCTGTTGACAAGCAAGGAAACCAAAGCTCATAATGACCAAGCAACTTGTCCAGAACTGCACAGCCCGCAAGTGGCAGAGGAAGGCTGCCTGACTCAGAAGTCAGGTGCTTCGTCTCTAGGTGAAACAGGGCTCCAAGCATGACTGTGAAAGACTGAGATCTGTCCCAAGGCACTGGTGCCGCAGGAACAGCAGACATCTGACCAACTACCATCCACTCGCTTGGCCTCCACTGATCATTTTCCTTCCTTTTCTCTCATTTAATTTCAGGTACCTTTTTTTCACCCCTAATAGTAAAAATCTGGACATGCTAGCCAAGTAAGAAAAGTGACTAGAAAAGAGATAACAAGTACCCATTAGGTAAGTTCCTTCCCATCTTCCTTTTTCAAACCATCTACAATTTTAAAAAAAGCAGGTTCATGTTATAGGTAAAATTTTCTTTGGGGTATCTGAGGGTCTTCTCTTCCTAATTCATATTTTGGTCCCTGTTTATTGACTCCCCAGTGCCCTGACTGCTGATCCGAGTTAATTCTACATCCTCCTTCTCCCCAGTCATTGGGGGTTTGGGGAGCATATACAATTTTGCATATTGTTTTTCTTGCTAAATATTACTAAGTTTTATAATTATTTCCTATGGCTTTCTGTGAATGGACTGTCATTTTTTGGTAACTGTAACTTTGTTTCCTATTTTCTGTTTCTGTTTTGTATATAGATTCATTTGTATTAATTTTAGATTCCACATATAAGTGATGTCATACAGTATTTGTCTTTGTCTGTCTTACTTTACTAAATATATTCTCTAGTTCCATCCATACTGCTGTAAATGGCAATATTTCATTCTTTATACAAGTCAACATCATCACCATTATCATAAATTAATTACAGCTACCTTTTTGAAGGCTTACTATATTCCAGTCCTACACTCAGTATACACCATGATTTAGCTTACCATTAAATACACACATACACACAAACAATAAATAAGAGATAAATATTATTTATTTATTATTTTCTTTGTTTAGCTTACTGTGGAGAAACTGAGCCTTGAAGAGATCAGCTAACTTGACAAAGGCCAATCTCAGAGCCAGAACTTATATCCATATTAAACTAAACTCAGGCCTCTAATAGTTTCTACTAGTTACTGATCGAATCATTGATGGCTTTTTCAGCAATGAAAATAATATGATCAGATTTATATTTTATGAAAGGTAATAGTAAAAAGGTAATGATTGTTCATTCATTCAGCCTGAGAAAGGTGATGCGTCTATGACCTTTAGATTTCAGCACTGCCCACTAGCTTCTGAAGAATTCACTTGTGCAGTGTATGACCTCAAAGCCTTAGTTAAGAAAACAGGTCAAAGTGTACATTCAACATGAGCTGTGGACTTTCTGTCAGCCTGAACGGCACTGCCCTCAGCACAAAAGATGCCTTCCGCTAACAGAAAGGAGAAATCACCACTTTGTCCTGGGTAGTCGTATGCGAGCACATCCCTGGTAAAAAGTAGCTGGTGGATCCCGGGCTCATCACTCTGAACAAGGAAAACGAAGACAGCTGCTCCTTACCTTTAGCTGTCATATCTGAGTGCCACCAACTGCAAAGGTTAAATTCCACCAGAAACCTAAGCAGGGAATGGAAAAGCCAGGGTTACTTGGTTACCCACACCCTGAATGAAAGAGTGACATTCTGTGTTATTCAACATCACTCACCTCATTTGAAAGAATAACATCATCTGATATCTGGATATATCAACATGGTTCATTCAGTTACCACTGAATTTTCACTAGGTTTTGTCTTACTTGTAAAAGACTGTTTTATCACCATTGCCAGCCAAACCCTGAAATCAGGTTCACTTAAGACTCAGGGATTCATTTGAGAAATATCATGCTTTATAGGGAAAACTTTTTTTCTTATTATAGTCTGAGTCCACAGTAAAAAGTCCACATTCAAAGGGCTTCTCCTACCTTGGTTCAGAAATACAAACGGAATAGTCTCTACTTAGACTATGATCTGCAGTATAAAGGATACTTTCAAAATTTACACTGTCACACATGTATTTGAGTGTGTGTGTGTGTGCGTGTGTGTGTGTGTGTGTAGGGCAAGGTGGTGAGGACAATTGGAATAAACTCCTTTTTAGGAAATTATGTCCCAATGCAACTTCACAAAAATCATACTTTCTCAATTGCTAGTAAAGAATGCCAATGAAAGTGAAAGTTGCTCAGTCGTGTCTGACTCTTTACAATACCATTGACTACACAGTCCATTGAATTCTTCATGGCAGAATACTGGAGTGGGTTGTCATTTCCTTCTCCAGGGGATCTTCCCAACCCAGGGATCAAACCCAGGTCTCCCACGTTGTAGACAGATTCTTTACCAGCTGAGCTACCAGGTAAAACCAAATGGAAGGAAATAGATCAAAATCTAGTCATTTCCTTCTCAGGCTCATGGCTGCTATCACTCGCAGCTCACAATGAAAATCCCACTATTACCTGTATTTTCTGTCTCTTATATACACAAAGAACTTACTCTCCATGTGAAGTTATACTTAATACAGGTTACATTAAAGCAATAAATAAGACATTGTCTGTTCGTGAAATAACAAGAAATCTGCCTTAAACACACAGAACTAGAAGTTTAATGGGAAAATAAGAATGAGAGTCTGGTGCAGCTTGAATGATCTGGTTTCCATGCTGGTCCATGGAATTCCTTCCTTCTGTGTGACACAGTGTTTCTGTAATGTGTCCAATATCTCATCTGGAAGTCAAGCCTTTCATCTTTGTGCCATTTCAAGTTTGACCTAAGTCACAGATGCATCCAGCAGGACTGTAATTTGACAAGGTAAACAATTAAATCACACCTGAGAAAGCCCCTGACCCATGACTGCACAGGCCCCCACGCCTGCACATGCCAAGACATCCAAAGCAGCACGGTGGACAGCCCTGGCAATTTGTTCTTCTGACCACAGCCCACCCAGGCTGCATTAAAAACAGCCAGACGTCGATGTTAAATTTAACAGTAACCACAATAAATAAATTTGGTTTGTGTACTGCAAGCTGTTAGTCTGCTAAACAGTGACATAAGGGCATAAGCAGTGACCACGATTCACCTATTAAAAGATGATCTTTTGGACTCTACGCTCAATATTTCGAGATGTTCAGTGAGTTTATCACAGAGTGTGAGGAATCATCTAATGGTTATTGGAAGCATGAAGCACAATCTCTCAATTCACTTTAGAACACAGAAAAGTAATGCTTTTTTAAAAACGCAGCAAATTGTACTTACAAGACAAGTTCTGTCATTATCCATTTCACTGCAGCAAGGAAGGCATTATAAGGCTGCAGAGAAGAATTCGGTTCATTAAAAACAATGTATCACACACAAAATTTGTAGTTTAACCTAAGGCTTTACATAAAGACAATGTTATTCTTCTAGAGAGATTCATATCATGTCAAAAAACAGTGAAGCTCTCCCTTAAAGACGAAAATGGTTGGATACTATATCCCAAAACTAACATTTTAGAACTTTGAACTCCCCTGTGGTAAGATGTGATTTACAAGTCAAATAAACATGATCTAATACAGGGGTTATCTCTGGGAGGAAAAAGGAAGTTCAGCAAACGATGCTTAAACCTTTACCCTCTGGGGGCTAATATTTCGCAGCCTAATGCTGAGCGGCAGGAATCATATAACTAATTTCAAATGGTAATTCTCAGGGCTGCCTTTTGGAAAGGTGATTCCCTGTTCTCCATCACTGTATGTCATTCATTGAAATAAGCAAAAATTGCACATACTTGATTTTAATGCTGCCCATGAATTATGTAGGATTTAAGCTGCCTTTTCTCACACTCACATATTCGGACTTGAAAAAAAATGATAACCATATAAACATGTGATTTTATCCTTGCAGAAAATCCCCTTCACTCTATAAAAGAAGGCATTGACAGGCTAATCTTTATTTCAGAATATTTTAATTAAAAAAAGCAGTGGGATTGTTTACCCTGTGATATTTCCTATGTGGATAATTCAATTTCCTGAATTCTGGAAAATACCAGGTCTCCCCCTCAGTCAGTTCTTTGTACCTAGGTATGCCAGATATGTGAGCGGTGGGTGGACTTGAGAGACAGGCAATGACACTGGCAAAGCCCGGGCCCCAAGCTGCAGGTCCAGAAAAGCCTCACTTTTGTGGTTTCCTTTAGGTAGCAGGGAAATGAAATGCCTAATCCTGGTTTCTGATGTGATGGCTGCTTAATCCTACCTTCAAAGCATTTTGCTGATAAGGACTAGAACTAGGAATGGGAGGATTATCCAGTTTCAAATAAAACAAGAACAAATTTATATACCCCTGAACATTTTTAAAAACATCCCTATTCAAGCCAATAAGCAAATGCACAGAACAACAGTCCGTGGGGGTTACTCCCAGCCCACCCAGATGGCAGACTGAATCTCTGACTCTGACTGAGTGTGTCTTCATCACTCCCTGAACCACAGGGCTTTCAGAATTAGGGTCATCTAAGGATGTGAATTATTAACTATTTCCTAAAACCAAATGCAGCCATGCAGTCCTGTGGTTTTGCCATTACACTTCTTATGGCTTGAAAAATAACCATCTCTCTTTCAGACCATAGGACAGTTCTGGATCTTTGTACCCACTGGGATGGGTAGTGACATTTCAGTGTGGGAGGAGAGAATTAATAGAGGGATTAAGGATGTTTTGGAAGTGAGGAAGGGGAGGCACAGGGGCAGGATACTCAAGGATTCTCTGTCAGATGCTGGCTCAATGCAGGGTAAACAAAGGGATTATATAAATATGGGATTAAAATTTTAAATGCACATTAACATTTAGAAGGGCAAAGCCATTGAGCTTTTAAGCCTAATGATAAAAACATATCTTGGGAACATTTTAAGTCTGGAAATACTTATGCTAAGGTTAGGGAAACTGGGTTAGGAAATATGTGTTGATTCTCATTCTAAAAAGTGGTATTTTTCAAATTGTCCCATTTTTAGTTCCAAGTTGCCTCTCAGAAATGTCCCAGCTCAGAATCATTTCTTGCTCCTTTAGTCTAGGAGAACCGTGTTAAATATTTGGTTTTTAAATAATCCCCTTGCAAGATCTTACATCTGCAAATGAGAAGGTGTGTATTTATATTTTAAAACCAAAATGGTTCTTAAATTTTGTGTTTCAAACCAAATTTTAGGTTGATTTTTGGAATTTACAAAATGATAACATGTAAGGGTTATACTTACACCTATATGCCAGACTATGTAGAAGTATCTATGTCTGCTTTTTCTGTGTTTTCAAGTTATTGGTGGCCAAACTTACATTGCTTGCACATTGCAAATTATATTTTTAAACCAAGGGTAAATTTTAAGTTAATTTCTGGTGATCCGAAAGCCAGTTCCTAATGATACAAAGTTATGTTGATGGATCCTCAACTGTGACACCATGGATGGATCAGCTCCAGGGAAAATAATGTTAAAAGCAGCAACACAATTAGAGTGGAGAATCTGATCAAAATGTGAATTTGTTCACAGGCTAGCAGCTCTATTATAACCAAAAAGAAGGTTTCTATTGAACCAAACCAAAGTCTCTTTTATTTGAGAATAAGGAATAGACAAAACTTCTCCCCTTTTCTACCCATCCAAAGGGGGGTTGCCGCATTAATCCATCAAAGGCTTCAGGTCTGTTTGTCATTCCGGAAATCACCAGATTTGGATTTAACAGAAATAACTCTTCTTAATCGATGAAATCAGGAAGCACATTTAAATATTCATTATTTTGAAACAGATAAACTTGATGGGTCCAAGGAAAATTATATGCACACACAGAGACAGGAAAAAACACACAGCTGTCTTCTGAGTGACTGTACTGTACTTACATCCAGAAGACCGTGGGCGCCGTCACTGCTCTCCTTGTTGGCCCTGCACATGGCTTGATAGTCATAAAGGGTAATTCTATAGAAGAGAAGGGAAAGGAGCTTCACTAAATGGGAAGACGTGAGAACCACATGGTGCTGCGGACCAACCAGCAGGTGAAGAGTCACTAACCACCAGCCAGGGCAACAGTGAGAAACGCAAATCAAGGCAGGCCTAACAAGGGTGTTGTTTCCCAGATGGCTCAGTGGTAAGGAATCCATCTGCCGATACAGGAGACGTGGGTTTGATCCCTGGGTTGGGAAGATCCCTTGGAGAAGGAAATGACAACCCACTCCAGTATTCTTGCCTGGAGAATCCCAGGGAAAGAGGAGCTTGGTGGGCTACAGTCTACGGGGTCACAAAAGAGTTGGACACGACTTAGTGACTACACAACAAGAGTGACAAGCATGGGACACAGCAAAGTCCAGGGCTACAGACACAGTCATGTCACACTTGGAACTTAAAGAACAAGAGAACAAAGGTGATTAGCGGGATGGAAAAGGGGAACAGAACCCTCCTCCCCAAAAAGCATGATAAAATAGTTATTTGGGCTTGAACAAGGATGACTTGCATGGACAAGGATATGCCAAAGGAATACACTGTTTTAAACTGAATCCTGGGCCTCTGCTGGAACCCACATGGACTGTCTCCAAGGTTGAGAAGAGCTGGGAAGGGTCACTTTGGGTTAAGAAATGGCAGGATCCACTGTCTCGTTTAGGCACTAAGAAATAGGCTCAGACCAAGAGAAGGCCAGCTCCTTGACTGTTTGTTGAAAACCAGCTGACTTCTTGGTTGGAACCCCGCCCCTCCCTTTCATTCCCATAGTAGTGAGTATACCCTTACTTTTGAAAACAGTACAGTTTATGAAACAAGAAAATGGATGTTTTTTCCTGCCTTGGTGATAAAAATATAGCTCTTATTCCAGTTATGACCTTTATTCAGTTGCAATGATATTTTACTTTCAATTTTTCCAGACATTTTATTTTCTTATTAACACTTTTACAAAGTAAAAAGAATGGCAATTTCCAGTAGCCAGTTACGAGCTTTAAGATGGAGCAAATACTTTATCCCACACAGGCATTTCATCCCTCCCCCCAGTTCCTCTTCCCACTATTCCTGGCATCCCAAAGGAGACACACTTAAAGTCCAACCTGAGTTATGTAACAGGTGCCAGATGACATGTTAACACTGTAATACATGAACTTCTAAATAACTGGAAGGAATTCTCCCTCCAGGAATCCCTTTCTGAAATCAGGCAGTGCTTAATGTGAAGCATACTTAATGTTGGGTTGGGAACGTATGCTAGAATAAAAGTTCCATACTACAGGACTGGAGTTGGATCTGTTTCACACCTAGCACAGCACCCAGCATGGAGAAGGTATTAATATTCTGACTTAAAAGGTAGAATGCATGAATGATCATCTGATTGCCTGAATCTTGAATAGTTGATGACGCAACTGAAATTGAAGAGATCAACTGCAAAATGTGATGTGAAGGCTTCCTGCTTTAGAAATAAATTAGAGAGATTACACACCCAGATTAACCAAAGAGCACCTATGCGCACCCAGAAAAAAATTGGCCACTCTGACCACAATGAGATGGAAACCAGTTCCTGACAAGCACCACACAGGCATCCATAGGCGGTAGAGCCAAAGTGGGTACCTGTGCTGCACAATCTCCTGGCAAGTCCTCCAAAGCCCCTTCCTCTTCAGGACATTTTTAGTCTTGCTGACTGTCCCCTGACTTTTTCCCTCTCAGCAGATGCAAGCAGAATCAGTGTATATTGAGAAAGAAATGAAGCCCATGAACCATCCAAGCATCTGGCTTGGGGAACTCCCTGAATAAACTTCTCACAGAAATACTCATCAGCCACAGAATAAGCCATAGGCCACAATGCTGCTGCTGCTGCTGCTGTTGCTGCTAAGTCGCTTCAGTCGTGTCCAACTCTGTGCGACCGCATAGATGGCAGCCCATAAGGCTCCCCCGACCCTGGGATTCTCCAGGCAAGAACACTGGAGTGGTTTGCCATTTCCTTCTCCAATGCATGAAAATGAAAAGTGAAAGTGAAGTCACTCAGTCGTATCCGACTCTTGGTGACCCCATGGACTGCAGCCTACCAGGCTCCTCCGTCCATGGGATTTTCCAGGCAAGAGTACTGGAGTGGGGTGCCACTGACTTCTCTGATAGGCCACAATGGACAATGCTAATTGGCCCCTGACTGGCCCACCACACCAGTCTGCATCCTCAACAGGGGATTTCTGCCGGTGACCCTGGAAGGGTTTTCTAGGATTTGACCAGAACTATTATTAGCTTTATCCTTTTCCTACTACCCAACTCTGTCTCTGCAGCTGGAATCTGGATCCGAGCTGGTGAAAGGCAGCATGGGTTGAGTGGAACATGGCTGTGCTTGGTGTCTTACAGACATGGATGAAGTATGGCCTTGGCTTAAAAGGTCGGTTCTGCTGTTTATCCAGGGTGCAGTCATAGCAGGTTGCTCACCTTCTTCTGAGGCTTTATTTTCTCACTTATAAATAAACTTCCAGAGATGCTCTGAGTTTAAATAATCAGGCATGTGGAAGGATACTGAAATACACCATGCATCAATGCTAGTCTCATTATGAGTCTTACAACAGAAGGCCTGATTATGTTTTGCTGGATTTTAGACTCTTCAGTTCAGTTCAGTTCAGTTGCTCAGTCGTGTCTGACTCTTTGCAACCCCATGAATTGCAGCACGCCAGGCCTCCCTGTCCATCACCAACTCCCGGAATTCACTCAGACTCACGTCCATTGAGTCGGTGATGCCATCCAGCTATCTCATCCTCTGTCGTCCCCTTCTCCTCCTGCCCCCAATCCCTCCCAGCATCAGAGTCTTTTCTAATGAGTCAACTCTTCGCATGAGGTGGCCAAAGTACTGGAGTTTCAGCTTTAGCATCAGTCCTTCCAAAGAAATCCCAGGGCTGATCTCCTTTAAAATGGACTGGTTGGATCTCCTTGCAGTCCAAGGAACTCTCAAGAGTCTTCTCCAA
>NW_011494876.1:11358244-11366573 GCF_000754665.1 Bison bison bison
CCATAGCCTTGACTAGACAGACCTTTGTTGGCAAAGTAATGTCTCTGCTTTTGAATATCCTATCTAGGTTGGTCATAACTTTTCTTACAAGGAGTAAGCGTCTTTTAATTTCATGGCTGCAGTCACCATCTGCAGTGATTTTGGAGCCCAAAAAAACTTAATGATTAACAATCTACCTTTGAAGCCAGTGACCTAAGCTCAAATCATAACTCATCTACATATTACAATGATGTTTTAATTTAACCCTCATTGTGCTTCAGTTTTCTCATCTGTAAAATAGTGAGAGCAATGGCTTCCTTATAGGGCGGTCATGAGGATTAAATGAGGTTATACACACGCACTGCCTTTAGCACAGTGCCTAGTACAGAGGAGGCATTCAGCAGAAGGCAGGGCTGCAGCTGCTGTTGTAATTTATTAGTCTGGTTTTCATTGCCATTATTAATGAATGGGGGTGGTGTTAAACGCATTGGGAATTGACGCAGGCTTTATCCAGCTGGCTGGATAGGCCTCCTGGTTTTCTTAGCTCATTGGCATGTATGATGCAGTGTAAAACTCACACTTGTTACTGCAGTAACAGACACCTTCAGAAGCCATGCAAGGGTTATCAAGGGATCATGTGGCAGCTTCTGTCCATGAGCTTTATAGCTGGAGACCAGGGTAACAATAGCTGATGTTTACTGAAGTCTGTTTAGCAACTGTCAGCAAGGTACTCTTCTAAGGATGTCCCTGCGAGAGTCTAATCATCCCCATTTCACAGAGGGGCAAACCAAGTCTCAGCCAGCCTAAAAATGTGTCCAAGGTCACATACCTAACAGGTACAGAGCCAGAATTATATGGGGGCCACACTGAATCCACTTCTCTCTGCCTTCTGCTCAGCAGCAGATTCTGACAGGTCCTAGGAAATGTTTAGAATTCAGCCCTGTGCCCCACCCCAGAGTCTTACTGGAATGTCACAGGAAAAGCTACCCAAGATAAAGTCTCATAATCAATATCCAGAATCAACTTTCATCCCAAGTTGAGGGGCTGTTATGGGGTCACCAGGCTAGGCTGGACCAACTGCCCGGGGTAGTGAGACCCCTTTTCCCTGGTAACTGCCCTGACAGGCAGATGGTTGGAAACTCAGGACTCTACTGGAATCATTTTCAAAGGCTCCAGTTTACAAGTTGGGGTCAAACTCAAGTGCTCTGGGGGCAGCCTCTGGGTCAGGGTCCCTGCCTTTCATTTCATAAGGAAGCTTTCCTGATCTGATTACCATGGAGGAGGTTACAAAATAAACCTGCTCTGTCTTCTCCACACTTAAGACAGCTTTAACTAGATGTTGCAGAGAGACTTCCAGATTGTGTGATTTTGTTACTGTTTTAAATAACTCCATTTTGTGGCTACCTGTATCCTGTTCGGCTGATTATAGTTAAAGAACGTGATAACGGCCTGCTTTCATCTGGCTCTAAAATAAGCCCTGAGCGTCCTGCCCAGCCCAAGATTGGCGCTGCACTGCTGCACTCAGCAGCAGGGGTTTATTCTCATTACAGATAACATGCCTTAATCTCCATGACATCACCACCAGGCCACAGCAACCGCGGGCTGCTGGGGAGACCTTATCATTAGCATCTCTGTGCTCCCCAGATGGGTCTCTTTGAAACTTTGCCGGAAGGCAGATACAGTCTCTGAGGAAGAAACTCAAAGCAACGCAAACCAAGCATGGGCTACCCTATGTGTCCTATACTGGGTGCCTGGCTCGCAACATTAGGATTTACTTAAAGCCGTTTTCCTGATTCTGCTCTTTTCCAACAAGACAAAAATTATGACCAAGAACACGATTTCTTCTAAAAAAAAACAAGGCTAAATTTCAAAGACATGAGTGCAGCTAATTTAAGATCATTACTAATGGTGGACACCAGCATTTATTAAACACCTACTATGTGACCGTGAGGCCAGGCACTTTACCTGCAATGACTCTAACTCACTTTGGCTAAAAATCTGCCCCCAACCCAGTCTTGAAACAGCTTAATGTTTGCAAATATGGCCCTAAAACCATAAGGACCCACTGAGGGTCATATTTAAACAATTTTCAATCAAAAAGTAGGAAAAGCCAAGTGACTCACTAGGGCAGCATGTAAAAAATATGTATTCTTTGTTGGGCTATAAAATGTGTTCTCTGGAGCAATTTTCAACTTCCAAGTGTCAGGGGAATGGAGCAGGAACATAGGAAATTCTAAACAAAGGGATTGTCACCAGGAAGCCTTACTCTTTCTTACACCTGAACAGCCAGGAGAGGGAAAGCCCCATCTGTTGATCTGAATGCTAATATAAGATCCAAAAGGAGCTTTTCCTTCTTTCTCTTCTGCCTAGGTGGCCAACTCATCCCATAGCCTCTTCTTATAGAGATTGTACTATTCTTTAGGATCAACAGAGCACATCTAACACAGCAGAGGTGGTGAGTTGAAGCTGCCTTTGAACCCTCTGATGGAAAATCACTAAAACCTACCTAGTTAATGAGCACGCATCATCAGAAGAGAATAAGTGCCCCAAGGCTGCACCAGCCAGAAGCCCAGTGCACCAGGTATCCGGGCCCCTCAGGGTTGAGTACAGAGCCCTGAGGGTGAGCCTCACTCTTTTATAGATTAAGCAGAGGGTTGATCAGCCTCAAGTGCTTTTCATCAACTGGTGCTGAGACTACAAAAAGAAACAAAGTCACAGACACTGGTCACATCAGCATCTCACCCAGGTAATAAAAGCAGTAACAATAAGAAATAATAAATTACTTTGTGCCATCCAAGTGTTATCTCGGATGTTGGGGCATGGAGAGGAAACTAACGCTCGAGAGTGAAGTCCCTGTGGCTCTGGGAAGCAGCCACAGATGCTTCAATCCTGGGCACAGGATTGCCCTGTGCCTAGTAGGTCCACCTAGCCAGTTGCTTGTCTGCTCATTCAACTGGCCCATGAAAATTAGCCTTCCCTGAAACTGAAGGGGGAAAATGCAATCATGATTAATCCCGTGTAGAAAAGGTAAAATTTCTTTTGTTTCTTTGAGTAAGAAATAGAAGGAAATAGTTGAATTCTGCTTGTGGAATGAGTAAACGCCAAGCGCGTTTGAGGCAGGAAACCTGGATTCTAGAGGAGCACCCTTGGACCCAGCCAGGTTCCTGGAGCCGTGTGCACATCTCCCAGGAAGGGCACCACGGTACCGCCTGGGCCGTTCTTGGCACGCCGCGGGGCACATGACCGAGGCTCAGGATGTCAGAACCTAAGGATACTGGTGTTGCCAGTGTCCTTGATATTAGTCAAACCCAACATGTGTTATTGAATGCTCCTGCTTTCATTGCCTGGGGTCAGACATCATGGACAGATGTGCTACATGGTGGCTATGACCACGTGTGTTTAGGACTGCACTGGGCATGTGGGATATGGAGAAAACTAGGAGTCAGGAATACAGCTTCATCTCTGGAAGGGCTTCAGAGTGAATATCACAGGAAGTAGGATTCAATATTTAGAGGACTTCTGTACTCTTTAACCCTTTGATATTCTGGAACTTACTATTATTTCTAGTACAACCAAATAACCGATATTCTATTCCAACTCTGAAAGACTTCTTTTACTTTCTCTTGAAACAAAACAAGCAGGAAGATGAACAGATATCTTTCCAGAAAATACTTTAGTTTTCTCCAACTATGGGAAAAGATGAGTGATGAATAGGAAAACATGGCCTGGAATTTCAGAAACAAGAGTTCAAATTCCATCTCCCAACTCACAACTTTGAGCTGACTGTGGCTCAGATCATGAACTCCTTATTGCAAAATTCAGACTTAAATTGAAGAAAATATGGAAAATCACTAGACCATTCAGTTATGAATTAAATCAAATCCCTTACAATTATACAGTAGAAGTGACAAATAGATTCAAATGATTAGATCTAACAGACAGAGTGCATGAAGAACTATGGACAAAGATTCACAACACTATAAAGGAGGCAGTGATCAAAACCATCTCCAAGAAGAAGAAATACAAAAAGGCAAAATGGTTGTCTGATGAGGCCTTACAAACAGCTGAGAAGAGAAGTGAAAGGCAAAGGAGAAAAGGAAAGATATATCCATCTGAATTCAGAGTTTCAAAGAATAGCAAGGGGAGATAAGAAAGTCTTCCAGAGTGAATAAAGTGAAGAAATAGAGGAAAACAATAGAATGGGAAAGACTAGCGATATCTTCAAGAAAAGTAGAGATACCAATGGAACATTTCATGCAAAGATGGGCACAGATCAGATCAGATCAGATCAGTCTCTAAGTCATGTCCAACTCTTTGCGACCCCATGAATTGCAGCACGCCAGGCCTCCCTGTCCATCACCAACTCCCGGAGTTCACTCAGACTCACGTCCATTGAGTCGGTGATGCCATCCAGCTATCTCATCCTCTGTCGTCCCCTTCTCCTCCTGCCCCCAATCCCTCCCAGCATCAGAGACTTTTCCAATGAGTCAACTCTTTGCACAAGGTGGCCAAAGTACTGGAGTTTCAGCTTTAGCATCATTCCTTCCAAAGAAATCCCAGGGCTGATCTCCTTCAGAATGGACTGGTTGGATCTCCTTGCAGTCCAAGGGACTCTCAAGAGTCTTCTCCAACACCACAGTTCAAAAGCATCAATTCTTCAGCGCTCAGCCTTCTTCACAGTCCAACTCTCACACCCATACATGACCACTGGAAAAACCATAGCCTTGACTAGACGAAACTTTGTTGGCAAAGTAATGTCTCTGCTTTTGAATATGCTACCTAGGTTGGTCATAACTTTCCTTCCAAGGAGTAAGCGTCTTTTAATTTCATGGCTGCAGTCACCATCTGCAGTGATTTTGGAGCCCAAAAAATAAAGTCTGACACTGTTTCCCCATCTATTTCCCATGAAGTGATGGGACCGGATGCCATGATCTTTGTTTTCTGAATGTTGAGCTTTAAGCCAACTTTTTCACTCTCCACTTTCACCTTCATCAAGAGGCTTTTGAGTTCCTCTTCACTTTCTGCCATAAGGGTGGTGTCATCTGCATATCTGAGGTTATTGATATTTCTCCCGGCAATCTTGATTCCAGCTTGATTGAAAGATGGGCACAATAAAGGACAAAAATGGCATGGACATAACAGAAGCAGAAGATATTAAGAAGAGGTGGCAAGAATACACAGAAGGACTATACAAAAAAGATCTTCATGACCCAGATAACCACAATGGTGTGATCACTCGCCTAGAGTCAGACATTTTGGAGTGTTGAAGTCAAGTGGGTCTTAGGAAGCATCACTATGAACAAAGCTAGTGGAGGTGATGGAATCCCAGCTGAGCTATTTCAAATGATAAAATATGATGTTGTGAAAGTGCTGCACTCAATATGTCAGCAAACTTGGAAAACTCAGCAGTGGCCACTGGACTGGAAAAGGTCAGTTTTCACCCCAATCCCAAAGAAAAGCAATGCCAAAGAATGTTCAAACTATGGCACAATTGCACTCATCTCACATGCTAGCAAAGTAATACTCAAATTTCTCCAAGTGAGGCTTCAATAGTACATGAACTGAGAACTTTCAGATGTTCAAGCTGGATTTAGGAAAGGCAGAGGAAACAGTGACTGAATTGCTAACATCCACTGGATCATAGAAAAGCAAGAGAATTCCAGGAAAGCATCTACTTCTGCTTCATTAACTACGCTGAAGCCTTTGACTGTGTGGATCACAACAAACTGTGGAAAATTCTTCAAGAGATAGGAATACCAGACCACCTGACCTGCCTCCTGAGAAATCTGCAGACAGGTCAAGAAGCAACAGTTAGAACTGGACATGGAACAACAGACTGGTTCCAAATTGGGAAAGGAGTATGTCAATGCTGTATATTGTCACCCTGCTTATTTATAATTTATATGCAGAGTACATCATGTGAAATGCTGGGCTAGATGAAGTACAGGCTGGAATCAAGATTGCTGGGAGAAATATCAATAACATCAGATATGCAGATGACACCACCCTTATGACAGAAGACGAAGAGGAACTAAAGAGTCTCTTGATGAAGGTGAAAGAGAAGAGTGAAAAAGCTGGCTTAAAACCCAACATTCAAAAAACAAAGATCATGGCATCCAGTCCCTTCACTTCATAGCAAATAGATGGGGAAACGAAACAGTGACAGACTTTATTTTCTTGGGCTCCAAAATTACTGCAGATGGTGACTGCAGCCATGAAATTAAGACGCTTGTCCTTTGGAAGAAAAGCTATGACCAACCTAGACAGTGTATTAAAAAGCAGAGACATTACTTTGCCAACAAAGGCCCGTACAGTCAAAGCTATGGTTTTTCCAGTAGTTACGTTGGATGTGAGAGTTGGACCATAAAGAAGGCTGAATACTGAAGAACTGATGCTTTTGAACTGTGGTGTTCGAGAAGACTCTTGAGAGTCTCTTGGACTGCAAGGAAATCAGTCCTGAATATTCATTGGAAGGACTGATACTGAAGTTGAAGCTCCAATCCTTTGGCCACCTGATGCAAAGAGCTGACTCATTAGAAAAGACCCTGATATTAGCTGGGAAAGATTCAAGGCAGGAGGAGAGGGGGATGAAAGAGGACAAGATTGTTGGATGGCATCACTGACTCAATGGACACGAGTCTGAGCAAGCTCCGAGAGATGGTGAAGGCCGGGAAAGCCTGGCATGCTACGGTCCATGGGATCGCCAAGAGTGGGACATGACTGAGTGACTAAACGACAACAACTCACTACTGTGAGTGAACTTGAACAAATTACTAAAACACTTAAAGCCTCCATATCCAGTTCGTCTTTTGTCAAATGACAATAGCTATTTCATGAATCTGTCACAAGGCTTAATTAAGGTAATGCATGTAAACTATCTGGAATGCCTTGCCTGTATAGTTGACCCTTGAACCATATAAGGGCTGGAAAGCTGATCCTCTCTGCAGTTGAAAATCTTAGTACAGCTTGCCCTGTGTATACAGTTTCTCCATAACTGCAGTTCCATATCCATGGATTCAACCAACCACAGACTGTGTAATACTTAATATACTGACTATTAAAAAAAAAAAATCCATGTATAAGCAGACCTGCACAGTTCAAACCCGTGTTGTTCAAGGGCCAAATGCAGTTAGTACTCAATAAACAAGACATGCTGCTGTTAGGATGAAGATGAGTGGCTATTGTAATTGTTGTAATTGGGGATCCTCAAGCAGCAGCTTTGGGATTTTCAAGAGCAGTTCATTGGAATCTCCGTGTCTCTGCATTCCAGAAAATTTGGCCCAGAAACACACTTGTCCAAGCCAATGTGACTTCTTGTTCCCTTCAACGCCACCTCTGACAAACCACTTCTGTGGACATGGTCAGGTCAACAGGAAGCCAAGAAGCCATTACATTCCTAACATGAGCTGCTGAGTATCAAGATGTCGCTAGGGAGCAGGCATGCAAACGTAACAGACTTCTCTTCTAACACTCTCTGGATTCTGGGGCCAGGGCATTCGCTGAAATGTAATGCAGTCACCAAAGCCAGGGAAAGTGCCAGTCGCCCACCATGGAGCCCAGAGCAGTTTCATCATATGGAGATGGGGGTAGAAACCGTATAAGTCTTCAATCTACCTGGTGGATCACCTTTTTAGAAAGGCAATTTAGAAAAAGCCACCAGAGTGAATTCTATACAAGTCAACTATGTTAATGAATGTGTGTGTGTGGTGGCAGGGGCCGGGGCGAGGGGAGGAGGACATGCACCGGGCTCTACGGGGAAAGTTAAACATGGTCTTGGAGGGGTGAAATCTCGGGCGTGCTGCACTATGCACAGAAAACAAACAAAGAAACAAAACCAGAACAAAACAGAAAAGACACAACCAAGAGACTCTCCGTAGACTCAGTAGCTCCCAAGGCAAAAACAAACTATTAGTGCTGTGTGCTAAGTTGCTTCAGTCATGTCCGACTCTTTGCAACCCTATGGACTGTAGCTCACCAGGCTCCTCTGTCCATGGGATTCTCCAGGCAGGAATATTGCAGTGCGTTGCCATGCCCTTCTGTAGGGGATCTTCCCAACCCAGGGAACCTGTGTCTCTTCTGTCTCCTGCATTGGTAGGCAGGTTCTTTACCACTAGAGCCACCTTCATTTCTTTGCAAGCCAAGGGCCAGGAGTGCCTACTGGTCTTCCCTTTCTTGAGCTTCCTCTAATACACAGAGAACAAAGGAAGACCCTTTGGCAGAAACCACAGGATTTTTGGTACAAGCATGCGTTTATTCCATTTAACTCTCACTGCAGGAATAAAAATCATTCTTTTGATTTCGTTTTGCTGTAAAAAAAAAAAAAAAAAAGCCAAAATTATGGAGCTAAATT
>NW_011494876.1:11366673-11415799 GCF_000754665.1 Bison bison bison
AAATTTGCCAAGAGTCAGACAGCTTCAAAGTAGGTAGCACCTAGACTCGAACCCTGGTGCACTAAACTTAGTATTTCTTGATCCTGACAGTACCTGCAAATCGCATGGATGCTCCATCCCCAGACTAGTTTAATACGAATCTCGAATCTCGCGGGGGCACAGCTGGAGCAGAGGTGTGTTCTCAAAGCTCTCCAGGGATGGTGGTGGAGTTCACGCCCACAGACCCACCCCAGTGCTGTACTGTGAGGCCACTGATGTGCAGTGACTACTTTGGGGGTAGGGGGTTATTAGTGATTTTAAAATGGAGAGGAGAATATTAGAAGAAAAAAAAAATGTCAGACATCTGGAGATCTTATCCAACAGCTGATCTTTTACCTCCTACGTGTAGTAGCTTTGCAGTTTGCAAAGCATTTTTATTTCTCTTATTTTAATTGAGTCTCACAAAAGTCCCATCTCACTGAAATTCTTATTTTGCTGACGAATAAACTGAGGCTCAGAAAGTCTGAGGAATCTGTCCAAGTCCACACAGTGACCATTCTGAGGCTCAAACTGAAGTCTTCATGGTTCAAGCCCCATGTATCAAAGAAACCCTATCAGAAATCTGGACTCTCCTATGATTGGCTATATATATATTTTTCTCACTTTCCCCTAGATATTTGACACTGAGTTTGCATCACTGGGGGCAAGAAGGGGTGGAAATAAATGAATTCTAATAAAAATATTTTGAAAGCAGATATTCTTTTACTAGTTTTGAAAAGGGCAATGTCACTGCCATGGAGTGTGGCTTCTGAGAAATATGAATACAAGCTCTTACTGGATACGAACTTGGGTTAAAAGAAAACAGCTAAAACGAAAAGCCCTAAATGAGTCAGGGCTACTTAGGGAGTTCATTTACTCTCCATGATAAGAATAAAGAAATAAACACAAAAAGCTGACCAGGAATATGGTATCTTATGAGAAAATATGTGAAGCCTGGGAACATGACTTGGTTTAATGATTTATCAACTTCAGTTAAAAGAAATCTGGGTGATCTTATCATTCGGCTGGCCTCCCTTCCTGAAAGTTCTGCTCACCCAGATAAGTTACTGCTGAGCCAACATCCTCCTTGGCTATGCTTCACTTTGTCTCAGACAAAACTGAAGGAAGCTCCATGCACTACACAATGCTACTGTATACAGAACCAGGTAAAAAGCAGAGGCTAGAAAATTCTCCTGGTGCTTGCTTAGACTGCAGGATGTTTGAATCCAGTTCTGTTATCACTCTGTTATATGGAGACAAGTTCTTAACCTTTCCAAGCTCCACTTTAAAAGAAGGGAATGGCAACCTACTCCAGTATTCTTGTCTGGAGAATTCTATGGACAGAGAAGCCTGGTAGACCACAGCCCATGGGGTTGAAAAGAGTCAGACATGACTGAGCAACTCACACACACACACGTATACACATGTAGATCCAGCTTCATGGGCATGTGGCCTGTGTAACTGCACAGAACCCTACCATTTGGAAGGGCTGCATGCTTTGTTTACTGCTCTGCTCTTGCTGTCGTGAAATTCTCAGTAATTTTTGAGCAAAGTCCCCCATTTTCATTTTGCACTGGACACGGCAGATTAGGCACTGGTCCTGTTTACACCTGTCTCTCGAGTTGCAGGAAAGGACTGCAAGAGTTAAGATCTGTTTGCAGCCTAGGCCTGGTATGTGGTAGTGCTCCTGGAAGATAGCTACTGCTACCTGCATCATTCTCATATTGCTGAGGCCACGTATGTTATCTGGCCCTGAGCACTATGCTTTCTATAAGCTGAGTGGATAGAGTTGAATCAAAGACTCAGCCTAAGCAACCAAGAGAGACCACCATACCTCTTAGACTGCTTGCACGTGAAACTGAAGAACCTTCTCAAAGCTCCCTCAAGTTGGTAATTTGTTTGCACAGATCAGTGTCTTCTCTTCCTCCCACATGGCACTGCAGACCACAAGCGGATGCTCTTTCCCTCTGATGGCACCACTAAGTAGACTAGCCATCAAGACACCTGGTAAGTGGCCAAGCAACCAAAGAAAGAGTCCGTGCCAAGTAGGCAAGCATCGTTTTGCTTTAGAGAGAGAGGCAGTGACTATGGATCAGTGGGGAGAGATAAAATGAGGTTGATAAAGGGAGATGGCATTCATTCTTCACTTTGAGCTCTGCTGTTCTGAAGAAGATGGTTTGCAGGCTCTTGGGTATGAAAGGAGTTTCTTTAGGACTGGGTATGAGTAGACCAAACGAAGAAACTTTGTGCCAGGGTGCACTGTCCAAGATGCTGAGATGGCAGGTCAACTAGGTGAATGGACCTTGACCTTTACCAGGGCTCAGCCGTGTCACCAAAGCAACTCAGCCTCCATGCACCCTGTATTTGGGAGTGGGGTGCAGTTAAATACGGTGCCTGACATCACACCATTATTTTCAGCTACATCCTTTCAGGGCTTCTGAAATACAGACTTTTTCTGATAAAAAGGACTGTCAACCGTATTCTCTGAGTAAGCATGCTGGAAAAGGCAAGGGCATGAATGTTTGAGTTCCAAAAGGACGGCAGTACCCCAATACTGGATGGAGACCCCATTGCCAGGTGTCATGGGAAGCCTGTTGTGAAATATGTGAATTAAAAAAAATCATCTGGTGCAAGGTAAAAAGGAAAATCAAAGATCCATAGCAACAAAAATCATAGCAGCAGCTAGCAATTACGGAGCCTTTAATATATGCCAGGCACTGCGTCAGAACTTTATGCTTATTGTTATCTCCTTAACTCTGACAGAAACCTTTGCAAGTAATTATTATTAGCATCTTCATTTTTCATGTAAGGAAACCAAAGCTTGGGGTGGTAACATGACTGACTAACTCTGAGCCATGCAGCTAGAAAATGTCAAGAACCTGGATTTGAAGCCAATCCATCTGACTTGAAATCTCACACTCTAATTTCTGTCCTGGCCTCATGAGGGGCCTTTCAAAGAGGGCTAGGAGGTTTGTCAGGTAATTCCTGGATGACAGCACTTGCTGTTAAAATCGAAGAGAGAGTCCCAACCTTCCCCTTTTCTCAGATGTTAGCCACTTTTGTAGAAGAAAGCTCTAAATTCAAGTTGTTCATACTTCACCCACAGTAACGAGAAATCTAGGAACTTAAAATACTGCTTCAACCTTCCCTCTCTCCCACCAAACTGTTTGAAAGGAATATCCAAGAGGGAAGAGGGGGGAAAAAAGTAATTTTGTTAAAAAAAAAAAAAAAGTTGAAAAATATGCTTTCAAATGAGAAACACGTGTGTGATTATTCTCCCTCTTTTGTCTCTCCCTACCCCCATCAAGTTGAAAACAAGCTAACACAACACAAATGTACACATCCATGTAAAGACACAAGAAGCCGGGGTGCCTCGGACGGCAGACAACCCAGCACGGCAACCCCAGGGCAGCTCCACGCCCAATTTTCAAGCTTATGCACAATGACTCCTGGCAAAAAATGTACTTGAATTTTAAAGAGGGAATTGAGCAGGGGTGAACACTCAGGCAGGCTGGAAAGCAAGTGTGTCAGAGGTTGCAGAAGTGCTGGAGTTATGCCATTTTAACATATCATTTCTTGTTTCCCTCTTTCTGGCACAAACAAGCTACAGAATCTCAAAAATTGGGTCATCATTTTTGAATTCCCTGCTTTCAGCACAGCGCTCAGTTGGTCTTATTGACTAGCTTAAAAGTCTGATTTCCTGAGCTAAAACTTCCTGTCCATTCAGCTGCAGGGGAGTAATAAACTCGGGGACTGTCTTTCCCACTGGCAACCACTGTGCAATAGCTCTCACAGGCGAGCTGGGTTCCATCCTTGTATTTCCTGATATTATATATTTAACAGCATCAAATATGTCCACGAAAGTACCACTTCAGAGGCCACCACTCTCCCTGGGAGGCTGAGGCGAGGAAGAATTGACTTCTGGGAGGCATCACTGGCATCCTGGTCGCGCAGGGCAACGTCCCTTCCCATCAGCTCTGGTGTTCCCACAGGTATGGCTGGCCTGCCCAAGAGGGACACGGGGCTGTGCGCTTCACTCAAGAGTCAAAAGGAGCCCTTGCAACTCAACTGAGCAGTCCCTACCATGAATTCTGAAACCTCTCGGCTGTGTTCTAGCAGCAGATTTAAACTTACCTCTATCTGGGAGCATGTTTTGTGACTTTTTACTTGATTTTCTAAAATTGTATCGAGTCTCTAAACATCACTTTCCATCCCTGAGTTCCAGATTTCTAGCAAGTTTCACCAGTTTGTCAGTGTGAGACAAGACACTCTCTTCCTTTTTTGACCAGATGAAAATGTTTCCTACTTCTCTGCAATCACTTGCTTCAGACCAATATAATCTCCTTCCAGTGCAGGCCCTGACTTCAGGACCGGCCTCTAGTAAATGCTATGTTAGGGGAACAGGGAACGCATTGTGAGCTGAGTTTCTGAGACTCTTAACACTCATGCAAAAGGCATCAAATTTCAGGAGATCTTCTGGAGCATGAACACAGCCATGGGGTCAAGTCTGGGCTTGCTTTATTTGACCTTGGTTTGTTTTATTTTATTTAGGCAACCTTTCTCGGGAGGGAGGGGGCAAGGAACCATAAAATCCTTACCTTTTAAAGGAGCCCATTGTTAACAATTTGTTCATCACAGCTCCCTCCACCTCACCAAAAAAGTCTCCAGTCTGTGGGGAAGAAAAGACGACCCAAGAGGAAGTGTAGATAAATAATGTGCCCAAACACCAGAGAAGAAATAAAAATGGACACAGTTTGTGTCCTGGAGCTGACAAGGGCAAAAGGAGGTTTTCAGGACTACTGTTACATAAACATGGAAAAGGTCTTAATAGTCATGAGAAGTTATGGGATTACAGAGTGAACAAATAAGCAGATGCGGATGTTTCAAATACATGGCAGGGGTGGGGGGTGGGGTAAGAGTGGCATTGAATAACACGTGCTAAGTGCTGGAAATAACACACACATGCACACGTGTGCACATATGTGCACATACACGTGCATGTAGGAGCACATGCACACACACTCTTGGAAGGAGGCAGTAGGCATTAATCTGCTCTCAATTCCTTGGGAATAAAACACAACTTGATACAGACAGAAACAGACTGTGAAAGGGCTTCCTAAGCAGTAAGAAAAAGAATTGTTTGTAATTCCTAAATGACCTGTTTAGGGATATACAGAAGGGATATACATCCCTTCTTCATCGGCTCTATAAATTTGCTACAGTGGAGAAAACATCCTTTCTCTAAGTCACTTTCTGAGGAACATCTTCATTTTGTCCATAGGCAGCTAATATGTTGACCAAGAATAAAGCTGTCCAGATCTGGGAAGAGAAGGCTCAGCCAATCAGACTTCCAGTGGCTGACTCCAGCTCTGGGACTGTCTTCAGGGCACTCCCCCAGTGCTAAGCTTCTGCTTCTGCAAGTCTAGTTCTTGGTGTTGGCCAAGATTTGCAAACTCTGAATGGTGGAATGAAGGATTAACATCCTCGGGCATCTCTCCAGACTCCTGGAGCCAAGGAGGAAGATGTATCCAATATGGCAGAACAGAGCTTGGACCAACAACCTTCCTCTGCCAACAGACTGGAAGGGGCCAGTGCAGACCAGTAGAGAATCCCCATGTCTACTGTGGGTGCTCTCAGAATTTGGATCTTATGTGGCGGAGAGTAGAGGGCATTACACTCAGAGCCCAAATCACATAAATTCCACATGTGTGTATGTGCTCTTTCATCTCCAACTCTTTGCAACCTCACAGACTGTCACCTTTCAGGCTCTCTGTCCATGGAATTTTCCCAGCAAGGATACTGGAGTGAGTTGCCATTTCCTTCTCCAGGAGATCTTCCTGACCTAAAGATTGAACCTGTGTCTCTTGCACTGGCAGGCATATTCTTCACTGCTGAGCCACTGGGGAAGCTTCTACATAAAGTCCATAGACTTTGTATTAACTAAATCCTAATTTCCTTGTAATGGTGTGACCTCAAGTAGGCTCTTAGGAGTTTTCAGGCAGAAAGGCACATACAGGCTTTGCCAAAAAGTCAGAAAAGAGGAGGAAAGAAGGAAATGACATTTCACTGATTGAAGATTGAGCATTGCCTTTTTCACTCCAGAGAAACTTGAACTTTTGGCCAACTCTGTGGGTATGTGCTGCTGTTGGGAGCAACAAGGACATGAGCATTTCCTGTGTGTAAATATGCCAGTGTCAGTGGAACTGGTTGTTAGATGAAGAAGAATTAACCTAATTGGGGTACAGAAACCAGACCTCCGTGGGCTATTCCACCCATGAGTAAAGGAGGGAGCAGAGGCCACATGTAGTGGCTATGGCTTAGGAGAGGCCACTATTCCAGTGGCTCATTGTGTTGGCTGGTCCAAGACTCACCACTTAAAGACATCTGCCATGTCGTTCACCCCCAGGATCAGGTTCTTATCTCAGCCCTCCATGATTATGGCAGGAAGACAGAGCTCGTCTTCACAGGGGATTAATTTGGGTTCTCACTCCTCCCAGACACAGGGGCACATTACCATAGGCCTATGGCCATTCCTGCTCCCATGAAACTGACCACATCTCATGTGCTTCTCCTTCCTATCTAATGTCCATCAACTGTCCAACATCTAGTGACGTCCAGCATCTGAGGAGACCATTTGTAAGCAGTTTGAGTCTCAACTATGTAATTACCATCGACCAAAGGTACATTTAAAATCCCACAACATTCTCATAGATAAGAGGGAAAACTGAAGCACAATTCCACACGTTACCTGGAGCCAGAGTTCACAGATTAACAAGCCACTGAGCTCAGACCCTAAGGAGCCATACTTAAGGACAATTAACTAATTTATTAGGCATTAATGGGTCTATCACACTGCTGACTATTGAAACATTTTAAATGATGTAAATGAAACCTCATTATAAAATGCTAGCATCCTCAAGCATTAGAGTAGAAGACTTCTGCAGTCAACCATCCTCTGTTCATAGACCCCACCGGGAGTCCCGGCAAGTTAAGGGATGTACCCAATATTCCAAATCGAGTTAAGGAAGAGAGCTCACATCAGAAACCATCTGCCTCCACCTCTGGTGTTTCTTTCCTATACCATATGGCTAAACTGATTTGGATTTGACTTTAACATGCTAATTTCATTAACTGCAGAGAAAGCTTTCAGGCACCAAGTTTTAAAGGAGAAACTCATGTTTCTCTATTACAATGCTATTGATTTTAACTCTTACTTTGATTTCCAAATAAAAGTGGAGCTTTCTTTGCTGAGCACCCTAGCTTGGTTTCTTACCATCTCTCCCTCCTGCCCCGACACTGCACAAGGCTGCATCAAATGAAAAACATTTTTCAACTATATGTGGATTCTTGGCCCTCAGTGTTGAGAACCCAACTTAATCCTTGGACTCAGATAACTGACTTTTAAAAAGGAAAAACCAGAAAGAAAGCCATAAAGAATAATTATGTTGACATACATATATACATATATTTGTGTGGATGTATAAATTATATATAAAGATAAAATATCAAAATATTAAAAGGAGGAAACCTCCTTAAAATTAGCCAAACTCTTTCAGGCACCTCCACACTTGAGGTAAAGAGTTCTATAAATGGAACATTTTATGTGTAAGAGAGCAGAGCCTGGGCTCGGCACCCCTCCTCTCCTCCCTGGAGGTAAAATCTCTTTAGGGCCTGCTGAGAAGTAGGCTGTGACATTCTTAAAGGGGTGGAAATAAGGTTTTATAATCTCCTGCTATTACCTCTCAAATACAGATCATTGTCTCAAAGTTTCAACACCATATTTCACTTCCCTTGACCCAAGCACAGTCTGGGATCCTTACTGTAAGTAGGTAGAAATTCCTCACTCACCTGAGTGTAGTCTTCAGATACCAGAATAAATCCATTATTGTCTATGAGGTAACAATTTACAGTCTAGAAAACAAAAACACCACAGTTTCAACTTTGGGTCCTCAGACTGCTTTTACATGCAATGATGTACTTCCAACCTGAGAGACACCTATTTTAGGCTGTTTTGGGGGAACTGGAAATGCCAGCTGGCTCTTGGAGTTAAGCACAAAGTTAGGCTGACCCCAGCACTTGTTTTGCAAAACTAACAAATAAACTTTAAACACTAAGCAAGCCTTGAACATCCCAGATTGGGATAAAAAGAAAATGCATTTAAAAATTATTCATTACAGTTTGTCTTCCTTTTTAAAAGTTTATATGACCTGAATAATATTTCCCAGGAACAAAGTGTCCAGAGGCCTCTGAACCTGTATTAACAGTGGCTGAAGTGCAGGCTGTTTTGAAAGCAAAACGACAGCACAATGCCATGACTCTAATGATGTATTAATGAAAACACCGTGTCAGCTCAGAAGACCATCAGGGGACCAGGTAATATTTTTTAATTTGTTCATAGACTTAGGCAGGGGGGAAGGGGCAGACTTCTGTTAAAGGGGCCCCTCAGGCCTCCTAAAGGTTTTCAAACTGTGTTTTTAATTGGGAGCTGGATTTGGGGGCAGGGCTGTTAGCTTTTGGTAGCTCAGACTTATAAATTGTAGCAAGGTAAGCCCAAACCTCTGCTTCCCCCACACTACTTTAATCTCAAGTGAATGATTTGCTACAGGCTAAGTTTTAATTACAGTGCTGTGGAGTTTAAATTTAAGGTTTAATTCCGTCCTTGATGTAACTCAGTTTCTATTTATTGCAGCTTTACATACCGACTGCAACATTTAATTTGTAACATATCTTTACCATGAGCTAAAGTCCCCTAATTCCAGGCCACTGCAGGGCTGCTTTTTTTCTGGGACATTTACTTATCCACAGAGTTGATTCTAGCGAGACACAGAAGTACAGCAGTAAGCTAGTTAGAAAGATGCATCCTTTATTAGTAGGCAATGGTGGAGATTCAGCAGGAAATTAAAAGCCTTGCTAGCACCTTTCAGAAAAGAACTGGCTGCTTTGGTGAGCAAGTTTCTCTCGGTTATTCAAAGGGGCCAGGTGAAGGTCACACTCTTGTTCTTCAGAGAAGCTCTTGGCTGCATGGACGCTATATTGGCCCAGCTGGGAGTCCTGACAGACGTTCCCCTTTTGTAGGAAACAGCACTGTGAAAGCACTCACAGAGCCCGGCTGTCCAATATGGCAGCCACGAGGTATGTGCAGATTTCAATTTAATTTTAAGTTAATTGGATCATATGAGACAAATTGGAGATATAGACCTTGATGCAAAGGGAGCTTAACCTCCATTCAATCAATAAAACTACCTGCTGAGCATAGGAGTGGCCTCCATATACTGACTCTCCAAATCCTTACAATTGTGTAGAGAATCCAAAGTCATCCTAACTTACCCTCCATCCCTAACTATAAAATAAATTCCTACCCAAACATCCCTAGTCAATCGGTATTACTGCTATTAGACCTATAACTTTGTGGTCAGTCTTTCTCTGCAAATATTAGACAATACAAGACAAACACAAGGCAACTGAAAATCTTGGGAAAGAAGCAATATTTCCTGAAGTCCATGAGGGTGATACTGGAGATCAGCTCCAATCACACATGAAACCACGGCACATCAGTACCCACAAGAGATAAAACACTCAGGAAAAACAAAACATCACCACCAATAACAAGAAAGATGCTTCCAGAGAGAATGATTTCAAAAGGAAGAGAATAAGAGAAGCTCCCGGGGAAACTGATTAAAGTCCACTATATGTCACCTCCCTTGTGATCACTTTGAGAAAATCAAATATAAAGTGAAGAATTAAATATTTTGATTTTTATAATTTTATCTGAAATATTATACTCCCCACTCCCAAACCAAACATGTTCTTTGTTAATAGAATCAGGATATGACTACAGTTACAAATTTATTAAGTTTAAATTTGTTAAGTAAAATAAAATATATTTCACCATTTCCACTCTATTTAGAGATGAAGCTTCAATAAAATGTTTCATAATTTGACATAAATATTTGGTTCTTTCCCCACCCTCATTTCTTGGAAATGATGACCTCAGCCCCTTATAACAGACAGCACTGCATGGCATCAACGTTGGACTGGGCATTAGGAGATTCACTTCACAGTTATCAGCCTCTGTTTCCACTCTCATCTGGTGTGGAAGAAACAGAAGTGACAGTATGCAACAAAGATTGTCAACCTTGCAAGGATGTTGTGTCACTGAGGTAGAACTGGGTCCCTTAATCTGAAAGGTGTCATTTAGTTTTCATTACAGGCAATATTGTTACATTAGGGATATTCAGTCACTGTGATGACTTCATAAACATCTCCCTGCCAACAAGCACTTGGATTAAATTATTGGGAAGTACGGTGGAATGGAGTAAGGCCCCTGAAGTTAAGTGAGCAGAGTGCTGCGTTATGAAAGAATCAGAGTAGAATTAGCCAGATTCTAGTCTGGATAAATTGTTTTACCTATGTCTCTTTACAGTAGTTAATTGCCTTCTCCATTCTCCCTCCTCCAGTAAAAGGAAATAGAAGAGATATTTTGTCGGCTTTCCCTCACTATGCTACTTCTGCCCCAAATTAAGCTGAACTTCTCAGGAGTCTATCCATCCCTTTGTGACAAGGGCAGAATGACAGGCTGAAGGGCTTGGGCAAAGCAGGAACTCTAAGTTTGACAGACATGGCAAGCACCCATTCCACAGCCACCTGTGACAAAACATTCAAAGATGAAGTTGTCTGGAAAAGGCAGAAATAAAGAGCTGGTGACGGTTGCCTTAAAAGGCAACTTTCTTCAACTCTTTGTTGCCTCAAAATTGTTCAGAAAGTCTGATTTCTGGTCTCAAAAGCAGGTTAGGTAAGATACCTGAGGTTAGAGCCCCAAACCAGGCCATGGTAGTTGGGCTGTCACAGATAGTAAGGAAAACTGGGGAGGAAGAATATGGAAGTGAGAAACATTAGCACTAAGCTGTGTTACCTGGAAGGTGGTATTAGCTCTGAGGCTAAGATACTAGCTTGAGAATCAGAGACTTGGACACTTGGAACCAGCATGACTTTGAGAAAAGCCTTTTAACACTCCCAGTCTCAGTTTCCTTATCTGCATGATGGAGACAGCAACAACTATTTCAAAGAGAAGATTAAGTAGGCCAGTGAGTGCAAATTGCTGAGCATGGTGCAAGGTGCATTGTGAGTCCCCAGAGAACCATGTTTGTGTCTCTTCAGCACCTGCTGTGTGCCCTCTTTATGAGTATCTTTTGGAGACAGAAGTTGTCACACAGTTTGTAGCAAGAGGTTGTGGAGGCAAGTCAGCTGATAAGCACATGTGCTCATCTCCCCTTCTAACCAGTTAGCTCCTGGAGGACAGGGTCTATCTCTGACTCTGCATCCCATTGACTCCTGGGGGCTGGAGGTACCAGGGATGTCAGGAGGGCTCAATAAATAGGTCCTGAAGGAAGAAGTCAGCGTGAGACAGGTTGCCTCTCAGGTTCTGAAGTTAACAGTCCCTTGGGTGGAATGAAGCTCCTTAAAGTCCTCAGTTAGGCCCATGGCCAGGCCCTCCATGAAGAGGTATCTATAAGCCTGGAAGACATCTGGCCAGACTGACTCCACCCAGGAGCCCAGGACACTCAAGTCAAGGGCCCAGGGAGGCCACTGCAGGGGGAGACAGAGGGACTGGATCAGATCCGAGGCAAAGTGTGTCTGATAAGTGTGTGGGAGTTGCGCCAGGTCTTCAGTAGAGAAGAGAAGCCAGAAGCACGTGAACTTAATGAGCCCCCACAGCTGTTTTTAATGGGGACCTGATCACTTGAGGGCAGTTGGAGGAGTGGAGGGACATGGTCTCAAAGACTTAATTAAAAGCTATGAAAGGGAATGACACATGGAAAGAGTCTGCTGAAAGGATGGAAAGGGGCCTGGCTTTTCTTTTTAAAACTATGTCAAGTAGGTGCCTGAAGCCAAAACTTTAGAATCAAAATGGGAAATGGATGATAGCTTTAAAGTGCAAAATGGGGATATTTGAGCATCAGATCAAGTTCAGCGATCCAGCCTATGCCACACTTAATTTTCAAGGTATGAACCTTCAAAATGATATCTTAATGAGGCTCCATCCCCAAGGCTATTAAAGCAGATATTAGTACTGAGGAAGATATCCTACCTTGTGCTTACTATGCCCAAGGGACTAAGGTTTGTATGTGGCTTCCACCTGAGGTTTTAGATTCAGGCGAACCGCTACATGTGTCTGCAGACATTTTCATTTGATAGCTAATGTTTATTGAGGGCTTACCACAGGACAGGAGCTGTGCTATAAAGTTTCCATATACTATCTCATTCATCCTCACCATGACTCTGGGGGTGTTTCTATCCCCAGTGTATAGCTGAGGAAACTAAGGCAAGGCTTATTACTTTCAGAGCCACAGTTGGAAGCTACTCTGCCTGCACAGCCTGTACCTTTAACCGCTGTGCTAGACCACCTGTGAAATGAGTCACTGGATAACTAACATACATTGCACTTTTCTAGCTCTAAGTGGGAATCCATTTCCACTTATTTTTATGTATGAGAATGCACAGAGGCAGTATTAGGCTGTAGGAAGATGACCACCTCTGACTTTATTCATTAAACTGTTCAACCAACTGTTTGTCCATCCAATCAATCAACCAGAAACCAGTCAGTCAACCAACCAGCTATCCAAAGCACCATCAGTCCCACCAGCCAACCAACCATCCAGCCAGTCACGCAACCAATCAACCAACTGTCCTCCGTGCTTCTAACACAAGTTGGAGTTAGCAGCTTAACACAGGGCCTCGTAACACTGATTAATCAATGCTACTGTTGAGCTGTGTGGTCTTGAACTGAGCATTACAGTAAGACAAGTAATGCCTCAAAAACAGAGGAGAGGTTTGAAGCCACTTGACTAGCCTATGAACGGCATTCCCAAACTTACTGAAAGGGTACTGGTCATAAAACATCACAGGGTACTCTTTCCTTTGGGAAAATTATCTTTGATCTAATGGTCAGGAAAAGTCAGGCTTTTGCTTTTACTCTTTGAATAGTAGTAACTCATACAGCTATTATGATTTTTTTTTTAACTGCCGGATATTTAAGGACTGAGCATTTTGTACTTTACCTTCAGCCCATACTCCCTCTTTTATATTTCTTTACTTGCCTTTTGTTTGCCTATTTTTTTTTTGAAATATACTTCTAATCCATATTTTCTGTGTTGGAATTATGTTTGGTTAGGACAGCAGCAGGATTTATTTAATCCCTGTGGTAACTAGAAGGAATGTAAATGAGTGATCATTTATAAGCTCCACTTTATGTATTGACTAATGGTTTGGCTGACTCAGAGAGAGAAGGCTGCCTGAGCCAAGGTGAAATGCTACTTCACATGTGGTTGATCTAAGATGTGGGGCAGAAGGTACATGGGACTGGATGCTATAAAAACTTAAATCTGATGGTCAAACTTGGGACAGTGGTATATCTTTTTTATTCTACTGCTCATGTGTGGAATTCAAATTTGTCCTCCCAAGACTGAGGGAGTGAGATAAGGAAAAAGAAAGAAGGGAGGGAAAGGGAGTTGTAGAAGGGAAGCAGTATGCTAGAATGCAACATGCTGAGTTTTCAACGCTTAGATTTTTAAGCTTCTTTATTACATGAAATTAAGCAAGACATTTAATTTACCTGATGCTCAGTTTCCCCCTTTGCAAAGTGAGACATATATTCCAATCCATTTTACTAGGTGGTTAAGAAGATGAAAAGAGGTACCACATTGGTAGAAAACTCTGAGAATTGTAGTGAGAGTTTCAAATGTCAGTAATTTGTATTGTGTTCTATAAAACGCCAAAATCCCAACAGTGCTGTTCATGGGACATTTAAATTATACTTTCCCAGCTCTCCAAAACTATCTGATTGGGAGAAGAAAGAGAAAGAAACAAAGCAAATGTCCTTGGGTTTTTGGAGACGGGTTCACAGCAACCTCTTAGATCTGGCTCTGTGAGACATTCCCCCTGTGAGAAAGCACCCTCAGTCATTCCGCCACCACCCCACCCCCTGCCCCAACTTGATCAGAGCAGAGACAGGCCCAGGAGACCATCATACCTCGTCGTCACAGCTGATTGAGCATTTGCCATCCAGAGAGGCGCACTGTGAGGTGAGGCGGAAACAAAAGGAAACATGTCATTTGGACACACCAGCATCTGCTAAGGCTGCCATCAGGTTACTGAAGGGCAGCCCATCAGAGTCCTCGCCTGTTTCATCAGAAGGGAATGCTCCAGGATGAATCTGCCCATCCTCTCTAGGATGAGTACCAGCCCCAGACAGTAATATAAAAGCTAATCTGGGGGACTTCCTTGGCAGTCCAGTGGTTAAGACTTCGCTTTCCAATGCAGGGGTTGCGAGTTCAATCCCTAGGTGGGGAGGTAAAACCTCATATGCCTTGCAGCCAAAACACCAAAAACATAAAGCAGAGGAATACTGTAACAAATTCAATAAAGCATTTTTTTAAAATTTTTAAATTTTATTTTATTTTTAAACTTTACAATAGTGTATTAGTTTTGCCAAATATCGAAATGAATCCGCCACAGGTATACCTGTGTTCCCCAAAAAGACAACTTAGGAGTAACCTGGTTCTTTTTCATTTTAATTTATGTTGTCCATGTTAATTTATGCTTTATTCAATAGTGATATCTTTTTAAGACCTCAAATCTTTCTGTAACAAGAAATATAATTAAGTATTTATTTAATTTTAAATTATTTCCCACTGACTTTTTAAAAACTTCTGTGTTCTTGATGCATAAATTCCTAAAGTATTTTCATTTGAAAAACTATATACCATCTCAACATATAGACTTGGACAGATGGAAACATCTTATGTGTTGCCATTCCTGCTGAGTTACTGAACAAACACCACTGATATTACTTCGTACAGAATACACAGTGCAAGTAAAGAATGTTCCCAGATTATCCAAGGCAGAGAAGCCCTTGGCCAAAGAAAGCAGATGCATGCTTAGTATAACCCAGCTATGCAGAATCCTTCAAAAACGAAATAGAGAGACTCAAAAATAATTGGGCATCATAAGATTTTTAAAAAGTCACTATGCAAATTCGCAAAAGTCCCTGATATTTAGAAGAAAAAGTTCTCTTTACGGTGGTCACTATTTTGATCTCACAATTACAGCTGTTTTCAGGAGCAAACTCTCTGCTTTCTCAGCATGTGGTGTCTCACATGTTGTCAGTCCTTTACTTTGCACTGAAATGAAATGTAACCTGAGCAGCCCAGCAGTTCATTTTACAAACATTCATCGGAAATCTGGCACTTTTAGGCTCTGGGTACTCAAATGTGAACACCTGTATAATAACAGTGTTGCTAATGCTTCAACATGCTGATTATAACTTACCTGTCTGCTGGCAGTCCAGAACTTCCTTTGGAAAAATTCAAGTTTCATCTGAATGCCTACAGCTGGGACAAATTATAAATGAAACAAGGCATTAGAGATCTCTTTACACAATTATTTAAGATTATCATAGAAAATTATCTGTCAAGGCAAGATGCTGATGTAAGCATATCAGATAAGAACACTTAAAAACTAAATTTACAGTGAAGCATACAACTAAGACATTTTATTGTTCAGGTAAGGAATGCTCAAGGTTACCTACACTCATATAACTTTTGACAGGACAGACTGAGCACAGTGCACATGGCTCTTTGGAGAGATGTTACTTGAGTGTTTCTAAAATTCATACACTTGTGGTCAACACTCTGCCCAGCACAGCTGAAAACAGGAATAGAAGTAAAAAGGATATTCAGAGGATCATGGTTTTTTCAGAGTTTCTGTTTCTGTCATTAATGCATAAACTTCTGTACCTAAAGGTATATTCTGCAAGTGTTTTGAGATATGAAATTTGAAAAGTTACTTGTCATGGGTTGATGTTTGCAAGTGAGTCCCTTGGTCATGATGTGACTTAGTTTAACTGGTCCCCAGTATCCACATCTCAATGATCTTCTCTCCCCAGGAACTCTGTGGAATTATATAGTTCTTTGCTTGTCTGTTAAAAGTTCCCTAAAGCAAGAGTGAAAGCTACTTCCAGTGAGAGAAAGGTACAGAAATGGAGGAGGTTAAGAAAGTGCTTTGAGATTTTGGGAAGAAGAATTCGAGGGAACCTTAGAACTATGCCATGAACAAGCTCACAATATTTCTCTCTATGAAGTCAAGACAAAGCAACTCTTACAACCATTAGGAAAAGTACTCAAGTCAGAGAAAAAAGTTCATCAGATGGCGAGAAAACTCTAGAGGAGATGGAAAGAAAAAATGAGATTGTCCTAGAAACACTATACTCCCCACAAGGGGCACCATTTAGCCCTGGGCAGTTATGCAAACTTCAATCCATGCACATAACCTTCCCAATTTTTGCCATATCTGCACACCACCATGGCTTCCCTGGTGGTTCAGTCAGTAAAGAATCTGCTTGCAACACAGGACACCTGGGTTTGATTCCTGGGTCAGGAAAAACCCCTGGAGAAGGAAATGGCAACCCACTCCAGTACTCTTGCCTGAAAAATCCCCTGGACAGAAAAGCCTAACGGGTCACAGTCCATGGGGTCTCAAGAGTTGGACATGACTTAGCCACTAAACCATCACCATCACAGTATTGTTATTTATCTTTCCACACTTTTTTCTTTTGCTGAAATACCTACAGTAACTTCAATCCACATAATGATATCTAGTAAAAGAAATACATGATTACCAACCCCCCCAAAATTCACTCATATACTTTTACCTTGCCACCGTGTTAGATGCCCCCTGACACCTTCCACCTTGGGAAAACATTGCTGTGCTGGCTTCAGGAACTTGAAGATTCATGAAGACCTTGGGTTGTTACCCTTGTTATTACCAACTGCATTTCTACTTCCTAAACAAATCTTTGAAGCAAGACCTGAGAGTCATATTTAACTATGACATGTACACTTAGACTTATCTATCTTTGCACTCAGAATTTCAAGTTAAGCATAGCTGCAACACACAGAATGGAATTCTCTGAAAGGTACCATGTCAGTACTCTGGGTTCATCCTGCTTTGCCTTAAGTGACTACCTTCTGGACCATAAGCTCCCTAGGGACAGGGACACGTTCTTATTCCCCACTGGATCCCTGCCTCCAGCATGGGGCCAAGCACATAGATGGCCTATTGGTAAATGCTTGCTTTTTTAGAAAAACCATTCAGGTGATAGCATAGTCAGTACCTAGCTAGCTAGATAGATAGAAGAGTAACATCAGTGTGAATTATAATCATACCCAAATAAAGGTTTTTCCGTGGCAGTTCTCAACACATTAGAACCATATGGGGAACTTAAAGAAAATGTTCTGATGCCTGGTGCCTTCCCCCTCCACAGTGGGGAAAAAAAAAAAAAAAGTGAAAGTGTTAGTCACTCAGTCGTGTCTGACTCTTTGCAACCCTATGGACTGTAGCCCACTAGACTCCTCTGTCCATGGCAAGAATACAGGAGTGGGTTGCCATTCTCTTCTCTAGGAGATCGCCCCGACCCAGGAATCAAACTCGGTTCTCTTGCATTGCAGGTGGATTCTCTAACATCTGAGCCACCAGGGAAGCAACCCCTGCCCTCTACCCTGCACCGCCCACAGTAAGACCGTTTAAATCAGAATTCCTGGAAGTGGAGTCTAGGCACAGCTATTTTAAAAAAGCACCCCAAGTGATTTGAATGTGCAATCAAATTGAGCACGGTTACTCTACAGGTCTTACTAAAGAGAGTAAGTTGTCCATGGAGGAACTACCACAATATGGGCCATTTGGTCAGACTACAGCAGAAGCTGCTCTTCCTAACTCTGGAGAAAATATCAGAGAATACCTGTAGGAAGCTGATATTGAAGCCTGAAGATAGTCACTGCAGTTTCAAATGAATCTTGTCTTCCAAAATGCCTGACAAGCCATATCACTACTGGAGACGAGCCAACTGAGGAAGCTGTAAATCAAGGTGCTGGCTGGGTTTCTGGTCAGATCCACCAGCAGGCAGGGGTGAGAGTGTGCCCTGGATTTAAGAAGGGGCTTGGACCAAGTATCTCTGGTTCTACTAAAGATAGGGAGGGATGGCAGAAGGCTGACTTCCATGCAGAAGGCCTCAGGACTGTTGAAACATTCAATGACTGGTACTTAATATTTTCACAGGCCCAGGTCAGCAGTCACAGCAGGCTTCGAGACTCCACAGGATAAAAGCAGAGGCTTCCCTGAAAGAGTCACCCCACGGTGACCTTTCCATGATGTTTCTAGTCCGAGCAACCCAGAGCTGCCCCTGGCCCACCCATCATCTACTGAGTTCCCCTGTCAGTCACCCGTGCCCTTTCTGAGCACCCTTCCCATTCTCTGAGGGAGGCCCCATTTTCACCTCTCTAATGAAGCGAGCTGCTCCCTCCTGGGTGTTTATCCATCTAACATACTTGCAGCCTGCTATCATCTGCCCCTTTAGGTCTGTACCCCAGCTCCTCAGAGTGCTTTAATCTTGCCTCATGAGTCAGTCCCTCCATCCCATTAATCATGCCTGCTGCTTCTCTCTGATCTCCCTCCAGCAGGCTGCATCCTCTCCCTGGTCCTGATGCCCTAAACTAGACATTGCTTCCCTCACTCCTCATTCACTCCCTGTCTGGGCCATGAGGTCGATGCCAAAGGACTCCCAGACAGTCCTGACTACAATGGATCTGCACTGTTTTGCCCTGGCTGTGTTTTTGTTGCCCCCTCCAGCAACTGTGGCCCATGGTTTCCCCCTTCTGAGTCTGTAGTTTGTTCACCTACAAGTTAATATACTCCAGTACTCTTGCCTGGAAAATCCCATGGATGGAGGAGCCTGGTGGGCTGCAGTCCATGGGGTCGCTACGAGTCTGACTGAGCGACTTCACTTTCACTTTTCACTTTCATGCATTGGAGAAGGAAATGGCAACCCACTCCAGTGTTCTTGCCTGGAGAATCCCAGGGATGGCGGAGCCTCGTGCGCTGCCGTATATGGGGTCGCACGGAGTCGGACACGACTGAAGAGACTTAGCAGCAGCTTGGATTAAGAGATTCCCAAGCCCATGGGTGGGCCAACTTCATGACCAATTGTTCAGTGGCCTTTACACCAAGATCTAAGCTGAGTAATAAGGGGAATGAGACCACACACTCCCTCAGAGTCTACCTGGGGAGTAGTCACATGGTAAAAGCAACATCAGAGGCTTAAACAGAGGACTGTGGAGCGTAAAGAATGGGGCGGACTTGGCCTGGAGGAGCTGACAAGAACTTTGTATCAGATAAAGCATGGAGATCTGACTCATAGGAAAAAAACAGAGGAAAGATGGGACTCAAGTGCAGAAACAGCACAAGCAAAAGGGTAGAGCCTTTTAAAAAACCATACTGTCTTCCGAGGCTTCAAAGAATGGGAGTGGGGAACTTGGTTGTGCAGGCTGAGGTCAAATGGAAAATGTCCTTGAATGTCAGGCCAACAAACCTGAAGAGTACCCTGTAGGTCAGGAGTTGGTCCAAGGGCCAAATTCACCTCTTTTTGTCAATAAAGCTTTATTGGAACACAGACAGCCTTATTTGTTTATACACTGTCTAGTACAATGGCAGCATTGAGTGGTTGCAACAGGGGCTGAATAGCCAACATAGCCTAAAGTGCTTACTATTTGGTCGTTTACAGAAAAAGTTTGCTGGCACCTGCTTTAGGGCTGGAAGAGCCATTAAAGATATTTCAGTAGACAAGTGAAAGGATCTCAGATCCATATTTTAGAAAGTCCACAATGAACGCCTTGAACAAGAAGTACTGGGGAAATGACCTGGACAGTGGGAGATGAGAGCGAGATGAGTTGAGTTATGCAGCCACAGCCACTGGCTGCATCTGGCTAGTTATTTAAGTACAGACTGATTTAAAGCAAAAAACAACAAGCAAACAAACACCAAAAACCCTTTAAAAACCAGAATAAAAATTCCCCATCACAAACAAAAATGCTTAAGGGTATCCCAGGCCAATTTTATTCAGAAAAACAAATATAAGCTTTCACAAACATAAATTTAGCTTCTCACTATTTTCATTTCTTGTTTTTTTTTCCCTTTTTTCAACTTTTAACTTTTTCAACTTTTACCATGTGACTACTCCCCAGGTTAACTTTTTAAAAAAGAATCATAATTATTTTAGCAAGTCCCCCCCTTCCTCCACCCCCACACATCCTAAATGGAACCTGAGATATTTGTCATGCCCATCTATCCTGTTCTTTCAACATTTCAAACCATAATGGTATATTCTGATTCAAGTCAATCTTGCTAATTTAATAAGAAAAACAAGGACTGAAACGGTTTTAGCGAAACCCAAGTCCCAAAGAGAATGCAGAAAATTAAAACACCATTCCTGGAGTTTGAAATTTTTTAGACAGTCCAGAAAATCATCAACATATTTTTCCTGGAATTCATGGTGCTCCTAACTTCCATCTGATTGCAAAGGCTCCATGGTTCCCTATCAGGAACTTTCAACATAAGGATGGAGACAGAGTTCCCTTTCCATAAAAGCATCTGGTGGTTCCTTATTCACCTCCCAGGGGCAGAACACACCTAGAAAAAAAGTGTTCCTTAAGATCCTTCCCAGCACCCTAATATTGTGTAAGCGTCCTAGGTCAATGACCCTAAGATACTGGGATGGTCTTTGGAAATAACAACATAGCAAAGTCATTTTTACGAGAAATGCCACCCCAAAGAGCCCCAGAGCCTTTCACGTGAAATATTCATGCATTGACAGCACTGACATTTCATAATTTGGCTTCAATTAGTCGGTTACTATTCCTTAACACACCTCAATCCTCTAAAGAACACCTGGGTCCTCATTTTCAGCTTAGCGATACAGATTACAGAGCTTCCGTGTAACCTTTCCATTCAGTCTTCTTTTTTCCTCAACTTTCTAACATCCTTTCTATCTATTTTTCCCCTCCTTCTCTTCCTCCCATGTTTTTCAGAAATCAGGTAGGAGCTAGGTGGTCAATGGATTGAAATGAAGACATGAGGGATGCAACAGCCAGGGATGGAGGCCTGGGGAGGGTGGTCAAATCACTGAAGAAAGGTTCACCCTTCAGGATGCTCAGAGCTGACAGACAAGAGCACAGAGCATCACTCAAACACCCGCACATACAGGCACTTCATTTGCAGAATGTCAGTGATTGTTGCTCACTCACTAAGTCACGTGTCTGGCTCTTTGCAACCCCACGGACTGCAGCATGCCAGGCTTCCCTGTCCTTCACGGTCTCTCGAAGTTTGATTAAATTCATGTCCATTGAGTCGGTGAAGCCATCCAACCATCTCATCCTCTGTTGCCTCCTTCTCCTGCCTTCTGTTTCCCAGCATCAGAGTCTTTTCCAATGAGTTGGCTCTTCACATCAGGTGGCCAAGTACTGGAGTTTCAGCTTTAGCATCAGTCCTTCCAATAAATATTCAGGGTTTATTTCCTTTAGGATTGACTGGTTTGATCTCCTTGCAGTCCCAGGGGCTCTCAAGAGTCTTCTCCAACAGCACAGTTCAAAAGCATCAATTCTTCAATGCTCAGCTTTCTTTATGGTCCAACTCTCACATCTGTACATGACTACTGGAAAAACTACAGCTTTGAATATACGGACCTGTGTCAGCAAAATGATGTCTCTACTTTTTAATATGTTGTCTAGGTTTGTCATAGCTTTCTTTCCAAGGAAAAAGTGTCATTTAAATTCATGGTTGTGGTCACCATCCAGTGGTTTTGGAGCCCAAGAAAATAAAGACTGTTAATGTTTCCACTTATTCCCCATCTACTTGCCATGAAGTGATGGGACTGGATGCCATGATCTTAATTTTTTGAATATTGAGTTTGAAGCCAGCTTTTTCACTCTCCTCTTTTACTCTCATCAAGAGGCTTTTTAGTCAGTGGTTTAGTACACTGGAATTGGGACCAATTGCTGACCTCAAAGGCTCTAGTCCTACATTGTCCAAATTGGTGGCCACTAGCTACATATAGCTATTTAAATAAAAATTAAATAAAATTAATTATTTAGTTCCTAAATTGCATTAGTCACATTTTAAGTGCTAAATAGCCACAGGAGGCTAGTGGCTACTGAGTGTACTGGACCCAACAGACCCAGAACATATTCATCACCTCAGAGAGTTTAACTGGAGAGTCATCACTGATAACAGGAACACAGCAGAGGAACTGAAGACTGGTTTCCCTTGAGAATTAAACATACATTCCCCACAGATCTGTCCAAGCTACCCACTCCCTGGAGGTGGAAGAAATGAGGATGACTTATGTATGAAGGATCTAGAGCAGACAGACCTGCCCATGTGAGAAGACCTGGATTTGCAAGGGGAAGCTGGTAATTAGTTTGAGAGAAGCCCAAAGAAATCAACGCAATACGCTCAGTGTGGCTACCACCCCCAAGATTTATTTATTTTGCTTTATAAAATTTGAGAATACAAATTACATTTCCAGTGCTATTATATTCAAATGCATTCAAGATGAAATCATGCATGCATCTCATATCAGGTTAACAGACATGCATTCAAGTGTAATCCGAGACTCACCAAAGAACAATGTTACATGTAAAATTAGAAATAAAATAACTTTTTCATATTGTATTCATTTAGAAATAATTTTCTGTGGGCTTGGCCTCAACTTGCAACATACTCCTAAGAGCACAAATCTGGTTTGTAAAACAGTGCTCATCATGCTTGGCACGCAAGCTCACATAAACACCCCTACCTCCATTTGCCCAGTTCCCCAGCCATGTGATATATTCACATACAAATCCAGGAGACAGAAAAATAATCCTACTGCCATCAACAAATTATAAACAGGAAAATATTTACCAAGAGCTCTTGTTGTGAACCCTGCTTCTAAGACAGCTAAGTACCCTTGGATACATCACTTCACTTCTCTGTCTCTACAAAGAAAGTCACATGAACAGGACTTCTGTGGGATGGGGATAAATAATACAAAATAAAATTACCTGTATCAAAACTCTAAAGGTTTGACAGTGTTGTCAACATTCATATGATGATTTAGTCCTAGTTTTAACCCTTTATGTATTTCATCATCAAGTACACTTTTCACCCCAATATATTGATACTCAACAGAAAATTCAACTACAATAAATTCATATTATCCACTACTACCAAGGTCCTTGAGGATGTAATGTTAGGGGGTAAACAGTTTTTCCAGTGGTCATGTATGGATGTGAAAGTTGGACTGTGAAGAAAGCTGAGCGCCAAAGAATTGATGCTTTTGAACTGTGGTGTTGGAGAAGACTCTTGAGAGTTCCTTGCACTGCAAGGAGATCTAACCAGTCTATTCTAAAGGAGATTAGCCCTGGGTATTCTTTGGAAGGAATGATGCTAAAGCTGAAACTCCAGTACTTGGGCCACCTCATGCGAAGAGTTGACTCATTGGAAAAGACTCTGATGCTGGGAGGGATTGGGGGCAGGAGGAGAAGGGGATGACAGAGGATGAGATGGCTGGATGGCATCACCGACTTGATGGATGTGAGTCTGAGTGAACTCCGGGAGTTGGTGATGGACAGGGAGGCCTGGCGTGCTGCGATTCATGGGGTCGCAAAGAGTTGGACACGACTGAGCGACTGAACTGAACTGAAACAGTCTACAAAATTATAATACATTTGTAGGGGGTGAAGGGGAGGGCCATGTGAGCACTGGCAAAAAGAAGCAAAAAACAGAAGGCAAGGATTCTTTTTCAGCTGAGTAAGCCTGAAATGGACTTTCTCCCTTCAGGATTAATGAAAGATGTGGTCCACTCTTCAAATACTATCACTCACCCTTTTTAGAATTGCGATTACTCGTGCATTCTCAGGACAAGGTTAGCTAGATCAGCATACAGAATCCAAAAGAGTTACCGTCCCAACACTGCCACTGTCCGCTCCATGTGCTCCTCAGCCAGGTTACCTGGTCACAAAGTTTCCCAAGCGACTTGCTACTGCTGGCAGCATGCGGCCAGTCATTGCATCCCGGTGCTCAGGCAGAACATCAGGTTCCAGAGCTTTTCTGGGCTGGCTTGGCCCACACACAGGAGTGTTTTCTCCTAACTGATTCCAATCCATGGGTAGGGATATGGTAGAGAACTATATTCTTATTAGAGAAAATAAAACTCGAATAAGTTAATAAATATGTGCTAAGGATTTCCTCTGTATTTCATCACTTGGGAGTGAAACAAGTTTTCTTAAAACCCAAATTCTATAAGTAAATACTGGCCATACATTCTCTCAACCAGAAAAAGAGCTCCTGACTGGTCGTATTCCTCAAGCAGGGTAGTGGCTCTTCTTACACGTTGTCCTCAGCCCTCCTTTGACAAAGTCCCTGTTCGCCCCTTCCTTTGTGCCCCACAGCAATGATGGCTAGCAGCGACAGTAACAAGGCATGGCACATTTGGATTAAAACTCGCCTTAATTAACGGTCAACTGTCATAGATGTTAGCCAAGCCACATTTGTTTAAATGTTTTCTTCTGTTTGTTTTCAAAATAGTTAATTGCAAGTAGAACTAACAATGAATCTGAATGTCATTTTTTTGGAATATTTCATGATTAAGTGGGGGTTTGGAAAAAGGCCACTGTCCTGCAGTGTTGAGGAAAAGAAGCCTAACCTTGCTTACATCAAATACAAGCCCATTCCAGGGGTCTGCTAATGTCCAGGATAAATGACTTACCACATGAATAACCATTTAAAACTGTAATGTGAATTATGACATAACTCATCTGTTAAATATTTCATGTGAAGATTTTAATGAATTGCATGATGGAATGTTGGACAAAAAAGACAACTGAAATCCTGGGACTAATTTGGGCGAAACTGAGAACAGAGTATTCTCGTGGAAATGAGGGGGAAGAAAAGGCAGCTGCATTTATGTCCCCCTGGGTGTCAGACTGGCAAGCCCAAAGGCTTTCTTATAAGATTATAGGGAACCAAGAATGATCAGCAACAACCTTTTGAAAAATATTTAGATCAAAGCCATATTTGTTTATTATAATCTTGATAAAGCCCAAACATTAATCTCCAAGGTATGGTATTATTTCAGAAATTAGGGGGGAAAAAAACATTCTCACAGCAGCAGACACACCTCACATTTTAGCCTATGCCAAGTGAAGAAATACGATGATAAAAGGGGAGGAGGTATTTTAAATATAACCCCTAACCGATTGCATATTTCACTTCTGAAGTACACACTGTGGTGCTGGGGTGGAGGGGGGTAATCTTTCTTTTACATGCTTTTAAGTAACAAAGAGCTACATGATGTATGTCTGTGGTGAGAGAGAGGGAGGGGAAACAGGACTCATTATCACTCGATTGACAACGTGATAGCAGAGGACTGTCTTTGAAGACTCATAGCTGCAGAGGCCTATTTTAATCTGGAACCGTCCCCACCCACTGTCCGTGACTGACTTCTGGGAATGTGTGTAGGAAGGCCTGATCCTTTCGCCTACACATTTCTTTCGTAATCACTTTGTTTTTGTCCTGTCAGAGCTTCTTGGGAGCAGTCACCTTCAGTAAAGTATAATAAATGACAACTATGAATGTTTCCTCCATTTAGATTCTAATTACTTGACAGAATCAATGTTGAAAAGAATTAGCAGGGCCGTGGAATGGAATAATAATTTTCTTTTCACCCCTGAGGTAATCTGGAAGCATTTTTCCAGACCTCATCTAAAGAAACCTATATTCCCTCAGCTTTCTAAGGCCACTGGAGCTGGCATCGAATAGTTTTTGTCAGATCATTTTATGCTCACAAAACTCTTTGAATAATATTATTTCAATAAGGTTTTCAAGCCAATACATTTTTAAAGTCAATTCCCATCCTTTCAAACTTTCAGAATAAAACATTTAAGCCTCAGGCTTCATTGTATTTTAATCAGGGTTACACAAATCAATGTCCATTAAGAAAATTATAAGTTTCCAAATTATAGCTCCCTAGTTAATAATTTCTTATTAGGTCACCACCTAATAACAGTTACCAAAGAGATTATAACAAAATCAGGGGTCAGATTTCCAAACATTTCAAAACCCATAATAGAATGGTCACAGATATTTGCCAAACACCTCTGACCTGGATGTTGATGACTGTATTTAATGCAAAGCAGCACTAAAACATCCATATGGGAATGTAAATTGGTGCAGCCACCATGGAGGCTCCTTAAAAAACTAAAAATAGAGCTACCATATAATCCAGAAATTCTACTCCTGGGTACACATATGGACAAAAAAGAAAACACTAATTTGAAAAGATACATGCATGCTAATGTTCATAACAGCACTATTCACAATAGTTAAGATATAGAAACAATCCAGTCCCATCGACTGGTTTAAGATGTGGTGTGTGTGTATATACACACACACATACATACATGCAATGGACTACTAGTCATAAACAGAATGAAACATTACCATTTGCAGCAACATTGGATGGACCGAGAGAATATCATACTAACTGAAGTACGTCAAACGCAAAAGACAAACATTATATGATATCACTAATACTAGTTTTCTAGTAGAATCTAAAAGGTAATACAAATCTACATACAAAACAGAAACAGACTCACAGATATAGGAAATAAACTTATGATGACCAAAGAGGACAGGGGAGACAGGGAGGGATAAAATAGGAGCATGAGATTAACAGATACAAACTACTAAACATAGATTAAATAAGCAACAAGGATTTACTGTATACCACAGGAATTACATTCCATATCTTGTAATAAACTACAATGGAAAATAATCTGAAAAGAAATATATATAACTGAATCACTTTGCTATTCACCTGAAATTAACACAATATTATAAATTAGTTAGATGGCAATAAAAAAAATCCACACGGATGGTTCATGGAGCTGGGGGGGGGAGGTGTCCAATTACTCAGATTCTCCAGCTCATGTTTTAGGGCACAGAGAAGGAAAGAGACACGTCCCGGCACACCAAGCTCATCTTAGGAAGTTCAAGTCCATTCCAGACTCCCTAAAACTCAGATCCCTTCAGGAGTGGGTGGAAACTGTGGTGAATGAGAGCCCACACGGTGCTGGTGTCAAGGGAGCAGCTCAACTCAGTTCAGCTGATGCCCTGTGGGAATATCTTCTGGATACTGATAGTTATTCTAATGCTGCCTGAGAAGCTGAGAATCTAAATATAATACACAGACAATTCACTGAAAAATTCACAGCACTCTGATAGGGTTACCAGATAAAATATTTCTGGTTTGCTAAGTCTGGCAACCCTACACTGAGGATCACATGGCACATCCCAGGCGATGACCTGGGGTGGCCTCTGTTGCATGTTTAGACCTGAGAGCACTGAGATAGCTTGCATTCTGCACAGAAATATCAGGACCGGAAACCAAGGTTGCCTCCATCAATGAGACTTTCATGATTTTACTATTTACTTCAGAAAATTCTTGACCAGAAAGATAAGGCTGTTGCTAAGTCGCTTCAGTTGTGTCCGACTCTGTGCAACCCCACAGACGGCAGCCCACCAGGATCCCCCGTCCCTGGGTTTCTCCAGGCAAGAATACTGGAGTGGGTTGCCATTTCCTTCTCCAATGCATGAAAGTGAAAAGTGAAAATGAAGTCGCTCAGTCGTGTCTGACTCTTAGTGACCCTGTGGACTGCAGCCTACCAGGCTCCTCCGTCCATCGGATTCTCCAGGCAAAAGTACTGGAGTGGGGTGCCACTGCCTTCTCTGAAAGATAAGGTTATAAACCAGTAAATGTACTTCATGATTTACTTGAGAACTTCCCCTAAATCAGCTCATCTCAACAACAGACTGATTAAGAACAAGAGAGGGCTCAACTAGGGAAACTGCTCACTTATCAAACAACTTTTTTGATTTATCAAGACTTGAGAGGTACACCATTTTTAAATTAACCCAGTCCCAATCAGATCCCCACACTGAGAGACCCACCCAGACTCCAGAACCCTATCACTTGCCCGACTTCCCTTTCTGGGATACCAGTAAGACCCTGTCAGGAAGGTGATCTTCCTGAGATAGGGAATATGGCTGATGTAGCTTGGTCCATGGACTCTTCTGATGGTCTTCTTATCAACAGTCAAACTGACTTTATGTTGGTCAAAGCATTAATGTATATTTGGCATTAAATTATACTATGTATTATTTATTGTGTTTTATTCCTAATTGGCTAGTGTTAAGCTACTGGAGGGTAGAGACTGTTTGTTTACATCTTTATTCTTTGTATCTAGAGAAGTACCCAGCCCAGGTAGGCACTTATGATACAAGTCAAAGGTATGAACAGGCAGTTGGGTTGATGCTGTGCTGATGGTGACATCAACTATTTTCAGACACTTTTCTCTCCTAGGAGACCTACCTCTGCCATCCAGGTATCTTTGGCTCTGTTCCGAGGGAAATGAAGACCCATGAATAGCTTCTCATAAAAGCATGGACATGAGATGTGAACAGATCTGTGGGTAGGACATATCTGCAGGTGAGGGAGGTGGGCTCTATAGTTTGTGTAAGGGACTGGTTAGGAGCTGGTAGCATTCATCCAACCAGGTGAGAGATGATGGACTTCCACCCAGAAAGCAGCACCTGGGATCAGATGGTGCGGTGTATTCTTGTTTCTAATCTCTCCCGACTGAGTGAAGCCTGGAACCTTGAGTTTTTGCACTGTCACATAAACTTCATCTGTGTCTTGCCAGATACCATCCAGCTTTTCAATCTCAAGGGTCCATCATTTCAGTATGGTAAATTTCAGCATGTTTTGATTTTGCCTGTAAATGAATCATTTCATGAAACACGTTTCTCTGCTCACTAATTATGTCTTGGAATTATGGAAGACGGTATTAGGTAAGTATTCAATTAAGAGGGAGAACCTATAGGGTGAAAATCTAGTGACCTGGTGAGGGTGGGGAAAGCATTTTAGGCCACATGCAAAGTTCCAAGCTGAGAATAAGCTTGAAGTGTCTGAGATCTGCATGTCCAGTGCAAGTGAAAACAGCACATTTCCTCTATCTTTATCAGATAGCAACCAGGACCAAACAAGGAGGGTCAAACAAAATTCAGTGATCATTCTGGGGACAGCTCCTCAGAAGCAGAATTGCCCTCTTGATGGTGGGTGGGTCAATAAGACCATTATCCCAATCACTGTTCAGTGGCTCCATTTCATTTGACATGGAAAAGACAGCAACAGAAACAGTCAAGGGAAAGACCATGTGCTTATGAGTGTGCTCATGCACGAAGGCAGCCTGGAAAGGCAAGACCAGCACACCCCTGGGCCTGGTTCCCTCTCTCTATCCAGACACCCATTCCGAAGTCAAATATGTGGGTGGCGATGTGCTCAGCCATGGCCGACCTAGACAAGGTCCTCCCACAATAGCTGCACACAAGGTGACTATGAGCAGGGAGGGAGAAGCGAATGGGAAGTATTAATGAGCAGGTTGGACAGCATTTTGGAGTAATTAAGCATTTTTTTCCCCACTTCAACCTCTTGGAATCTCAAGAGCTTGGAATATTTGGGAATTAGACATGGGGTTAAGGATACCAGTTTTGTCCCATAATTTAATCAGGCAGATGTTGAGGATGGAAAAATCATCTTCTGTCATTAAATGATTGCTTTCAAACACATACTTGGCAATACTCGAGTCTCTTCTTTGGGTTCCTGAACTGGCTTTTCAGAACAGACTGCACTGATCATGTTCTGGTGCGGGGGCAGGGTGGACCATGGGGCAGGGCGGGTGCTTCCTTCTCTGATTTGGCAGGAAGTTCAAATCTGTCTCAGCAGGGTAGATACCACTGCAGAGGTCTTAAGGGTGAGCCAAGCTGCCTGACCTCAGTGCCCCTCTACTCAGGGATTTATCCCTTCTCCAAAGGTTCCTTGGCACCCAGTAGCTCTCAGTAAAGGCTGACTGACTGACTGAATGACTGAACAAGCAAATGCACTGTATTCCAGGCACTAGGCAGTTAATCAGTTGCCTCTCGTGCTTTCTTTGAGGGATAACACTTTGAAACACAGTCGTTACCAACATTCCTCCCAGAGTTTCCTGGCACCCCCTGGCTCTTCTCCATTCCCTCAGCTAAAGCATTCCATGCTTAGGGCCTCAGGGAAGGGAGGTACAGAGGAACCCAGAGAACAAAGGAGTCAATTCTGGATTTTTGAGTCCCCAAAGCTGAGGCCTAGAGGAATCTCAGAATTGAAAGGACAATATGGCAACTGCCTGGGCCAGTTCCTCCTCACCACCTGCCTCCAGCCCCTAAACTGACTGCATGGGAAAGACGATCTGACTGGAAAGTGAAGAGACTCCAAGGGAAGCCAGAGTGCTGGGGGCCCAGGGGAAAGGGCTGTGCGGGGATGTCCTCACAGGGGTCAGCCTTTCTCACTAGTACCCCGGGGCACTGGAACTCAGTCACCACCACCCCTGCTACTGCCACCAGGGGCCACAGACAGAAAGCCCAGCCCAAGGCTCCCTGATGGCTCGTCAGTAAGGCCCAGAGTGCCGCAGACTGACTCCAGGGCCACCCCGGGCGGCCATGAGGGGGTCATGCACGGCGCTGACCTGCAGCTGAATCTCCAAGACTGATACATTGCTCACCCCTCACCAATCTGTCTGCTAAGGAGCTGCCATCCCTCTATCAGAGGCCCCAGATTAATTTCATTTCCTTGTCTGGACTCCTTATAGAATCCAAGTTACCCGCAAGGACCCTGGGCTTCAAACCACTGTAGACTGTTTCATCTTTTTTGATAAAAGTTAAAGAAACTGGACCTGATGTAATCTTAACTACCCAGAACACTATGAGGATTTGATAAAATCCTCACAGGGAGATATTATCACTATCACCTCTGTTTCAATTCTGAGGACATGAAGGTTTCTGAGTTGTTAACCTAGAGGACATGGTAAAAATATTCTGATTTAGAAGATGGGAGGGACCCTGGGGGAATAAGATCTGAACCCAGATCTTCGTGACGTCAGAGAAGTTAAAAAAAAAAAAAACCTAAAACAAATGACTAAAGGGAACCCCCAAAATCACTCAAAAAGAGTATGTATTTAATGAGTGTACATGCATGCTAAGTCACTTCAGCCATGTCCGACTCTTTATGACCCTGTGGACTGTAGCCCACCAGGCTCCTCTGTCCATGGGATTCTCCAGTCAAGAACACTGGAGTGGGCTGCCACGCCCTCCTCCAGGGGATCTTCCCAAACCAGGGATCGAACCCGTATCTCTTATTTCTCCTGCACTGGCAGGTCAGTTCTTTACCACTAGCGCCACCTGGGAGACCCTTAATGAGTCTATCCCTGTAGGAAAGATTAACATCTGCTTAATATGAGATTGGTAAAACTATATACTTTCTCATACATTTTACTCTATGTTTTGATTTTTCTTTCTGTTTCCTGTGAACTGATCAGTTTCCTGCAGGTCAGAAAAGAGTTTCTCAGGTGCTCCTGGCAATTGTCAACACCTCCAGGTGAAGAAAGAAGACAGCAGAAGTGGCTCCTTGACAACAACTCAGTGGCCAAAGGAAACCTGTACCCACCGCAGCGTGGAGACCACAGCCTTGTTTCTTAGGAGGCTGATGATAGGAGAAATGTCCCAGGACACGCAGGGCTGCAGGAGCTGGTCCAGTAACAGAGGACACACACTCTGAGCCAGGCACCCGACAAACATTATCCCACTTAACTTTTCAGCAATCTCAAGGAGAAGATTTTTTTTTTTCTTCCATTTTAAAGACAAGCTGCAGGCGGTTCAGTGACTTAACTAGGGCCACACAACTGCTCGGACTTGATGGAACTGGGATTTGAGCCCACAAGCCTGACTCAGGAGCCTGCTGCCTAGTCTCCTCCAAGGTTCTCCACAGGACTACATCACCCCCTAGGGGACTGTTTTGGAAGTTTGCAGTTTGATTGTCACAATAACTGGAAGGCCTACAATTCTGGAGACAGCCTGCAACAAAAAATGGTTCCAAGCCCCTCAGACTTCAAGTGCTCTGCCTGATAAGGATGTGCTTGGAAAGCACGATCTGCAGCTGGGCCTTGAACTGAATTCTGTTTCACATCTAAACGCAAAGTATGCCTTGCACATGAAAATTTTTACAAATGCAACCTCAATCCTGTGAAAGAGAGAAATGAACACCCTCTGTCTTGCCTGAAACTTGACTATTTCAGAGAATCCCATCACCAAGGAGGCACACTTTGTAGTTAAGAGGGTCATAGAGCAGCCACTGCATTCACAAAGATTCCATGCAAGCTTCCAGCCTCTTCCTTCCATCTCTTCTTATAGTTCTGCCCAAATATTAACACAGTAAAATGTATCTTATCCTCTTAGGAACTACTTTTATTTCTTGATATTATAGTGGGAACATTATATAGATTATTTGGTGGGCAGCATGTAGGAAAACAGGTTATATTCTCTATCTATCTCATTTGGGGACAATAAAGGGAATATTCCAAACTATGATAAAGAAGCATCCTTGGGTGAGATAGAACTGATACTATCCTGGCTTCCGTTTCTCCTCTGCTACTGAGTCTGGTGCTTATTTCTCCTTTTCTCTGTATACTCCCCCGCTCCCATCCAGCCACACAAACTCCTTGCTTTTGTCTGTGGCCTCCCTCTCTTGTTTTGCCTTGAAAGCATAGATTTGGCTAGGCCAAACCTCACATATCGCCGTGGCTTCCTCTGTGTTTCCCTTCCCGTTTATTTTGGCCTCGATCAAGGTGCAAGATATTGGTATCTGAGGCTCAGCTCAACGGATGGATTTCCCATCTTGGAGGCGGGCAATAAAGGAACAGTTCCTTCTGTGGGTGAGAGAATCGAGGCCCTAGATAAGGAACTGCTTCTCTTAGGGTTGCTCTGCTTGAGCCTGGAGCTGGGCGAGTGGGCTCTGTTGCTGGTAGGCTTTCTTTTATCAAGCAGAACTGTCTCTGAATTCCAGGCAGGCTGTGCAAGGGAATGAAGCCGTGCAAACTGTTCTTTCTTGCACAAAGCATCTTAATTATAATTATTGTCAGCACTTATGTCATTGCCTTGGGAGATGAAGAGGGAAGGAGGGAATACACTGCAATTTCACAGCATACACCAGTTTTCCCTAGAATGAGGAGGAGGGTTTCAGAGAGTAAAAGAGCAAGGCACAGAGTTCCCAGTAGATTAAAAGAGGCCTTTGTAGTGGCTGCATCTGTACATTAAAATAAATCTCTCCTAGCACTAAAATAACATCTACATTCATTTGGGCCGGTGCCACGTTCAGCATTGAAGAAATTTGACAAAACACTGCTTGAGCATGTTGAAGTTTGCCAGCTCACAACAACACAAGAAAGCTACCTCAGCTGCATGGAAATACTTCTCTCGGTTCCCTACTTTCACTTATGACTCCCATTTTCCGGCTGCACTTAAAAGAGAAAGACTGCCCTTTTTTCAGGTGCCAACCACTTAACGTGGCCCTGAAATGGGCAGCAAATTGCCACTGGAGGTGGTAAACTTCAAGAGGAATCTTTTTTTCTTTTCCCCTAAAGGAAAATACTAGAGAGGCTTCATGCATGATAAAGTCTTTAATAGCTAGAGAAACATTACTTGGGGTGGCCCTCAGGTAGACGAGACATGAATAAAGCCTCGTAAAAACAATTACTTCTACCCAGAGCACAGTACGGCAGATGAGCTTGGCGGGGGCCCTGTTTCCAAGAGAACTGCAGGCAAAAGAAATCTTCTATCTACGAACCATCCAACAGGATGGATTGTCTGGGGCAGAGACCACGGTTGCTTCTGTGGAGGGTGTCCCTTCAAAATCCATTCTGAATTTCTCTAAGACCCCAAACAAAACCACTGGGCCATTTTTTTCAGACTGCTTTTTGATGCTTTACAGCATACGGAGGCCTAAAATAAGGGGCCCATCCATTTGTTGAGAATGTTGCTAACAGATCCTGATCCCAGTGCAGTGGCACAGATGGGAAGATTTGCATAAATTTATAGCTGGAATGGTGGAGTGGACCATTGAACCCAACCTACTTATTACACAAATGAGTAACTGTAAGTCCAAAGAAGCTAGCAACTTGACTGAGATGATTCAGAGATGGCCCACACTGATTCTAACTCCAGCTGGGCTGGAATAACATAAAGCTGTTGCTTTTGCCAGCTGGAGATGTGTGTCCCTTTGGGGGTGAGGGGTTGCAGAGCCCCAATCCACTTACACACACCCACTCCCCTTTCCTTCAGGGACATGTCTTGCCTCCAATTTCAGTCCATATGGTTTACATAGGGATTGCTCCCCACCCCACAGACACAGGAATGCATCCTCCCCCCGACCCCTGCCACAGCGAACAGCATCCACCCAAGCTTTGCCAGTGAGAGCTAGCCCCAAGACTTTAGACTAAAACTTTTGGGAACGAGGGGCTTTTCTCCACTGAGCTTGCCAAGCTGATCAGATGTGTGCTGGAAGCACATGAGGAGGGTCTGCTTGAGAACAATACTGACACAAAGACAAGTGAAACAAGAGACTAAGAACCCTGGTGACTTCATCTGAGCCCTGGATCCAACTCTACCTGAAGCCAAGTATGTTAGTTGCTCAGTCATGTCTGACTCTTTGTGACTCCATGGACTGATGCCCGCCAGGCTCCTCCTCTGTCCATGAGATTTCCCAGACAAGAATGCTGGAGTGGGTTGCCATTGCCTTCTCCAGGGGATGCAGCCAGACACAGCTTTCAATTTTCAGTTAAAAAAACAATGAGTTTCCACCCATCCCAACCAATCAAATAATCAACTTCTTTTAATTTACTAACGTTGCTTAATGTGATACTGAGTGTGATTTTTGCTGCTCGCAATGGATGGCAGTCTGACAAATACAGCTAGAGTCTAGCTTGTTGTGTCCTTCTGATGGGAGATGGGCAACTTATCTTCATGTACAGAGATCTAGCACATAAGCACCTCCATGTAGACAGATAAATACAATCACCAACATAGAGGGCAAATCTGTGACACCTATGCTACCGTTCCTGACTTCATGTCAAGAATAACTAATGAATCCTGCTACTCCTTCCTACGGAGCCTCACCAGGCACCCAGTGAAACTCCCCAGGCAACCATGGCCACCATTTGAGTGGTGCCAGGTCAGCATGACCATGCTGGAGCTTGTAGTATAACCCTTACAGGAAAACATGGTCCCTTTTCACCGACCAGTTAAACAGTCAAAGTCCTTTAACTGCTCTCAGTAACCACACTGGATAATGAAGGAGGCAAAAACATGCATGCTCACTAAAGGCCTGGTTGCTAACTTTTCAGGAGTGCCCTTCTTCTCATGGACAAGTATCAGGAATCTTGCAGTTTTAAAACTCTGCCTCAGTTGATACAGTGAGAAAACCACTCAGGTTGTTGGGCACTGAGGAGGTCACCTGGAGTGGACCCTAGGCTCACACCATACCTAAGCTTTCCCAGGTAAAAAATTTCCTATCTTACCCCATCACCAAGACAATCAAAAGAAAAAGAAAAAAGTGGGCATGTGCGTCTGGAGCCGGGGAGGGTGGTGGTACAAACAGAATGACACGGTAACTTGAGGTCACAGGAAGGTCCAGGGTATTGACGGACGATATTCATCCATCAAGGGATGATACTTCAGTTGGCATCACCATCTCCTCCTTAGGAGGCTTGTCCTGCATTGAAGAAGAAAAGCTAAGTCTGCCTTTCCCAGAATCTCCCCCATGTGTGACTCTGGATTAGTGTTTGTCAACCAGAAAGTGAAAGCTCGGTTTAGAAGGCAGCGGAGAGACAGAGGCCAGGTGGCTTTGGAGGCAGTTGCAGGCAGATGTGCTGGAAGACGTGCAGTTTGAAGCAGCTCCCATGTGAATTCTTAGAGCCATCTGTATGGATGCTTCTTGACCCTTATCTCTCCACCCTTCAGCAATTATAAAAGCTTCTGATTCCCTGTATTCAAGTCCCTTGGACTACCTAGAGAAGCTTCTGATCCTAGGACCAAGTCCTAACTGATAGATGGAAGACTTTGTATTTTCACAGGGTACGTACAGTCAGACCTTGCACACTGCTGGGTCTCCGCCACCTCCACACCGTGAGTAGGGTCCTTCCCCAGGGCACCAGACCATTTGGGCGATACTGAGCACTCAGGACACTAGGATCCATGCTGCTATCCCATAGACACAATATTCTCCTGCATATCTTTGGCAAAAATGTCCCAGTCCTACCCTGCACGGGCAGCCCAGGCTGACTTTGCAACTCCTTTCCTTTATCTCCATCCAGCAAGTCCCAGCTACAGCCTTCGGGGCTCCTTGTCTTCTGTCTCTTAGGTTTGTCTTAGCACTGCTTGGAAGATTAGTCCACCCCTTTCCTGTTCCTTCGGTCGACTGAAAAAATCAAGAGGCAATACAGAATAATGGTGGACTCAGGGTTAGAATTCAGTGTTTAACCTCCCTCGGCTTCATTGCAAAAGCTGGGAAGATAAAGTTGGATCAAGCACAGCATCTGGTGCATAGTGAGAACTCAAGAATCGTTAGCTTTGCTGTGATAATAACCCCTAGAATGGAAGATCACTCTCCTTATGGGGCTCCAAAAAGGATTAACGGTGACCTATTTGCCAACCTTTTACTGTCCTCTCCCCAGCAACAGGTTCTCAGATCCACAAAGTCCCCTTTGAACTCTCTCCCTGTATCCCTCCCTCTCTCCCTCACTCTCACGGACTGATCCTATAACAAAACACTGAAATCCTGCTTGAATTGCCACTGCTTAGCACAGGCAACAGCAAAGAGCTGCCTATTCCCTGCCTAAGGCTCTCCAGGTAACTCTAATCATCTTAAATGCTCTACGGTCACAGGCAGATTAATTTTTCACAATGCTTAACTATTTTTATCCATAGAGTATTACAATTACAGCTGAAGATCATTCACCCTAGAGCTCTGTTTCTTAGGAATAATCTCAGCTGGGGACTAAACAGTCCCAGGGAATTTTTTATAAACTGCATCTACTTCCAAAGCTGCATATCTTACCTTTTATCTGTTCCTTTGTTTCAAGTATTTAAGAAAGGATTGGATTCTTTTCATTCATCTGAGAGGACAGCAAAGCAAAGTGTTTTTTCAATGTTGGGCAGAACTCTTGAAGGGAGCCAGTTCCCTTACAGTCACATAGCTGTTGCCATTTTTTTTTTTGGTATTCTGGAGCAAGGTATCACTGCACGTGAACCTGCTATTCTGCTAAATTACACGTTTACTTTCTCTTATCCACTGTATGACTTATGTTCCTGCTGTCAATTGATCCTCACATTGCTTCTATCCCTTACATTGTCTCTACTTTCTTCTCTTCTGTACCCCTCTTCATTCACCAGTGAGCCTTAGAGTTATTAGAATATTCCCATTTCCCAAGTTGGCTGGGTCCCATTGATTCACCCAACAGTAAAGTCCATGGGTGGGGAAATTCTCAATCCTCATTTTAGTGCCTTGCTGCTAAATGAGAACGAAGGCCACACATAATTGTGGGGAGTCTTTAACATGAAAAAAGAAAGACAAAAATTAACAGAAAAAAATGAGTTTGAGTTAATAGCACAAATAGCAGGAAAAAAACAACTTTAGACAATATACTCCAAAAGATCAAAGAAGGCACTGTGTCCTTGGACCAACAAAAAAAAAAAGGCCGCTGTAAAAGAGGACTCTTGGAAGTTCAAAAGTGTCAAAATAAACATTTAAGAACAAGAAATAAAAAGATGGAAAAAGAAAAATATCTCAGAAAAATAAAGGAAACAAACAGACTTGGAAAATAATAAAAGAAGATTTCCTAGAACTGAAGAACATTAATTTCTAAATCTAAAGAGCTTACAAAATGCCCAGCACAATGAATGTGGTGGACCCACAGCATTGAGGTATTTCAGGATACTACAGACCCAGAGGACACTCAGAAAGTTTCTAGGATGAAGGCCGGGCAAACCTGGTCATATTAAAGGAATCAGAAAGGCATCAGGCTTTCTAACAATAACACTGGAAATCAAAAGAAAATGGAGCAATGCCTTCACAATTCTGAAGGAAAATCATCTCCAGTGCAGAATTTTATACCTAGCCACATGATAATTAGGGCTTTCCAGGTGGCTCAGTGGTAAAGAATCTGCCTGCCAACACAGGAGATGAGGGTTCAATCCCAGATGAGGAAGAGCTCCTGGAGTAGGAAATGGCAATCCACTCAGCAGTGGCCACAGGAAAAGGTCAATTTTCATTCCAATCCCAAAGAAGGGCAGTGCCAAAGAATGTTCAAACTACCACACAAATTGCATTCATTTCACATGCTAGCAAAGTAATGTTCAAAATTCTCCAAGCAAGGCTTCAGCACTACCTGAACTGAGAACTCCTAGATGTCCAAGCTGGATTTAGAAAAGGCAGAGGAACCAGAAATCAAATTGCCAACATCTGTTACATCATCAGAAAAGCAAGACAATTCCAGAAAAGCATCTATTTCTTCTTCACTGACTATGCTAAAGCCTTTGACTATGTGGATCAAAACAAACTGTGGAAAATTCTTTAAAAGGTAGGAATACCAGACCACCTTATCTGCCTCCTGAGAAACCTGTAGGCAGGTAAAGTAGCAACAGTTACAACTGGACATAGAACAATGGACTGGTTCAAAATTGGGAAACGAGTATGTCAAACCTGTATACTGTCACCCTGCTTAAGTAACTTATATGCAGAGTACATCATGAGAAATTTTGAGCTGGATGAAGCTCAAGCTGGAATCAAGATTGCTGGGGGAAATATCAATAATTTCAGATATGCAGATGACACCACCCTTATGGCAGAAAGAGAAGAGTAGTTGAACTAAAGAGTCTCTTGATGAAAGTGAAGAGGAGAGTGAAAAAGCTGGCTTAAAACTCAACATTCAAAAACTAATATCATGGCATCCAGTCCCATCACTTCATGGCAAACAGATGGGGAAATAATTAAAACAGTGAAAACCTTTATATTCTTAGGCTCCCATTGCAAACCGTGACTGCAGCCATGAAATTAAAAGACACTTGCTCTTTGGAAGAATAGCTATGACAAACCCAGACAGGGTATTAAAAAGCAGAGACATTACTCTACCAACAAAGGTCTGTATATTCAAAGCTATGGTTTTTCCAGTAGTCATGTATGGATGTGAGAGTTGGACCATACAGAAGGCTGAGCATCAAAGAATTGATGCTTTTGAACTGTGGTGTTGGAGAAGACTCTTGAGAGTCCCTTGGACTGCAAGGAGATCATACCAGTCAATCCTAAAGGAAATCAACCCTGAATATGCACTGAAAGGACTGATGCTGAATCTGAAGCTCCAATATTTTGGCCACCTGATGTGAAGAGCTGACTCATTGGAAAAACTCTGACGGGAAAGACAGAAGGCAGGAAGAGAAGGGGACGACAGACGATAAGATGGTTGGATGGCATCACTGACTCAATGGACATGAGTCTGAGCAAGCTCCAGGAGATGGTGAAAGACAGGGAAGTCTGGCATGCTGCAGTCCATGGGGCTGCAAGTCAGACAGGCCTGAGCAACTCAACAAGTACAACAACCAAGTCATAACAGGCATTTGAGAGATCTGATGAAGCACATGGGGGAGGAAGGAATAGGAATGGGTTGAAGGAAAACTAAGCAAATAAAAAGGCACAAGGATTTTTCAAAGCAAAGTATCACACAATAACAAATAAGAAATAGTAAAAAAGAAAATAGTAAAAAATAGTAAAAAAAGAAAACACACAATAGTAAAAAAGTCCAGAGCAAAGTATCACACAATAGCAAATAAGAAATAGTAAAAAAAGAAAATAGTAAAAAAAATAGGAAAGAAGAAAACACACAATAGCCTATGATTTAACCTTGTAAGCAACAAACATAGATGGGCCTAATAATATAATCACTAATTAATCTGAAACTCTGAGACAGCTTTGCAGCTGTGTTGGTGGAATAGTGAGAAGGCAAGAAGAGCTGGTGTAAGAAATACAAAGTACCTACTACTAAAGGAAGTAAATGGATCAGTTCAGTTCAGTCGCTCAGTTGTGTCTGACTCTTTGCCACCCCGTGGACTGCAGCACCCCAGGCTTCCCTGTCCATCACCAACTCCCAGAGCTGACTCAAACTCATGTCCATCGAGTCAGTGTTGCCATTCAACCATCTCATCTTCTGTCGTCCCCTTCTCCTCCCACCTTCAGTCTTTCCCAGAATAATATCTGATATTAAATAAAACTCAGTAATCTCAATTTGCTAGTGAGAGCTGCTAAGAGAGGTGGAAGCCATTGTCTCTAGGAAGTGGAACTAGAAGTTGGGACTGGAGGGGGAGTGGTGAGTCAAGGGCCAGCTCTTTCTCTTTATAAGCTTCTTTTCAGTTGTATTTAATTTTTAAAAACTGTGTTCATACATGACTTTGGTATAAAACCAAATTAATTAGAAATTGAAGTGAAATGTTAAGGGGAGTAAATAATCAGCAGATATAAGCTCCTGGCACAAGTCTCAGGTCTGACCTATTTTTATCATTATTTATTCCTCTCTGTGCCCAAATAAAAAGAGGTGTGGGACTTCCATGGTGGCCCAGTGGTTAAGAACCTGCCTGCCATTAGAGAGAACATGGGTTCAGTTCCTGGTCTGAGAAGATTCGGTATAACTTGGGTCAACTACTGAGCCCACACAAGGCAACTACTGAAACTCAAGTGCTCTAGAACCTGTGCTCCACAACAAGAGAAACCACAGCAGAGAGAGTCCCAAACGTGGCAACTGGAGAGTAGTCCCAGATCACTGTACCTAGGCAAAGCCTGGGCACAGGAACAAAGACCCAGTGCAGCCAAGATAAATAAATACAAAGGTTTTACTCTTAAAAAAAATAAGAGGTGTGTACATCTGGAAGGCAGAAGTGCTCTGGGAGGTGGATGGGAGAACATAGGGAGCAGTCAGTCCCTGCACCTTAGGTCAGCGTTAGAATCTTGGAGCTTTGTCTGACTCTGCTTAGCACGTCTCTGTCCAGAAAGTAAGCCTCAGACACATTATAACCTCAGAACCCATGCCCCACACATCAGGGGACTACACTGATATTGGATATATAGACATCACATGTTCAGGGGTGCATTTGCATGTTACTGCCTGGTCACATGAAAAGAGCCTTCCCACAGATGCGCTAGAATGCCAAGCTAAGGTACAAATGATTGCTAGGCTCTTGTTAACAATCAGATGGTAAACCCCATTTGAAGTTCATACATGACCGAGGACATATTTTTTGAGAAGAAAACAGATCCCACCAATGCCACTTGTGATTGTCTCGAGGTGGAATGACTTCCAAATAAATCAAATAGGTTTGCTGAGAGACAGCTGTCTTTGCCATGGCACCAGACTGAAGTTTATCCCATGGTGAGCAGTTTCCATTTTTACTACAGCCCAAACAGGTGCAAACTGAGCTGTGGAAGCCTGTGGTGGGGAGGCCAGGGCATGTCCTTGAAGTTTCTGCCCGGGGTCCCATGGACACTTAACCCTTAGCATGAGGTCCTTCCTTCTAGATATCAAAGCCATTCATTTGAAGCTGAATCATTAAAATTCAGTTAGAACAGATCTTCTACCAAGATGCCATTAGTGGGAAGAAATTACCTTAATAAAATCTAGTCTCCTAAAGGCTCACAAGTGGTTAAACATTATGAGTTATCTCCTTTGTCACAAAACACGATGAAAACAATATGCAGTGTTGTGTGGGGAGCAATGATACATATTAAAAACTCCAAATGTCATCAAGACTTTATTTACTGCTCCCCCACATAATCCCAGCATTAAAAGAGTGATGAACAATGAATGAAGAGGGGAAAAATCCGACAGACAAAAACAGCTCTGAACGCTCTCTATCCCTGCACCAGTAGCAGTCTGAAAATAACGGCCATCAGGATCCATATGTGTTCTGCATGTGCAAGAACACTCCTGCACAGGGGGCTTACTTCATAATGGAGATTCTTTTTCATTTAATTCAGTCATATTAGATTATGGGGCTGATTATGATCATATCCACAAATCAGTGTTTTAACAGAGTTTCCATGGAAACACTATATGCCCCTGTTTTTTAACTTTTTGGACAAGGCTTTGCCTGTTTAACAACTTGAACAAGTTTGACGAGGACAACATGTTTTGTTTAAGTTACATTAACTGGGGCCAATATTTCCTAATTGCATTACCAGGAGAAACATTCACAGCATTACTCGTACCATGGAAAACCTCCCCTAGTCTCAGCGTTCGATTTGCTTTAATCACAGGAGAACAGGAAACATACCAGGATCGCCTTGTCTTATCAAGTTTTAAATGTGTTAACTGGTTTTAAATCTATGAAATAATCTCCCTTATTAAATGACAAAGTTAGTCTTGTTAAGAGGATCGGCATTTATGGCTATATCCATCAATTTTGAAAAATGCAAACATATTAGCTCTCTGCTAGAGAGCTGATCTCATTGTGCATAAATGCATACCCTTATTTGCATATGGTTTCAGAAAAATTTCATTCTCCCAAAAATGCACACCCCCTAAAATGGTGAAAACATAATAATATCAAACAGAATATACGCAAAAGTGATGTGCAGAAAACAAGAACTTTTCACAAAAGCATCTTTTTTGGTCTTTTTAGGTATTTACACTCACACAACCAGAGACGTTTACTTCTAGCAGTCCACAATTTGTGTGTAGCCTGTAGCAAAGTTTTTGAAAATGCTGTGCTATATAAAGATATGGGGGAAGGGAGCTTTACAGACTAAAGTCAGAGTTCACCCTGACAGCATATAAAACATGTGGCCTGAAGCTCTGTGAGATGTCTGCGTCTGAAATGCTGGTGGAGCTTAATAAAATATCAGGGAGGAATAGTTTAATTTTATAGCAATAGGCACCGAAGCAGTAATTTGAGTGGGGCAAACTGTATTTTAATACATCAAATATACTATACTACAGGGAAGTCGAATATATTTTTAAAAGACAAATGTTCCCTATTAGAATTACTTGACTTGAAAACTTTTCTTTCTGAAGGAGGGTAAGTAGAAAATAGTCCTAGTCTCCCCCAAGAGCTACCTGTCTTACTTTTTCAACTCTGGACACATCTCAGAAGTTAGCTGATCTGTTTCCAAGTGAACACCTTTTATTCGGGGTGTGGAGTTGCAGATGGACGCTGTAAACCACAGTGCTGAGTGTGTGGTTCCTTCTTGACCCTGGAAAGCCAGCTGTCCAGTGGTACAGTGGTCAGGTCCCCTTCACCCTCTCTGTGCTCTTTCTGATCTGAGTCCCAGTATCCTCTCCTCTGCATGACGACTGAGAATCCCTCAGTGTGAAGGCAGGCTGTGCTCCTCTGTGAGTCTGGATGTTTTAAAGCCAGCATGGCCCAGGAGATTTGTTCATGTGGCTGCCTAAACCATTGCCTGGTGGAGGGGCAGGAATAAGCCCATGAAATGCCATGCTTTTCTTGCTACCGGTCTAGAGATCAAAGACAGTTCTCCCCTTCCTGCCCAGTGATGAAGAGAGGGCGGGACTGTGGGGGCGGCTGCTGAACAGTGGAGCAGCCATGACAAATACGGCTGAGATCTGTCTGATAGCACGGTCCTGGGGATGGACCAGATTAGCACTAGCTCCATGCACAAAGTGCCCTGTTTTCTTCACCTCCGGCCCCAGGATGCTTTCCCAGCCCAAAGCTAGAGCAGACAGACTGGCCTCTTCTCTTGGTGGCCCTTGGCCCCAAGAAGCAATGGGCAGTAGGGAACCACAAGGGCAGAGGTCTTGCTGGGTTGGGGTGAGCAGATTATTTCTACCAAGTCCGTTGTGTCTGAGCTATGACTCTTTTAGGACCCTTCATTTGCTGATGAAGGGTAAGGGGCTGGGAAGAATGCAATTCTTTAAAGGCTTAAAAAAAAAAAAAAAAAGAATTAAAAGGCTTTAAAATCAGGCAATGCAGGCTCAAGTCCCCACTCGATTACTCACACACTTATCTCTGATGAGTGATTCACCCTTGCTAAGATTCAGGTTTTCATTCAGTAAGATGCAGACGATAATAGTTTCACTCCTGGAATGGAGGAGGAATTCACGATGGTTTCCAGGTAAAGTACCCTGCGCCTGTGACTTTCTGAGTCTTCTATGAGTTTTAGATGTTTCAATTCAGCTCTGAGAATTTAGGGACTTACTGTGTCAGTCAGAGCAACCTCACTTCTAGACAGAGGAAGAACGAAACACAGAAGCAGCTGCTGATTTAAGTGTTCTGTCACCTAACGTGATAGAAAACACTGAGAAATTACAGTCACAGTTTCCTTTTGGTCCGTTTGTTGTCTGACCTTTGTTACCCTTTCGGATGGACTTCTTTAGGACCAGGTACGTCATTTTCTTGGGCACGGGACCTTCTGTGCTGGGAAAGTCTCATCAAGATAACCCACATGAGCCCAGTCTGACCTGCTACTCCCCCAGACACTTGGCAATCACAGGGAGCTCTACCTTGGGACCACCTACATACTCAAATGGAGAAACAAAAAATGCCTGTGCCATCCCCTGGCTCAGTCATACTTCTGGTGCACACCAGAAGTTTCTGTGCAAATGCACAGAACACAGCCTAACTTTTGTTGAAGTATGCCCTAATATTTTGTCTTGAGAGATAAAATATTTTGAAGTCTCTTTTAAAAAATAAAGAACTTATTTTTATCACCGTAGAAAAATTGTTGTATTCACAAAGTCAAGAAGAAAATGTCAAATTTATAGCAAGATGTAGAAGCTGGGTAGGTGGGCCCAGTTAGTAACTTCCTACGGGGTGATTCAAATTCTCCCCTCAGCAAACTGGCCCTTGACTTTGGATTCCACGCTTATCAGTCACTTCTGCACACGCAAGGCTCTGCTTCAGAAACAGTGACTAGGATTATGTTCCCAGGATGCCACTGGTTGTCTGCTGTTTGTTCTCTGTTTCGACCACTGGGCTGGAAAGGATTCTGAGGCCACGCTGGGCTCCACGGCTTTGCTGGGTGGGACCCCACCTGGGCCCACAGATGTTAGTTGCCTCAAGTACCTATTTGCCACCCCTGGACTGCTGGCTCTCATGTCCACTTTACTCAGGAGGGAAAGTCCTGTTCCACTAGCGTGGCTTCAGCACCCTAGCAGGGCCAACTCTTCCTCGACTACTTGTGTGTGTAGCTGACGGCTCCATGCTGCAGCCCCTCAGACACGCGTGGGATGGATTCACCCACAACCACAATGTGTAAGTAAAAGATAAGGATTTGATACACATGTGCTGAGATTTCACCGCACTTATGAAACTGCAGTCCTCTCTACCTCTTCCCAGAAGCACATGAAGGACAGCAGGAGGCATCTCTCCAGTCACAGCGAGAGGTGGATTAGACAAAGCACACAGCCTGTGAAGTGACAGCACCTCCCAACGTATGTTACAGGGCTCAGGGCTCACTGCACAGCTCAAATCCCAACCCCAACTTCAGAAAGCACCATTCTTGCAAAGGGGTGTGTGGAGGGCAGGGAGAGAGAGCTTCTCAATATCAATACCACAGCTATAATGGGAGATGGGGGCCTGGGGGGCCACCAGCCTCTTCACCTCTTCTCCAGCACTGGCTTGCCTGAGTTTCCCCTCACCCTCTGTGCTGAGCCACACTAGGCCCCCAGTAGCTCCTAGACGGCTCCTTTGGGCTATCTGTCTGACCTGTTAGCTTTACATGTGACTTTACCTTGTCACCCCTTCTCTTTCTTTTTCAGTAAAAGTCTAGCCCACCCTTCAGATCTCAGCTGGTTAAAACATCCATAGGAACGGCTGCCCCAACCTCCAAAGTCAGGTACCCTGATGATATTCCCTTGCAATACCATGTACCTCCTCTTCCTAGCACTTTCATATATTTGAAAATATGTGTATTTCCCTGTGAGACTGTAGGGTCCATCTGGATTGTAGGACTATTTATTTTTCTGTCTTATTTTCATGTCCATAATATCCTCAAACACAGAGATTGACAGGTAATGAACACTCAATAGATGTCTCCTTAATAAATAAATAATATATAATGAAATTTACAGTGGACTTTCAGAGATGAGATACAGGGCACAGTGAGAGTCCCTCTAACATACTCTGTTTTTGTAAAAGGGTGATTTTACCTCAGGAAAATTTGAAGTGCCAAGAAGTAAAGCAAGTCCAGTCTCTAAGAAATAAGCACCCACATTGCCCATTCTCAGTAATGTCCCAGTAGATTTACCCATCTCAGCTCTTCATCACACACAGCAGCAGCATGCAGCTGTATTTCCAAATGCCTTTGTGGTAGGAGCAACTTGGGGCCATGGATAGAAACTTATAAACATCAGCTATAGCAGTGGAGAGCAGTACACTGAGTTTATTTTCTCCTTGGCCCTAATTAGAATCACAAATGAAATGCTGACAACACATGAAGGAGCCTGCTTGTTGAACACAAATGTTTCCACTCCTATCAACCTCGAAACTCTGATAGTCATGCTTCATGATGAAAGCTAAACAGCCCTGGGGAGATGACTGCATGTTTTCTCTAATTACACAAGGATGGGGGAAAGGGCCTCCTGTTGAGGACAGACTGACTAGAGGAAAGATTGGTAGGTATACCTTAAAAAAATAACAACACATAGTAGGTAACCCAATATGGGCTTCCTGGATGAAATGAAAGGATGAGACCACTACTGTGGCACCAGAATGGGAAATTACTATAAAAACTGACTATTATAAACATGGCTGGCTGCTGCATCAAAGTCAACGCAGGCCCTTTATTTTGTTAACAAAAGTCCCACATGAAGGTTGTAGTCACACGACATCAACAACCAACTTTCTTTTGTTTGTTGAACTATTTTGATGACAAGCAGAGATACGCAGAGCACAAATTCACTTAGATTGCAAATGATTCCAGGCAAATACACACACACACATAGATGCATGCTTTATAACCCTAAAAGATGGTGAATGCTGTCACACAAGCAAAATGCACCTTTGCATTTAACTTGCTTATTTTTGGCCCAAACAGATTAGTGCAAGTAGATACAGCTTACGTGCCTAGTTGATCCATGTCATACAGACACAGTAATAGAAAATGTATTGCTATGTGCAAGGGCAATTTTTATTATGATTCTTGCATAAAAATAATATTTAACCCTCCCTGCAAATCTTCCAGTTGGGTTCCTTTGTACAGATGATGAAATTGAAGATCACAGAAATTAAATAAGTCACTCATGGTCACAGAGCCAGTAAATGTAGAAGGTAGTATTTGAATCTAGATGGTTTCACTCCAGATTCCATGCTTTTAATAGGGATGCCAGAATGAAATGGTGGGACAGATGAAGGCTGGAATAATGAAAAAGATTCCTAAAGTTTGGAATCTTTAACTGGTGAGTTACAATCCTGCCTGAAACAACTGTGTTTTCCAGAACATTTTCAAGCCAACATAGAGCAAACTGTTTTAAAGAGAAAACAGCAAGAAACACTGATTCATTATTTCATCATAATATACATACACTAAACACTAACTTGAAAATATGAAGAACAGACTGTCATCTATTTCAGAAACTGGATTATTACGTTATAATAAAAGTACAAGAGCAAATAAAAATTTACCAAGAAGAGCTGCACAAAACACTCATTTTATGTGTAACATAAGTAAACAATCAAACAAGAACATAAATTTGATTCCAATTTATATTCTTGGGGCAGGGACAAAAGTAGCCAATCAAAAGATTTAAGTAAAACAATGTGTCAGTGTGAGGCCTTGGCCAGGCTTCCCAAGCTGCCATATTTCTTGATCCTTTTGTTTCTTTCATTAGCTTTGTATCAACCAGCATCTGCCTATGTTTATTTCACCAGCTGCATGAGCTCGCTAATTACTTTTAATCATACTTATCTGAAATGCATCTTTATCTTCACATACATCCTGTATGCAGGCAAACCAAGTGCTGGGTGGCTGAGGTTGTGAAGACAATGGGATGGAGAGTCTGTACTTCTCTAACCTTGACAGAGCGGATGGACCAAAAAAAAGCAGCATCTAAGTCTGTCTCTGCTATTAGCCGAAGGACTTATAAGACCTGGTTCTAAGACAACTGGGCAGTGTCAGTGTCCAAGCAAGTCATATGCAATCTTTACAAAGGTATAACAGGTGCAAGGTGATGAGATGATCAGCACTGCTTTTGATAGAGTAAGTAAAAACTGCAAAACACCCTCCAAACTGCTAAGTCTTTTGAAGACCAAGAGTCAGCCTGCTATGTCTTTTCCAGTTCCCATGGCCCTAGCTCAGACCCAGGCTCACTAGAGAAGTGGATGCGGAGAGGTAGTCTCGTGCATTTTGGCCTCTCTCTGTCTTCCTGAGCTTTAGGGAAGTTGGAGGTACACATTTCATATTCACTACTCCTCTGATTTTATCAATCATCTCAAGGCCAGAAGAAAGGAATTTAAACTCTATACATAGTCATATAAAGTAAACTGAATGCCCCTAGGTAGTCCTTGAACCTGAATTTTTAACTTATCCAAAAGGCAAGAAAGAATGAGGAGGTACACACATCTTTCCCACTTTTGTACTAGAGAAACCATATGGTAGCCTTGATTCTCCACTGAATGGCTCAAATGAAAACCGTATTTTTATCTTCTGAGTTAGTTAGAGCTTCCAGATGATAAAATTTGTAGCTTACCATAAAAAAGAATGGATTACATTTAAAAAAAAGATCTTAAAACATAAAATACATAAAACGATAGGTTCCCTGAATATTTTACTCAATATAGATGCTCACAATCCATGTGTTCACAATAAATACTCTGGAGACTTTGAGCAAGTTGTTTAACTTTTCTGTGCCTTAGTTTTGTCATTCATTCATTTATTCAGTATTAATTTAATATGCATACTACACAGTACTAGAGAAACTAAGGGAAGAAACAAAAGCCATCTTAAGCTTATAGACTAATGAGTTATTGTCACCTGTAGGTGACAGAATACAAATAAAATGTGGAGACTACTTATGCTCTTCAACATCTGTGAGTCCTCTTCTTAAAAAACACACAGCTACATTATATTCCTCAACGTCCTTTGCTATTAGATATGATCATGTGATTTTATTCTGCCCATGGAATTCTCTAGGCCAGAATATCGGAGTGGGTAGCCTTTCCCTTCTCCAGGGGATCTTCCCAAGCCAGGGATTGAACCCAGGTCTCCCACATTGCAGGCGGGTTCTTTACCAGCTGAGCCACAAGGGAAGCCCAAGAATACTGGAGT
>NW_011494876.1:11415899-11421827 GCF_000754665.1 Bison bison bison
AGTGGGTAGCTTATCCCTTCTCCAGCAGATCTTCCTCACCCAGGAACTGAACCAGGGTCTCCTGCATTGCAGGTGAATTCTTTACCAACTGAGCTATCAGGGAAGCCCCTTATTCTGCCCAGTGGAGTATAAATGCACTGATAAGTACCATTTCCAGGCCTGGCAAATGTCTGGTCCTCGTCTTCTTCTTTCATCAGTCAGCTGATGGACAGAACTCTGAGAACTAAGAGGAAGGTATAGTGGCAAGATAGAAGGAACCTGAGTCCCTGAGTGGCTGAATGGGTATCTGGCCCCTGTCAACCTGACCTAGACTGTGATAAGAACAACAAATGAGTAGTTGTGTTGAGCCACTGAGATCTGGAGGTTTACTTGTTACAGCAATTATTACATTAACAATTCATAAATTACCTATTATAAATCCTTACCAATATATGGCCCGCTGTAAGCACTAAATAAATGATATGATCATCATTTAAAATGTATATTCCTAATTCTCTTGTTGTATGTTTCATAAGACCAAAAAGAAAAAGAGAAACAAAGAAGGAAGGGTTAGGAAGGGAGGGAGGGAGGAAGCACAAAATAATACTGAGGTCTTTTTAAAAGCTCTGCAAAAATTTTAAACCTAGGTGTAATTTGGTCATCCACAACCCTAGGGAAGTATTTTCCAAGTACCAAACCTCTCTTAATTATTAAATGAAATTTCTGCGTGGATCTGTGGTGCCAAGGGCCTCGTCCAGGCTATCCTGAGCTGCAGCTGTCCCTTGGCTTGGCTGCCTCGCCCGCATTGGAGCCCCACAGCACCTGCTTTGGATGGGGCTCACTGACAGGGAATGGGGGGGCACTTTGCCAAGATTTTACCAAAGCAGACATTAAAACTGGGAGAAATGCTCCTATGAGTTATAAGGTCTGGTCACATGTGGTGATCATTTGGCAGAGAAAGACAGGTGTCACTTTGGAGCTAATCTTCCTGGAGTGAGAGGAAGTAAACTCTAAGGATGCTCTGTTTACACACATAATACAGCTAGTTACTGAGGGATAAGCCATCTCAAACATGCCAGTAAACAAAGCGAACCTCTCCTTGCTATTTAACAAAAGTCAGCTTTTTTTTTTTTTTTTTGACTGCGGTTCTGCATTGCTGGAAGGTCTTTACTTGCTGGGAGTGGGGCCTACCGTCTAGTAGAGGTGTGTGGGCCTTTCACTGTGGTGAAAGCATGGCTCTAGGGCTTTGTGGAGCATGGGCTCTAGGGCACGCGGGCTTCAGTAGCTGCAGTGCTTGGGCTTAGTTGTTGCGGCTCCCGGGCTCTAGAGCACAGGCTCAGTAGTTGTGGCACATGGGCTTAGCTGCTCTGCCCCATGTGGGATATTCCCAGACCCGGGATCGAACTCATGTATCCTGTATTGGCAGGCAGATTCTGTGCCACTGAGCTACCAGGGAAGCCAAAGTCAGCTCTTCTCCTTTGCATTTTGAAAATTACAGCTGTACTACGTGGCTGTTGTAGCAAGTTGAATATGCAGAGGTAAAAAGAGAAAAAAATTTTTCTTCTCTTTCTTCTTGAATCACCCTGTCCCCTAGATAATCAGTATTATCAATATAGTGTCTATCCATCCCCTACTTACTCAATCTTCAGACAAATCAATGCACATTTTTAGAGTTAATCTTCCCACCTCTCACATTTGTTGTTGTTGTCATTTCAACATAAATGGGACTATACAATGTGCATTCTTATTTAAATTGCTTTATTTAACCTAACAATTTATTATGAACATCCTCCTAGGTGGCTATATTTAGCTCTAACTTATTCTTTTAAAATAGCTGAACAATATCACCTCGGAAAAAGAGCTATTACACATTTGCTGGATTTTAAGACATCATCCATTTTGTGCCATGCTAAGTCTCTTCAACCATGCCTGACTGTTTGTTACCTCAGGGACACTGTAGCCCACCAGGCTCCCCTGTCCCTGGGATTCTCCAGGCAAGAACACTGGAGTGGGTTGGCATTTCCTTCTCCAGGCGATGGTCCTGACCCAGGTTATCAAACTCGCATCTCTTATGTCTCCTCTTTACCACTAGCTCCATGCCACATCCATTTTAAACGTTAATTTTTTTTGGAGGAAGGTGAAATGTTAAATAGACCAATTTATATGAGGAAATTTTCTCACTTAAAACAAGCAAAAAATATAGGGAAACATTCTGACTTCAAATGAGCAAAAAAATATAGGGAAGCACTCTCACTCAAAATGGACAAAAGTGTGTAGGAAATATATTTATATAAAAATATACAGAAACTAGGAAGTTCTTGAAATTGCAGTGTAATAGTAGCCACCATATTCCTTTGAGAGTGTGTCTGAAGCAAGTTCTGTGCAGAGAACTGGGCTCTCGACTAGATCCTGGTACCGGGAGCCCCTCAGAGTGCCTGGCCTCACCCGACCTGTGAGTCTTTTGCACACACAGTTGTCTTACCACGTTTCTGGGCTGACTTAGGGAGGGAGAGACAGAAGTCACTGCAGGCACTAGCATGCCTATCACACAGCCTCTCTGTGTTCTCTGGGCTGAGGCCAGGTGGCATAAACACTCAGCCTCTGCATCCACAGCCCTTCTAGGTCCAGGAGCCCCTTCCACTCCAAGTGTGCACTGCCATTTTGAATCGCCGTTAAGAGTCAGCAGGAGTAAAACTGAACCAAAGAGCTCCTTTGGGCAATAGGCCACAGCTCCCAGGAACCCATCAGTTGTGGGGGTTTACCGTGTGTTCCCAGGGCATTCACATATATGAGCTGGGAGCAGTGAGTCAAGACCCTTTGAGGTCTGCCAAGACATACTACTTTACAGGAGACACCACTTCTGATTATCTGCTCTACCAGACCTGTGCTGTGAATGCAGCCCTTGATCCTCTCTGCATCCTGTGAGGCTGGCATTCCACAAATGAGGAAGCTGAGGCTCAGAGAAAGTGAACGATTTGCCTAAGATCATACAACCTGAGAGTACAAGCACCATGAAAGTGTGCTTCCTCATAGAGCCACACAGGCTGACTCTAAGGTACGGTCAACTGCCCACCGTTTTCCTGGAAGTGTCCCGGCCCCTTATACCCAACTACGCCATCAATGGATACATTGTTTTCAGACCTCTGAGTCCATGAGACTTGGACCTTAGCTGGGCTCTGCAGGACACCAAATAGATCTGCTGCAACCCAAAGAGACACCCAAATTCTTTATCTGTCCAAGCTCCCCATAAGTCTGTAAGTACAAAGCCTTTCAACCCCACTCAAGCATTCTACCAGAATGATAAAGTTTTGACATAAGAGGGCGCTAAAGATCCTCCTCCTCAGCCCTCTCATTGTACAGACAAGGAAATGGTGGTGGATATGCCCAGCGGGGTGGTGGCAGTGGGAGTAGGTGACAGCTAGCTGCGGTGGAGCAGTGACAGTAGTGGCTAGACAGTGGGACAGAGCAGGGTTTCACCACTATAGCCTGTGGGTCCATCCAGTCCTCCACCTGTTTTGTTTTTGTTAATAGTTTTCCTGGGGCTCAGGCACACCATTTGTTTCCAGATTGTTTGTGGTTGGTTCATGCTATAACCTCAGAGTAGTTGCAACAGACACTGCATGACGATAATGTCTTAAATATTTACCATCAGTGCTTAACAAAAAAGTTTGCTGGCCCCTGGGAAAGACAGAAGCACACAGCTTGTAAGTTATTAGAAGCTGTCCAGTTCTTAGAATGATTGTTAGGTTCACAGGTGTTTGTTGTATTATGACCCACTTGTGACTGACTGCCCCACACAGGCCACTGACAGTCCTGTATCGTACAGGAATATTATTAAATCCTGTGCGCCTGAAAGTAGACAGAGGAAAAGGAGAAAGAAAGGAACCCTTTAGTCCTTATGAAGATTTAAAGGCCTCTTTATTGCCTATGCTTGACTTGACTGCATTGCTTTTCAGATGCTCAAAGACTGTTGGAGAGAAGGACTAAAGATGACAGACTGAATGAAGCAGATTTTCAGGAAGGAGGCAAGATGAGTATCTTAGGCTCCAGGAGGCTGGAAGGAGCTTGTCCAAAGGAGCAATGGGATCCCAAACAGCAGGCCATTAAGGATAGTCTCAATCCAGTTTTTCACTTCATTCCCAAGGGTCCTCTTCCCTCGGTACCACCAGAGTGGCATGAGGGGCCAGGCCTCCGGGACTTTTGTCAGGACCTGCCTCCTGCCTCCTGAGTCAAGGGCGAGTTGAATGCTAGCAGCATAGAAACCTTGGAAAGCACTCTTGGGTAATTGTGACCGTTTATTAAGGTACAATATTAATGCATTGTTTCACGAAATCCTGAGAGCAATCTTATAAAAGAAAAACTACTGTCTTTCTTTTAGAGATGAAGACGAGGGGTTTTCAGTGGGCAAGTTACTTGCCCAGAGACATCAAGCTAGTGAATGGTGAAGCCGAATTCAAATCCAGATCCAGCTGATTTCAAACCCCAAACTCAACTGCTTTATTACACTGCTTTCGGCCAGGGACTCCACTTCATGCTCCCTCAAGAAAAGCATGGCTTTTGCCTTCTTTACATGAGTTGCTGGAGGCACGTGGGACACTTTGGCATGCTGAAGGGCAGCTTTGACACTGAAATTCCACCTCAGCAAATGGCAGGGCATTTGCACATTCAAAGAAACATTCCAGTCCCTGGTGGGAAAGCTTCCAGTGGCTTCAATTACAGAACAGTCACAGTTCATTGACGCCTGATGCTCATGAGGGCAGCTTTATTGTTTTATATGTGAAAAATGAGGAAAGGGCCAGAACCTCAGCATTAGGGAAATGATGAAAGATTGAGAAGTATTTCCAAACACATGCAAACTGAGAGGTCAATTCAATGGGGGCGGGAGAGGGGGGACGGTGGGAGGAGAACAAGCAAAGAAGCAGCTGAGAAGTATTTGCGGCACCAGGGAGAAGAGGTTGTGATGTCCACGAAAGGAAACCATGGCTATGAATTTCAGGGCATCGAGACCCTGTCAACACAGCTAATCCCTACGGATGTTGGCTGAATAAGCCTTTGGTGACCAAACAGTGCACTGTGGAAACCGTGTCAGCCTCCAGCAGGTCAATTTGTCCTCATATTACACACTCTGCTGGCTCTGTTGCTAGAACCCCAGATCGAGGATCCACGGCGAGCATCTCCCAACTTGACATGGGTTGACACAGCATGGTTAATAAGTCAACAGAATTCAGAAAACAGGACCGGATTAAGAAGGCAGTTTTATTTTGGTGCCCTGGACTTCAAGCAGATTAAATAATCAAAAAGCCGGAGCCATTGGGGTCATGTTTGAATGCTACAGCTGTTCACTGAGGTTTGACAAACATTCTTTCTGTGGCCCCTCGTCTCAATGGAAAGGCAGCAATGATCCTGGGAAGGGCAACGCTTTAAGAAAGAAGGAAGGAGCACAATCAAAAGATCCTCTTACGGAAAACAATCCAGATGGAGACAGGGAAAGGGCTGCTTAAATAAGTGGTCTCCTGAAAGCGACAACTGTTCCCTGTGCTGAAGAAAAGCACTGGCAGGATTCAGAAAAAAAGTGAATGAAAACCTGGACTTGGAGTCTGCCATGCCCTCGATGTGTTGATCTGCAGATTAATAAAGGTGGGCTTCGGGTTCAGCGGGTAAGCCGGTGGAGACTCAGTCATGGAAGGTGAGCCATGATTAATCCCCTCACGCCTTAGAAAGCAGGACCCTCCCTGCCCCCCCAACTCAGGAAGGTATCTGTGGGAAGTTGTCTTTCTCAAAAGAACAAAAGATGCTAAAAATGTCTCATGTTTGTGTCATGCTGGGTCAGAGGAAGAGAGAGTGGACAAACGTACCTAGTCATGAATGGATATGCAGTTGGCCTGTTATGGGCCATTTCAGAGAAAATACAGTCCTTCAGGTTGGAGTTCATATATCATCTACTTGCGG
>NW_011494876.1:11422190-11422484 GCF_000754665.1 Bison bison bison
GGATTCATTTTGATATTTGGCAAAACTAATACAATTATGTAAAGTTTAAAAATATAATAAAATTTAAAAAAAAAAAAGAAAGGACAAAGGGGAAAAGGCTCCATGCATTTGACAGCCACATTGTACATTTCCCTAGTTAAGGCCAAAAACAGACAGACAAACCGAAAATCTCCTCTCAAGAACTTTCTTTACAAGTAGATAATCATCTTAAGTTTTAAATATTATTGCCTGGCCCTGTGAATTCCTCTACCAATTTAACAAAATGTCCTTGATGGGTGTTTGCCATTTTGAAAT
>NW_011494876.1:11422584-11432607 GCF_000754665.1 Bison bison bison
CTGGAGATTGACCTAGCAGTGCCTGAGAGAATATCAACTCAGCATCCTCTTCAAACCTGGCAAGGAGGCACCTATTGAATCTAGAGCCCCCGTACACATTTCTACAGAGCCAAGGAGCCCTGTGTAAGGATGCCTTCTGCTGCATCATTGGTCCCGAAAGAAACTGCAACAACTCAAATGCTCGTCAGTACAAGAGTGGCTAAATAATAAATCTGGCAAGGCCTCACCATCAAATACTCCACAGAAGCTAGAAGGAATGAATGAGCTCTCTATGCATCCCTGTGGATGGATCAGTTTTGAGTGACTAAACTGCAAAATGAAACATACCAATGATTATTTAGCTTTTTAAAAAACCACTATGCAAAACATTCTATAGTATGTGTATGTGTGTGTTATGTATGTACGTGTGTTATGTGCGTGTATGTAAAAATATTTACAGGCAGTAAAGCACAGCAAGTAAGAACCCTGATAGACTCTGAAAGCAGACTGCCTGGGTTTAAATCATGATTCTGCTACTTCTGTATGACCTTCTGTATGTAGCTTCTCTGTGCCTCAGTTTTATCACCTTTAATATGTGCATAATAAAAGACCCCGAATTACAAGATTAGGTGGGCTAAATGAATTAATATATGTAAAGCACTTTCAGTGGTGCCTGGCTCAAAATATGAGCTATAAGGTTATTTGTGATTTTGTTGTTTTTAAAAGGCCTGGTGGGATGCAATCGTGATGGTAGGGAAGGCGGTGGTGGGGAGCAGTTCCTGCTGGAAAACATGATGTGGGTGCTAATCAAAGGGAGTTTAACTTATCAGCATTGCACTGGTTCTTTGAGTTAAGGGAATAAAAAGAGATGAAGCAAACATGGCAACCTGTGAATAACCGACAGAACTTTGTTACAGGAACATGAGTATTTATTATGTTATTTTAATGCTTTTGTTTTAAAATCTATTGAACAAAAAAGGAGCAGAGACAATCATCACTCGTGGAAGTATGACACTTGAAAGACGGACATCAATTTGTAAGAATGCTTCAGACCTGTCCCATCTAATATGCACCACTAGCACCATATGGCTATCTAAATTTTAACTGATTAAAATTAAATGGAAATAAAGATTCAGTTTCTTGACTGCAGTAGTCACATCTCAAGAGCTCTGAAGTCACATGAAGACTATCATATTAGACAGTAGATACAGATCACTCCCATCACCATAGAGTTCTATTGGACAGCATGGTCTGGAGCATACTTTTGAGAAATGTGAATATCTGAACTCCTCTCATGCTCCTGAAGTTCTGGTCCTAGATAATTCTGCTGCTTCATACAAAGGGCACATGCCCCCCCAAATATTTTTTTCACATTTTTACTTGATAACCTATGTCATCTACCTTCTGGTTACCTGTGAACTTAAAGCAGAAACAAAAGCTGATACCACTTACAAACGGGTTCCTATCTCAGGTTCTTTCTGTTTGTTGTAGGTAAACTGTTCCTGCTTTCCAGTATGATTTTCCTGCTCCCGGTGGTGTGCGGCTGCCCAGAGAGATGCCGCTGTCACTCACCTTCAAATTCTGTAGACTGCAGCCGGCAAGGTCTGGCTGAAATCCCTTCCGACTTGCCTCCTCAGACTCTAACGCTGCACTTACAAGATAACCAGATCCACCAGCTTCCGACTTCTGCATTTAAATCAGTGCCACATCTCACAACCTTGAACTTGTACAACAATTCTCTTTCAAATCTGACCCCCGGAGTTTTCCATGGACTTCAGCACTTGCAGGTCTTAAACCTAACTCAGAACTCCCTGCATTCCCTGGAAAGCAGACTATTCCATTCTCTCCCACAGCTGAGGGAGCTCGATTTGTCATCAAACAATATAAGTCACCTTCCTGCATCCCTAGGTGAGTCTTGGGAGAACCTGACCGTTCTTGCGATCCAGCAAAACCGGCTTCGGCAGCTCGATCGAGCCCTCCTAGAATCCATGCCCAGAATGAAGCGGTTATTTCTCAAAGACAACCTCTGGAAATGTAACTGTCACTTGCTCAGTCTTAAACTCTGGCTGGAGACATTTGTCTATAAAGGTCAGTAACTAATGCCTATCCCTCCATCTGTGTATGATCAACTTAGGAGAAACCTCAATGGTTCTCTGCATTAGAAGAGATGCTGAAAAGTGTTTGAGGGATCTGTGTAAGCTTTTGTGCACTGATGTCATTTCACGGTATGGCAAAAGAGGCAAGTGAGTCATTAAGGGTGACCTGATTTGAAAATCAGGTATTTAAATTCATCTACAGATACGATTCATGGAAACAACTTTCCACTTTTTTCCCCTCTCCACCCCAACTTTCCACTTTTTGATTAATACCACCATTAAGTTATCTGGAAACTGTAGGCCCTTAAGAAAGAAAGAAATTCAATCCACCTAAATATTGGGTTGGCCAAATTTTCACAAGAAAAGCTTGAACGAACTTTTTGACCAATCCAATAACTACTTAACTCTGAAGTGACAACAAATTCTGATTTTCAAGTGTGATCCAACTGGGGGTATGGTATTTCTCCTTAGGACTGCCCCTCCTTCTTTCTCTGCTTCTGACCATTTGACAGCTATGAAACTTCACTGAGATTACCCATTCTGCTTTAGGAGACACCACTGTTACTAAAACTGAATACAATACGGGTCCCTCTCCAAAGGGAACAAGTATTTCTTTAACCAGATGTCAAAAACAAAGCAAGAGATTCCAGAATATTAAAGATGAGGGGTTCTGGAAATCACTCATGGGTCAGCAAACTATATAGCCTAAGAGCCAGAACTGGCCCACCTATTTTTGTAAATAAAGTTTTGTTGGAACACATTCACATCCATTTATTATTTACTGTCTGGCTGTTTTTGCATTAAAAGGGTGAGGTTGAATAGTTGGGGCAGAGACTCTGGCAAGGCTTAAAAAATGAACTAACTGGCTCTTTATAGGAAAGTTTGCCAACCTCTCCTAACTCAAAATAGGAAATGGACGCCTGAAGATGTTTAGTGACTTGATGAAGATCACAGAGTAGAAGCAAAGACAAGAGTAGAAGGAGCAGCTTTAGGTCTTGGCCCTACATTCCCTCCTCTACATCACAGTGCTTTTTTCCTCCTACCTTTTAAGTGTCATTCATTCATTCATACTAAACTTGAGTGAATTTTACATGCCATGGACATTTCAAGGTGCTGAGAAAAAATCAGTGAATAAGAAAATCCCTATCATCATGGGCATTACATTCTGACAGTAGAAACATGTTAAATAAGACAAATATATGTATCTATGTTCAGAGAGCAGTTAGTGCTAGAGGCAGCATGAAGGGAGAGAGTGATGGAATAAGGGTTACATTTCAGATGTGAAGGACAGGGAAGGCCCCTGCAAGGATGTAATATGGGGGAGCAGAACTGGAATAATGAGGGGAAATGAGCCATGAGATAACTCAGGAAAAGGACAGTAGTTGCAAAGGACCTGAGGTGGAAGTAAGCTTGGCTTCACTGAGGGACAGAAAGAGGGACAAACGAGTGGCTAGAGCAGATGAAGGGAGTGAGAGAGGCTAAGACAGCACAGTAGCCAGGTCATGTTGAAATGTGCAGAGCCGGCTGAGACATTTGGGTTTTATTTTAGGCAAGATGGAAATATCTTGAAGAATTTGTCAGGCAAACAATATGATCTCATTACATTTAAAAAGGTCACTCTGGTGACCAAAGGCTGCAGAAGAAGAATCAGGGGGATGAGGGAGAAAGTGATTCAGTTTTCCAGGGAAGATGACGGTGGCCCAAACTAGGATGATGAGAAATGATCAACTTTGGGAGATATTTAGAATACTGAACTGATAGAAATTACTAATGGGTCGGAACTGGATATAAGGAAAACAGAGTGTATTACAGTAAATACAATTTTGTTTTGTCCTCCAGGAGTAAGCAGATAAACGGTGATGCCAGTAGCTGACAAGGGTCAGGCTGTGGAATGGGGGAAATGGACGAGTATGTGTGGGAGGTGGTATATCAAGAGCTCAGTGTGGGGCATGTCAAGTTTGAGATGCCCATTACATAGTCAAGGAGTGCTGTCGAGTTGATGGATGTATATCTGAGCCCATAATTTTGGAAGATTTCAGAGATCCAGACATGGCTTAGTGAATCAAGAGACTCTGGATAGTTGCAGCAGTTATACAGAAGGAAGTGGAGGAGAACACATGGGTTCAAATAAACACTATTGATTTAAGAATCTATTGATTTAAGAATCTCTCTCAACAATATACTAGTCAATAACTTGTCATTAACCTTAATTTTCAAGTTGACCTACAACAGAGGTCATATGATCTGACAAAAGTCTTTCTTAAGGAGGCTTAAAATAAAACTGTTAACATCTAGAGGTGAAGTGGCTTTACTGTGTTCTGGATGAGATAGTAAGCATAAGGCAAACCATCATAGAAAGATGCTTTTCATCAAGGGAGAGTATTTCTTGACAAAAATTGTTCTCAGGTCCAGGAAACTAGAAGCAACATAGGGAGGGATATAGCTCCCCCCTACTCTGCCACAAACTCACTGGTGATCTTTGGGCAAATTAATGATCCTCACTAGCCCTCAGTGTCACCAGGTGGAAACTGGCAGTGTTAAGCCAGGGAGTTCCTAAAACCGATTCTGGTCCTCAGGCTCCATAATGCAATTCAATACTCCCTCGTGGCACAGCTGCCCCACCCAGACAACAGCCTTTCTCTGAAAGAAGGCAAAACTGATCTGGGATAACAAGACCTGGGTGTCAAAATGACTAAATAAAACCAGCAAATAAATGCAAATGTAGGAGACAATCTGACTACTGATGCATGGAATAAAGGCAAAATAAGGTAATAGCTATTGATCAAGACCTTACTTCCCTCCGAGGGGGAACAAAATACATGGAGGATGAAGCAGGGGATTTTGTAGCCTGGAAGTGTCATTCACTGGTTCCACTGGCTAGAATTCAGTCAGGTGGCTCCAATCTGACCACAAAGGGTGGGGAAATTTCATCTTCCTCTGGACCCGACAGTCAAAGGAAAGAAAAAGTGCTTTGATGAGTACTTAATAATGTCTCCTTCAAGAACGTGCACATAGATTTTCTAATTAGCATTCCTCTCTCTCCGTTCATAAGTTAACAAATTATCTTTATGCCAATAGTTAACTGTACTAAACATTTATTCTGGGCTAGGAACTGTGCTAAACAGTTGACATACTTTATTCAGCTGAATCCTCAGAGCAATCTTGTGAAGTAAATTTCATTATTACCCTGGTCTCTCACTTTCCAGATGAGCAAGCAGACGCACAGAATGCTCAGGTAACTTGCTTAGGGTTGCAAAGCTAAGTAGTGGTCAGACGCAGGATATGAATCTCGTTTCACCTCAAGACAGGGGTTAAGAGCTGCTAGCTGCCAGATGATGGATAATGAGAGTGTTTGGAAAGCTGGAGCTTCTTGAATTGTCAGCTTCCATGAATCCAGAAGAGATTGAGGCTCTCAAGCTGTCGTTGGCAGATCTGCTTTCTGGAGGGTGGCTGAGGAGATGGTGGAGGAAGGCTGGGAAGTGAGTCCTGGCTGAGGACACAGGACACCATGGAGCTCTTGGTGGCCACAACCCTGGCCTTCAAGCCACATCCCAGGCTCTAGTCTATGTATTCTCTTGGCTCTGGGTCCTGAGGCCATGCCTCCCACCCTAACAGTTAAAACAGGAAGCTGGTAACAGGAGAAACGAACTTAACCCTGGAGTGGCTAGGTGAACCACCCCAGTTAGGTCTAAGTCAGCTAGTGGAATTGCTGGTTCTCCGGGTTCAGTACTGAAACACTCCCTGAGATGGAGAATTTCAATCATAGCCTGTTGGCACCTTGGGGTCATCCAGAGCAGGCACCCTGCTCCTCTGGCCTGCTGTACCTCAGCTCGAGAAAGGAGAGATTTCTATTATCATTTTGCTTTAGAGTTGAGGTTCTTGCCTCAGAGGATCACTGAAGAAGCCAGATCAGGCCCAGGAGACTCTGGCAATAGGTGATTCAGTTCAAGCAGCAAAAGCAAAAAAGGCATCAGTGTTGAATTTCGTCATGGCCACCAACCCCAGAGTGACCTGGGCCACAGCAACCCTTGAACTGCAAAATGGCCCTATCTATTAATAGGTTATAAATTCAGTTAGAATGGATGTGAGGACATTCCCCAAGTTGTGAAGTGCTGTTATAAAGGAAGGTTCTAAACACTGAAGTGACAACCTCCTACATGGGAATTTCTGGTATAGTTTCATAATCCACCATGTACAAAGAAATCTCCAGTCTAACTAAGAGTAGTGTCACAATTCATGGAGGTAAGGATCTACTGAGGGTCACTGTGTTAATTCCATGGATTTCACAACATTCCAGAGAGAGAGAGGATGGGAGTATAGTGGGAAAAACTGGGATCATAGGAGTGGGCCAGGTTTCAGTGTTGATCCATCCACTTTTAACCTGAATGACCCTGGACAAAAATTACCCATTTTAGCAGAGTTGTGAGGACTTGTCTAACAGTACTTTGTAATCAAAACAGATACAAGTAAGGTGTTTTTGTGAAAATTACTCAGAGAAGTTTATCTGTCTGAGGTCAAATAGCAAATTGGTGGTCAAATTTGGCCAGGATAGAATCTGTTCATCCACTGCTCCTTCTAGAAAAGGATTTCTAAAGTTCCTGAAATCCCTCCTGTAGTCCACACACCTGAGGAAATCAATCCCCTTACACAGAATGGAAATTGAGTCTTAGAAAGTTTGGTACTCAAAATACTAAATGTTTCAAGGTCTAAAGGAGGCACATTAATTGTACTTAATCCCATGAATGTAATACATATTCCTGTCAAACCTTCAGATACACAAAAGACTCGCAGGACCACCGACTTCCCCATTTGGCATCACTGAGAGTGTTGGTAGAGACATAGGGTCTTTGAAATTAACACATAACATCACAAGAAGAGACATTTGTTTTCATTATTTATTTCTTAGGTCTCCAGTGGTGATTTGGCACAATAGATTTCTTGTGTGGCAGGGCTCATTAGGGCGTGCGACAGTGCCCTCGGCTGGCCTCCAGCGCCCCTTCCTGTCAGCTTTTGCATTGTTTCCCTTTGGCATTTATAAGGTAACGGTGACCTGGCTTCTAATGAATTCTTGCTCATACATAATTGCCCATTTAGTGTGTGGCATTTTTAGCATGTAGCCAATTTAGAAATCTTAAAATCATAAAATATGGCTGTTAAATTCTTTGACTCCAGGGGGGGAAAAAAGGTGTTTTATAAATTCCATCTGCCTAAGTTTTGCAGGCTGAGGATCTGGGAATTTGGTTACATCAGGTTCTGCTATCATTCTTTGTTTTTGTTTCTTAAAGGCGGAATAACGGACAACATCATCTGTGTGTCACCGGACGCCTGGAAGGGAAAGGACCTCCGTGAAATCCCTCACGAGCTGTACCACCCCTGCCCTTTTCCTTCTCTACACCTGCAGTCCTCACAGGTGCCGCAGCTAGGTGCTGCCCGCCGGGCTGTCCCCAGGCTCTCTGACAGCCACAGCACAGGGGAGCGAGACCACCGGGAGTGTGAGATCAAACCCAAGCCAAGGCCGGCCAATCTGCGCCACGCCGTGGCCACCATTGTCATAACAGGGGTGGTGTGTGGGATCGTGTGTCTCATGATGCTGGCGGCCGCCATCTACGGCTGCACCTACGCAGCTATCACAGCCCAGTACCACGGGGGACGCTTGGCTCAAACCAATGAGCCCACGAAGACAGAAGGAAAAGAGCTGTTTGACAGCTCACTGGCCTGAGAACTTTCATCTCAAATAGGAATAATCATTTTAAACCAGAAAACAGTTTCTGAGTAGGGCTGATGGGTCACTGTTACTGCCTCATTTTCTTTTTCCAAAAGGAAAAAAAAGATGTGTCTGTAAAAAAAAAATATATATATATATATATGCATATACATATATATTTAGACTTCCCTTGTGGCTCAGCCAGTGGGCGTCCCTTGTGGCTCAGCTGGTAAAGAATCTGCCTGCAATGCGGGAGACCTGGGTTTGATCCCTGGGTTGGGAAGATCCCCTGGAGAAGGAAATGGCAACCCACTCCAGTATTCTTGCCTGGAAAATCCTCATGGTCAGAGGGTCCTGGCAGACTACAGTTCATGGGGTCACATTTATATGTATGCATATATATATTTATGGAAAGAAATTTATGTTGAGATTTTTAAAAAATTTATTAATACCATAGTTGAAATAGATATGATAACTTGTGCTCTGTGCCTGAGAAGTTATGACAATTATTCTACGTGGGAAAGGCTGTCCGTGGATAAAGGGAAGGTACATCTCTTTCAAGGTACTCTTCCCCGCATTAAGTTGCTTTAACAAAGCAGCTGAAATACAAACACACGGCAGTCAGCATGCCTGGGAGGTTTATGGTCCACTGGAAAACTGCCCAATTCTGAGTGCCTGGGAAGAAGCTGGTGATCTTACCCACGGGGCAGTGAGTGCTTCTATAATCCAAGTTCATGCTAGACCAGTGATACTTTTAGATGTTAGGTATGTTACCCATTTAGCGGGAGTGTCTGTTGGTTGGGAATTTTTGTAGCTTGCCACAAGAGTCAGATTCTATTTAATTTTCTAAATCAGAAAACCATTTGGGGCTCTCTAGGCCACAGAAGAAGAAGAGGGCTCCACGAGTGGATAATACGACTCAGGCACAAGGTCTGGGGAAGTTTTCTGATGCAAGGGGAAATAACACATAAACAAACACAAAGAGGACGGGGTGGCGGAATTCAGGGCACGTATCACTGAAAGGCCATATCCACCCCGCGATTGGAACCTTCCTTTTATAACTCTCACAGCAGGAATGAATTTAGGGTGGGCTGAGAGCGAGATAATGGCTTATGTGTATCTGTGTCTACGTACAGAGCGCGCAGAGTGCATAGGCTTGTTCAACCACACCCACATATAAACACAGCAATCAGTTTACCCACTAATGAAATGCAGCCGCAGCAGGGTGGAAGCCAGCAGCTGCTGACCACCACCCAGATTGTCTACTCAACACTCTGGGAGAGGAAGTCAGAGGAAGTCTGAAGAGAGTGGGAATTATCAAGAGACTTGAGATATGTGGCAGCAGCCATCCTGAACATTATTTAGGCCAGGGTTTAAAAAAAATCAGGTGTGGCTTGCTTAACTCCACAGACACGGTCCTGAAGACTTGCATGCAAAGGAAATTTTTGTAAATTGAATCATCATTTTAATGCAGTAGGGGAGCTCGCTATTTAAAGGAACCTTTCATGGAATCTTTCTGTAATGGCAATAATTGATTCCAGATTTATGTATTTTGTAAATTTGCATTTTCTCAGGCTAGGATTTCTTAAAGTAGATTCTACCTGTTCTTTCTCTTATGATGCCCCATCTCATATTTAGAGTCACCTGTTAGTATTAAAATCATTACACAGAGGAGTTAAGGACTCAGCAAAAGAAGAGAACAGGGTGAGTTGTCCCTCCAGAGGCCTTGACAGACATCACTAATCAATCCCAGCATTCCTCCCCCTGAGCCCTGATGCACCACAGATGCCTTAAGACAGCACTGTAGGCAACCAGAACTAATCAACTGGAGTTGGTTCAAAGGATAAAGCATATTTGCCACTCAGGGTACTGGCTCTGCATTCACTTCTTCAGGGCATGTAACAGTGTTTTGGATCTTAAATCAGTAGTCTATTCCCTAACCTGGTACATGAATGGGAGGGCCATACAGGCTGGAATACTCTTTCCCTGTCTGATGCAGCCAAAGCCTTGCCCAGCAGTGTAAAGAGGTCAGGGGAAAGACAGATAGACCTACCCTAGCCTACCCTGTGGGACTCACACATCCCAGAGAATATCTATACCTCCTCACAGTGCTTCACAACCACTGTGCCCCCACCCCACAAGTTAAAGATGGGCCAACTCGCTGGAACAGCAATTTTGCTAAATGATTCTTCTGGGGGAAAACATTTACGTTTGATGCTAAATTTTTTTCTGAATATTAAAATA
>NW_011494876.1:11432707-11440264 GCF_000754665.1 Bison bison bison
AAATAAGTCTGGATATGTTAGAGTAGACTGAAAAATTACCGTGGATTTTTAAGATCAAAAGGAGATCTCAGGGAAAGCTGGCTTCTGGGATCAGCTCCATCCCAAGCCTGGTGCCCCCTTTCTGCTCTCTTCATGCACTACTTTAGTGGTGAGACTAAGCATCCCGTCTAAGGATGGAGGGATTACTTTCCAGGTAGAAAAAAATCTTCCTTGCCCTGGACCATGAGTCCTTGGCCAAGAAAGCAATATGAGAAACAAAATCAAGGAGATCTTTTTATACATTGTCCTCATTTCACCAAATGTTTTGAGAGTTCGTGCTACATACCATGCATGGTGAGAGGTGTGCTCATGAACATTCATGTAATCTTGGCAACCAACCCGTGAGATACTTGAACAGATATTACATAACCTGGAAACTACTGAGACCAACATCGCGTGCTTCTTTCACTGCTGTGATTTTTTTTTTAATGTATTGATTTATTGTTTTCACTGCTGTGATTTAAGACATCCAGTGGACTACGTTCTGCCGGAGGTCTGGTGACTGTGCAAGTCAACCCCATCCCCCTGCCCACAGCGATTACATGTCAGAGCTTCCAATCCACCGCAGAAAACCCCGAATGTGGCTAGAATCCTCACTCCTTGACACCCATGTCCTAAAAGATTTCTAGGCACAGATGATAACTTGGGCAAATAGATTCCTGCTTTACGAGATGTCTTTAAGGAAAATTATTAAAACGATACCTTCTTATATTCAGATGTCTATCTTTTGCCTACAGTTACCACAAAGAGAAGTTGGCGATGAAAATAATTACTTACCCTAAAATGTCAACAAGTCTCTCAGCACAGAAAAATATAAATCAAATTGTTTAGATTAACAAATGCAGAGTTATCATTCGTTAATAGGAGAAATGAAATGTTTTCTCTGTAAAAAACTTGCAGATGAAAGACTCAATTTGCAGGGTATTCTGTGAGAACCACAAATTATCTTTCACAACCACTACAGCTCATGAGGGGTAATTTGCAAACGCCTCATAGATTATTTTCAGCTGTTTATTGCTGCTGTCATATTTATAGATTCTCCTATAAAATGCCCTTCCATCATAGAGCCTTACTGAAGGAATACTGTGAATAAATATCACGTTTATTGTTGATTGCTCTGAGAAAATTTTGTAAAATATAGTTTTTTCATTATATTTAGTGGCACAGTATCACTATTTTTGCTTTGCCAGAGGTCACAAACTCACAATCAGTTCAGTCAGTTCAGTCGCTCAGTCATGTCTGACTCTTTGAGACCCCATAAATCGCAGCACGCCAGGCCTCCCTGTCCATCACCAACTCCCGGAGTTCACTCAGACTCACGTCCATCGAGTCAGTGATGCCATCCAGCCATCTTATCCTCTGTTGTCCCCTTCTCCTCCTGCCCGCAAACCCTCCCAGCCTCAGTCACAATAGCAGGACCCAAAAATGTGAGGCATATAATGAGGCTGTAGAAGGAATCTCTGCCACAGAGATTGTGGAGAAAGAAGACATAGTGTCAAATCTATACCTGGAAAGCTTTTAAAATTAAGGCAAATATCCCTGACCTTGCAGGAATAATCCTGTGCTTCAGATGATAAAACGTCCATGAACAATGGATGTTTCATATTTTTTCTTACAAAAATGGAAGACTTAAAAGTGAATCACAGGATTTCCTCCTGAAGGCTCTGAAATCTCATTATTCAAGTTAACCAAGTTACTCCAGAAATTAGACACTCTTATCTTAGATCTAAAATATAAAAGGAAGCAGATCAATTTCTAAAATAATCTATCTGTAGCATCGATTATCATAATTATACAACTAACTGTTAGAAATCTGTAACTTTCTATTGCAGGTCAGGAAATAACCATTTTCACTTGGGTCAAACCCACCAGTGTATCCAATGATAATGCTACTAGACAGAAACCTACCAGCAAATGATATTCCAACCCCACATGGTGTTACTGGGTGTGGCTTACACACAACTTCAGGGAAATACCCTGTTTTCCCTTATGATGAAAATTATTTATTTATTTATGTTCAAACTTTAATAAGGTCTCAAATAAACCTCCCTCCCATTGGGAGAGGCAGGACTGCAATCCCTCACTTTCCTTTCAGAGTCTTGACTGGAGTATCCACATCTAATTTTCACTCTAATGACACTGAATATTCATTTGGATGGATAGGATGTTACCCAGTTTCAAAGGCTTACCAAGAAGAGAAGATAAAGAACCAGAGGACTGGGAATTGGGAAGGTCCTTTGAGAGCAGTTAGTCTAGGTGTTGCAAATTTCAGAATAGCTGTGACCAGCTTCCCTACCTGCTTCAGACATTACTAACAGATCTCAGCAAACTTATCTATTGACCCCAGTCAAAGCCTCAGAATCCTTTTAAATCTCTTTTCTAAGTACCTACTCCTGATCAACTGGAGTTGACTTATGTTTCATATTCTTGTTTTACAAATAGGAAATAGAAGAGTGGAAAATGAAAGGAAGTTTTCCAAAGTCACACAGAAAATTAATTGCAGATCTGATAAATGCAGTTACAGGAGCAAAGGGTTAGCATGTATAATACAACCCAACCTCTGCCATTATTCTCTCATTCTGGGGAACCACATTATAAGAACTACAGCATTGTTATATTAATTATTTGGATAAGAACAATAATAGCACTGCCATCAACTTTTATTAAGCACCAGGTTGTGTGCCAGTTGTTTTTAGTGTAATATTTTCATTTTTGTCTAAGTCTCAAATTAAGCAAAACATGAGAGCATTTTACTGCCATACAACAGATGAAGATAATTCATTGGGTTTGGGTAATTTGTTCAAAGTCATGTCATTAATGATTAGTGGAGAAGGAATCTGAATGAAGGATGCATGGGTTTCCTTGGGTTTCTTCTCATGCTTCTATTTACATTTGATTATATTCAGTATTATCCATAATAAATACTTTTTTTAAAAATGACTCCTAACTTTTTGGACTGAATAACCAGGTAACTACAACAAATTAAGCTTGGAGTCAATTGCATTTGATGGGCTTTTGGGAATGAGATGTTTTTGATGGGAGAGGCAGAGACACTAATCAGACAAGGAAGAGTCAAGGGAAAGAGGTCTGGCTTAGGAATCATCACCTCCTGAATGGTGTTAAAAGCCTTGCAAGTGTACAGGAGCCCTGGGGCCCTCCAATATGCATAATCAAGAGATGAACAAAATCAGCAAAGGAGACCTAGAGGGGAGGCAGTGAGGTAGGCAAAGAAGCAAATAAAGAGGTTTTCAAGGAGAGTGTGGTCAACAAGGTCAAGTGCTGCTGATAGACCAAGGAAAAAGCACATCTGAAGTTCAGTTTTGGATCTGGTAATGTGGGAGCTGCAAACAACCTTGATGAGAAATGATTCACTATGGGTGAAACCTGGCTGGAGGGGTTCTAGAAAGCATCAAAGAGAGAAAGTGAGAAGAGCACAGAAAAATAAGAAATAACACAAAATAACGTAATAACAGAAATAAGTTTGGCTTAAAAGAACCTTACTATATCAGCAAAAACATGGAAATCGGTCGAAGGAGGCTAGTGAAGTACAAGTATATAAAATGCCATGTGCTGTGTTTTCATTCTGAGCTTTCTTTTTATGTTTTAAGACAATTGTACACTCTAGTCTGCCTAAGCCCGGTCACATATAATTTGGTCTTGAAGTAGGAATGACATTCAGACACTGATCTTGACCTCATGCAGATCTTTTCACCCAGAATAGAATGTGGGAGTTCTTGGTGAGTGCAAACTGTGGGAGGCCATGGGAATAAAGAGCCTTTGATCAGCACTGTCCCTTTCCCACCACAGACTGGCAAAAGCATTTTCCATGTGCAAGAGTCCGCAGACTGAGCCTCCAATCATGCCCTCTCTTCCCAGAGAGGGGAAATGCATGTCAGCTCATTTATCCTCTTTAGCCCTTCACTTAGCCTGAGTCGTATATATACTAGTTTTAACCAAGATCAAAATCCCATTAAGGTCACTAGGAGATTTGCCTGGATAAAGGCAGCTAAATAAATCCCCAAATCTCTCATGAGTTGTGTTGGGTGGGGGGAAATCCCAGAAAGTGTTTTCCACCAAAGCATGTGAGAGCATTTCCAATGTTCTATCAAGCATTACATTGATTACACTGTTCAGAGGTTTATAAACTAAAGTGAAGATTAAGCAAATCACTGTCTTGACTGACAGTGAGAGCATATATTTTTAGAAAGCCCAGGACCTTTGATTGGGATAGCTCTATAACCACATATACAAAAATATTAGGCACAATGATGGATACCTTCTGATACAGGAACTTCTGTCTTCAACATCTACTCACACACCTTTGGTTTAAATATTTTCTTCATTTTTATAAGATAAAAATATGGCAAAATAAGTGAGTGAACAAATTAGCATTTTTGGTATTTTTTTTAAAACAGACCGTGACATATTTTTATCTAAAGCAGAAGTTGGCAAATGGTTTCTCTCAAGAGTCAGACAGTAAATATTTTTGGCTTTTTAGTCCATATGGTCTCTACCCAACTACTCAGCTCTGCCATTTGTGCAAGAAGTTGTCCACAGAAAATATGGATAGGGATGTATTTCAATAAAATATTATTTATAAACATAAGTGGTAGGTATCTGACACGGTACTTGCATCCAGTATATATAAAGAACTTATGTCTCAACAATTAGAAGACAAATAGCCTAATTTAAATACAGGCAAAAGATATGAGCAGACATTTCCCCAGTGAAGATATGCAAGGAGCTGGCATGTACATGAGAAGATGCTTGGTGTAGTTAGTTATTAGGGAAATGCAAATCACTTCATTCCCACTAGGATAGCTAAATTGAAAAAGACAGAAATAGCAAGCATTCGTAAGTATGAGGAAAAACTGGAAGCCACGTACAATACTGGTGGGATTGTAAAAAGCTGCTGCTGCTTTGGAAAACAGCTTGTCAGTTCTTCAAAATATCAAATCTAGAATTACCTTATGACCCAACAATTCTATTCCACTTTCTACCCAGGAGAAACTATAACATGTACCTGAACAGAAATGTGTACTTAAATGTTCATATCAACATTGGTAATTATTACCAATGTTTTTGTTTTGTTTGGTAATTATTACCAATTACCAAAATTATTACCAATGTTAATAATAGTTGAAAAGTGAGAACAACCCAGAAGTATCCACTAACTGATAAATGGATGAATGTTATACATGCACACAATGGGGTATCATTTGACAGTTTAAAATGCTAAGGTATTGATCCTTGCTACAACATGAACCTTGAAAGCATCAGTTCAGTGAAAGAAGTGAATCACAAAAGGCCATATGTTGTATGATTCCATTTATCTGCAATGTCCAGAGTAAGCAAATCCACAGAGACAGAAAGGAGATTAGTGGGTTTCCTTGGGCTGGAGTAGCGAGTGGGATATAAAGAGTGAGGAGGGTGTGTGGGTATGGGGTTTTTTTTTGGGAGAATATAAAATTGTTCTAAAGTTAGACTGTGGTGAGAGTTGTACCACCTAAAAAATACCAAAACCCAATAAACTGTAGACTTGAAATGGTGAACTTTATAGTAAATGAAATATACCTCAATAAAACTCTTAGAAAAAAAAACAAAGGCAGCATCCTAAATTTCGTTCTGTGGATTAGAGTTTGTCAGTCTCTGTTCTGAGGAATAGGTACAAGAAAGTGTGACTTTCAAAACTTTACTATGAAACATTTAAAGATACTCTAATGATATCCCCTATGCAAGTTTTCACAGGGAACAGCACATGACAAAAAGCACTGGCTAATGAGTGTGGCCGGTGTAGCATGTATCATTCTTAACAACAGCAGTGATAATTTACCAGCTAACCATTATTGAGCACTCAGCTCTAAGTATTCACCAAGCACTTTCTTTATATAAATTATTTTTCTCAAAAGGAACTAGAGGGGTCCCCCAAAGCTAGGCTGAATCTGGGTACAAGAAATAGACCATTATTGGTTAATTCTTTTCCTTTTCTATGATGATGAAACAAATCTCTATATTTAAAAACTAGGCAATGGCACCCCACTCCAACCCTTGCCTAGAAAATCCCATGGACGGAGGAGCCTGGTGGGCTGTAATCCATGGGGTCGCGAAGAGTTGGACACAACTGAGTGACTTCACTTTCACTTTTCACTTTCCTGAATTGGAGAAGGAAATGGCAACCCACTCCAGTGTTCTTGCCTGGAGAATCCCAAGGACGGGGGAGCCTGGTGGGCTGCCATCTATGGGGTCGCACAGAGTCGGACAAGACTGAAGCGACTTAGCAGCAGCAGCAGGCTGCTAGAAATCCAACCAAAGCACAAATCAACCTCGTTTTACAAATGTGAAAATTCAATCCCAGAGCAAGAAGGGGGAAATGGCCCTGTGCTCACTGCTAAATCCTTGGCTTACACTGGCTTTAATGTCCAAATCCCACCATGACCTTGGAAAGCAGAGTTCTGCCAAAACAGAACTCAAAAACTGGGTATAAGGACCCATAACTCCAAAATTCTGCTGCTGATTTGGGGGTGGAGAATGTGTTGGGGCTTTTGGTAAGGTTTATAAAAGGACAGTGGCTCATGGGAGTGAGTGTCCTGGAGAGTGAGCACAGATTCAGTTTCTCAAAACTCTGGGCTATTTTTACTCCTGGAGCAATGATCCTCAGTGTGCCTGTCACTGTCTACTGTGGTATGCAGAGCAGCTGTTCTCTGTGGCCAACTCTAACTCAGATTCTCTTGCAGACTTGAAATAAAGCATAGTTGGTAGCTACATCACTAGTCCATGTCTCTGAAGTTTGTTATTGTCATTCCTACAGCTCAGAGCCCCTTCTGCCCCTGCAGTGCATTTGTAAGTCAACTTAAAAAAAATTAATGTCAAATACATAAAAAGCCCCATCTCATAGCTGACATGTAGACCACAACTTGCCTTGGGTTCCTCACTTCTCCCTGGAGCATCTGCCCATCAGTCATGCTTTTAGATCCTGAGAGACTCATTTGTGTCTCAGAGAAACCATCGAGACACAACATGTGTGAGGGATCTCACTCAAGATTCCTGGAGAAGTTTGTTCCCTCTGCTGGAACGTTCTTCCCACAGATCTTTGCATAATGGCTGTATCTCATCATTCCAATCTCTGATCAGGTCACCTCCTCAGGGAGGCCTTCTCTGAGTCCCCATCCTCCCTCAGTCTGGAGAAGCACTGCCTCTGCCACATGTAAGTATGAACATGAGCATTCTTCCCTGCCTTTGGTACTCCCAACCACACTTCATTTTTCACAGAGCATCAGCCGCGGCCGGAAATCCCCTCTCCCCCTCCTCCCTTCCGCCCTTCTTCCTTTCTTCCTCCCATTCCTGCAAAGCTTGTCTGCTGTCTGTACCTCCCCCACAAGTGCAGGCTCTCCCCCGTTGGCAGCAGTTTGGTCGGAATGATTCTTCACTGGCAGCTGCCACCCCAGCCTCAAGGCAGGAGAGCCAACAGTGCCCTCTCACCGCATCAAACATCATCCCCCAACTCGCTCCACAAGGCCC
>NW_011494876.1:11440364-11446815 GCF_000754665.1 Bison bison bison
TCCACAAGGCCCTCCGGGGTGCTTGTTCTCAGCTGTATCCCCAGCAACAGGAAAATGGTAGGTGCTAGATATATATACTCATTGAATGATTTAATGAAACAAATGAAGATACGAAATAAGCGCTTTTTGTAAATAAGCCTACACGGGAAAACACTGAATTTGAAAGCACAAAGAGTGAAGTTTGCCTGTCAGGGTAACCTGTTTCTCCCCCCACCTCTGCTGAATTTCGGACCAGATGACACTGCATTGTTGTGGGCTGTCCTGTGTGATGTCGGACATTCTGGAGTATCCTTGATCTCTGCCTGCTGGATGTCAGCAGGACACCTCCTAACCAGTCACAGCAATCAAAAATATGTCCAGATGTTGTCAAATGTCTCCTGGGGGTCAAAACTGTCCCTGGTTGAGAACAACTAGCGTGATCAGTAAATATTAACTTCTGCTATAATAAAACATTCCCTTTGCTCACCTATAAACTAGAAGTTTATCCATGGAGACTTGACACATAATTTCTAAATACTAGTTAACTCATATATACCACATATATGAAATCCTACCAAACAAATGTTGATGAGCTGAATATTTGCCTGTAACATTTTGGCACCATTATTTACCCAACTGTAAGGAAAGCTGTATATTAAATAGTACACTCAGTTTAAATACCATGTACCTGACAATAGCTAATGGTCAATGATGTTCAGCAACCTCTTTCTTAATCAACTGGTTAAAATGAGATCTTTTGTCCTAACATCAAGCATCCCCCTTCATTATAAGGCCCAAATTATGCAAATAAGACCACTTAACCTACATTTTCCAATTTTCCCCATGAATGGATCTAACATGATCTGTGTTCCTTGCAAAGGAATAGTCTAGGAGATCAGAATCTCCCAAAATTTACTAGAAATCCTTAAATTTTACACTTAATACAGGTAATTTTAGGTATATAAATCATTCATGTCTCAATAAACCTGTTAAAATATTCATTCCTGTAACAAATGCCTTTCTTTCTGTTGCTGAACACTTTAGCTACCCTAAGCATCAGGTTAGATGCTTGGACCTCGAAAAACTATCTGCTAATGCAGAGACAACTACTGTGCCAACAACAGTTGCCATCAAAATGGGACACCAGACAGTGTTCCTACTCCTTAAAATATCCATATTGGTCTGCATCACTTCACTGTGGTGTGGATTGGAAGTTTAGCTGCTGAGCGCCTCTCTCAGAGTTTTGGTCGAGTTCTGTGTTCCTACTATTTGGTCAGTAAACTTTGCAAGCATGTGTGCCTATAAGCGTTAGTCGCTTAGTTGTGTTCAACTCTTTGCAATCCCATGAACTGTAGCCTGCCAGGCTCTTCTGTCCATGGAATTTTCCAGGCAGGAACACTGGAGTGGGTAGTATAGAGAACAGGTAAAAATGAACCCCACCTTTCTCAAGTCACTTAGTCAATATTCTTGACATATTTACCATATCAATTCTTACCTCGGCACTGGGAATAAAAATATAATTGGGATGGCCCTTGCCTCTGCAGAGAAATTATTTAGGAAATGAAATTAGAATACCTTAGAAGAGATTTTAGATTTTGATATGTTAAAGTTTACATTTTAAAGCAAATAACTCGGAATTTATTATCTATTACTTTCAAAATTCAGAAATAAGAGCTTTTCAAAAATTGAGATTAAGTATTTTATATTTGTCAGAGGGAGAGTCTAGAAGCATAGGGAAGTCAGAAAACACTCCATGGAGGGGAAGAAGTTCCTTGCCTCCTTATACCTTCCAATTTTTCTGAGCTCCTCCCATCTATGTATTTATTTTCTTCTCCTGGTCCTGTCCACCTCAGCATGATGGAAACAGTGCCTATGACTCTTGGTTTATTGGGCCTGGTCTCTTCATTGAGAGTGTAGTGTAGAATTAACACCACGATCTAGGTAACTTACAGAACTCAAGTCATAACCACTAAGGGCAAAATGGCTTTCTGTAAGTTCAATCCAATGTATAGAATCCTTACTGAGTGTCTACTATACTCCAGGGACTACACTGGGTTATGCTGTGAAGGACAGAAGATGAAAAGTAGGAAGTCTGTGATCTCTAGTTTCTAAATGACTGTTCAGCTTTTCAATTCACTTATCCTGTGCAGACATGGCTTTAAAAATAGCTGCTATTTTAAAGGTCTCGGGTGGGGGGCAGCGAGGATAGGGAGTAAGGGGAGAGACTGTCAATCACAGGGTCTGGTTATTATTCATTTCTATTTAGAGGGCTGGCAAAAGAAAGAGGTCAGGAAATATTTATTGAATAAATGAATGAATGCAGAAGTATATTGCCAATTTGAAGATAAAAATAGGCCACCTCAAATCCTGGTAATTTTTACTTCTTGATATTGATGTTTTTGAAATTTATTTCCTCATTTTATCCCCAAATCAACCCAGAGTAAGGTGAGGGAGATAGTAATCCCAACCTTATTTTAGATAGAACTTCAGGGACCCAAGACCACACATTTAGCAAGTTACAGAGTGACTGACAAGATTATGTGGACCTTACAATCCCAGGTTTACATTTCCAATAACAACAGAAAAATGGATTAGGGGCCTAACACACACAGCAGGTTCTAGCACTCTAGAGAGACTTGGTGGGCCAAAGAGAAAGTCCTACCACTTCTTCCTGTGCAGTGGGAAAGCAATTAAGAAAATTTAGCATGCTAGTGGCAGCTGGAGAGTTGGCAAGTTCCTCAAGAAAAGGACTGTAAGCAACGTCAAAGGCCAAGAAGATGGATGGGGCCCATTTATGCTCTGAGGCTGACGTATATATGGAACCCGGCCCAGTTTGACTGCCCTTTCTTCAAAGATGTCATTGACAGATGAGTATCTAAATGTTTTTGTTTGAAAAAGAAAACAAAAAAAAGAGAGAAAGAAGAGAATAACACACACACACACACACACATAAAACCAAAACAAGAAACTCTTTCTATCGCAAACAGACACATGTAGCCAATGAACATGAGAACACCAGACCAGATCTGGGAGCACTGCAGGCTTTTCAAAGTAGTCCTTGATAATAAACTGCAAAGGTGCACACCTTTCTTTTCAGATAAATTTCAATTCAGCACAAGGATTTCACTGAAATCCCAAATTACTGCCAGTTGGCTGTATCCCATGTGCCGTTGGAGGCACACTGGTTGGGGGACAAGCCTGCTCACATATTCCTCTTCATCTGCCAAAACAAGGTTTCTTCCCCAATTAAAACGGGCTTTTTCATTTTAAAGCAGTAAACAATGTCTACTTAATTTGTCGAGAATACACAGAAGAAAGTGGCCGAACCTAATCATCCAGTGACATGACGGGTGAGTCAGAGCCAGTGAAATGTGGGGAAGTGCTGAGGAGGCCTCTCTGCTTCTGGAGACATACAGGTTCTTTTGAGGTCACTGCCTTCATGATGCTGCATCCATGTCAGCCTTCAGATCAAATATGAGCAATTCTGTTTTATCTTATGTCTACTCAATATACTTTAAAAAAGAAGGTTCATAATCACCAGATTTAAAAGGTAATGACTAAATACCATTCTCTGGATAACCTTGTTTTTCGTCTTGCTCTGTAACAGCCTCCTGAAAATGGGCACCGGCTGACACACATTGAATTGTAGTGACCAGGAGGATGTCTCTTCCACCCACTCAGGGTGGGCCAACCATGTCTCATGACTTGCCTGTGGTCTCTGGCCAGCATATAAATAAACAGTAGACAAGCACACCATTTGGAAAAGTCACGGTCTTCTCCAGACTGGACACACAGTGCCCAGGCTGAGTCCACGTTTCATCCATACTCAGCCAAATAGACATTTATGAAATGTAAGTCATTTGGAAACATTTGAACATGGTTTGTTAACTTGGACAGATGTGGCTGGGATGGGCACAGCTATCTCAGAGCCAAAACAGAGCATCCTTCATGGTGACTTTATGAGAAATTCAAGGAAAACGTTTTAGAAAGAAATTTCAAACAGACAATTTGATTCAGACCATGTTATCAGCTGGTGCATGTGACCTCAACTCCAGAGAGATAACATGCCTCCAGAACTACCTGGCTGGGTCAGGCTGGAGGTGAGTAAGGCTGACCTTCAAACAAAAATAAATCTTACTGAGTTAAATGATCCTGTCTCCTACTTTCCTCAAGGAACATGAGACACTAAGAACAAAATGTGAAGACAGCAGCCCTGAATTTTCACAGTCTTTATCTCCTGGCTGATTAGTTATAGGTCTGCCTAGTTGAAGATGAGCTACCGGTCAGATATATATGACCGTCTTCCTTGTCATATCCAATAACCCAGGAATAACCAGGGCAATGGTCACCAAATATTTCAGTCCTGCTAATATTTAATACAATTATGATGTACAGGCTATGTCAGAAAATAAAGCCAAAGAACAACCACTTCAAACATGTCTGATCCATTTCAATTCCATCCCACAGTGTGTGGAGTCACAGAAGTAGATATTCAAAATCATCCTATGGTACAACCTACCAAAAACAAAATGACTCCCTTTGGTAAATCTAGCCAATTATCAGGATGATACTTAGACAGTCTCACCCACTCATTAACCAAAGGGTCCAACAATTATTTATTAGAAACAAACAATGTGCCAGACATACTCTTAGGCTCCATTTTCTCAGCATCTGTTCCCAAAGGAGGGTTTATGGCAGTTTCTGGCCCTATAGGCAAAATATCACCAATGAAAGCCTCCAGTCAGTCAAAAAAATCTACTGACACTCTTAAAAGTGAGAGAGATGGGGAAAGCCAGATACAGGGTTTCTTTGACAATTTAAAACTCGGTCCTGAAATGGCTTTTCCTCTGGTCCCAAACCCAGCACCTGCAGATACATCTAACTCTAATCCCCCAGGGGGATTAGGGTGATGAAAATCCCGAGTTCTCCAGAGAAGGGCACATTTCAGCTTCTTTTTGCCAAAAATAAACCCACAATTTCCTTGCACGGCCCCTGTTATCCCAGTAACATAGAGTGGGAGATCTGAAGCTTACTTTAAATTGGCATGGCATCTACTGTCAAGAAATGATCTTCTGCCCATACCAACAATTTCCTACTGGCTCAGAGTCTATGGATAAAAGTCCTGGGAAATAGTTCTGCTTTCATGTCAAATTCAACCAGCTGTCAGAACCTTAGGCTGGAGGAGATGATGCCAAGCTGAAGAGGATATAGTTTTTTTTTTCTTTTTTTTTAACCTTTCAAAGCCAACTTTCTGATACATGGAAGTAGCTGATGAATGATGAATGGACATCATGCTCATTTTATATTCATTGATTGAAATACATCATTTACCTGCCACCACGGGAGATTTCCGTTCATCCAGAAGCTGGATGGAGGTACTTGCTGTCACCACATTGCTTTTGTTGACTGTTCCTGTAAGAAAAAAAAAAAAAGATTAGTCACCAATTCTGCACCAGTTCTCACTTCCCAGAACTCAGAGTGGAGCCGCCCTGTTAGGCCCAGAGTGTGGGGTAGGCAGTCCTCTCAGCTTAAGAAATCAATGCACCGAGTTACGACACCCACACTGGGGAACATCTAGCTACTTCACATCAAAATTATTAATCACCACAGAGGGACCACATTTTAAAACATTTGTGGTTACTAATATCAGTGTCCCAAAGAAAGGCAACGCCAAAGAATGCTCAAAGTACCGCACAATTGCATTCATCTCACACACTAGTAAAATAATGCTCAAAATTCTCCAAGCCAAGCTTCAGCAATATGTGAACCATGAACTTCCAGATGTTCAGGCTGGTTTTAGAAAAGGCAGAGGAACCAGAGATCAAATTGCCAACATCCGCTGGATCATAGAAAAGGCAAGAGAGTTCCAGAAAAACATCTATTTCTGCTTTATTGACTATGCCAAAGCCTTTGACTGTGTGGATCACAATCAACTGTGGAGAATTCTGAAAGAGATGGGAATACCAGACCACCTGACCTGCCTCTTGAGAAATTTGTATGCAGGTCAGGAAGCAACAGTTAGAACTGGACATGGAACAACAGTCTGGTTCCAAATAGGAAAAGGAGTACGTCAAGGCTGTATATTGTCACCCTGCTCATTTAACTTATATGCAGAGTACATCATGAGAAATGCTGGGCTGGAAGAAGCACAAACTGGATCAAGATTGCCGGGAGAAATATCAATAACCTCAGATATGCAGATGACACCACCCTTATGGCAGAAAGTGAAGAGGAACTAAAAAGCCTCTTGATGAAAGTAAAAGAGGAGAGGGAAAACATTGTCTTAAAGCTTAACATTCAGAAAACGAAGATCATGGCATATGGTCCCATCACTTCATGGGAAATAGATGGAGAAACAGCGGAAACAGTGTCAGACTTTATTTTTGGGGGCTCCAAAATCACTGCAGATGGTGACTGCAGCCATGAAATTAAAAGACGCTTACTCCTTGGAAGGAAAGTTATGACCAACCTA
>NW_011494876.1:11447099-11471188 GCF_000754665.1 Bison bison bison
CGAATTGATGCTTTTGAACTGTGGTGTTGGAGAAGACTCTTGAGAGTCCCTTGGACTGCAAGGAGATCCAACCAGTCCATTCTAAAGATCAGTTCTGGATGTTCATTGGAAGGACTGATGCTAAAGCTGAAACTCCAGTACTTTGGCCATCTCATGCGAAGAGTTGACTCATTGGAAAAGACTCTGATGCTGGGAGGGATTGGGGGCAGGAGGAGAAGGGGATGACAGAGGATGAGATGGCTGGATGGCATCACCAACTCAATGGACGTGAGTCTGCGTGAACTCCAGGAGATGGTGATGGACAGGGAGGCCTGGCATGCTGCGGTTCATGGGGTCGCAAAGAGTCGGACACGACTGAGCGACTGAACGGAACTGAACTGAATATCAGTGTTCACTGTGTCAGTTATCACACTTACATTGCCTTTCTAAACACAGCCATAGACAGCTGCTTGAGATAAAGTACTGAAACTATTTTACAGTGAGTTGAGAACTTTAGCTGTGATTTGTTGGTTAAAACTTTACTGAGATATAAAATTTTAATTTCAAGCCAAGTTTTTCTGAGCAAAACTATTCTAAATAGGGACAGAGCTGGAATGAAATCCTTACCCCATACTCTTATTAATGTGGTAACAATATGGTATTAGTATAAAGAGATTTTTAATTACTAGTGATGGTTCTAATACTTATGCATTAAAAGACACTGAACACAAATTCCTAATGCCCATAGTTAATAATTGTTACTCCAGTGGCTGCCTTATAAAAGGTTCAGTGAATGTGAGTTGAATGCAATCCAATTGAATTTAGAAGCAGGGAGAAGGCAGATCTGAATTTAAATATACTTATGACCAAAACAATTAAGAATTTTCTGGCCTGAGTTTAAGCCGTAATAAAAACCAGCTTCTTTCCCAGTGTGTATAGGTATTCAATACACAGGAGAAAAACTGAGAGAGCTCCACCATAACACTTGTGTGCGGTGATTTTTAACATTTTCTCCAAATCTAAAGGGGCCACAAAATCTCCTAAGATATTATGTCATCCATAACTTTATCATGAATAAGGTAAATTCCTTTTTATTATGTGATTTCATTCAAAGTTCAGTGAAAACCCCACTTGCCAAAAACCAATTAGACAACAGCCTTAATTAATCAGAATTCTTTTCCAGACATAATTCTTTATAGGAAAAATGGTGAATAACAACAAAGCAAACTGAACAGAGAAGCCATTACACACAAACACACACACACACATAGACACACACACGTGCAACAACTTCTGGGAGACGTTCTCATTACCCACAACTCCTCATCCTTGCCCAGGTTTGGGAAAATCCCCTTCTGGATAACTTAATGGATCCAGTCCAGATCTAGAAAGCTAAGTTTTATTTTTTTACTTCAGAAGACTACAAAAAAGAAAGTATCATGGAACTGCATGAAAAAATAAGACATTATTATTGATAGGTTTGCAGAATTAGAAAGTCCACTGCTTCTTAGTTGATATTTTCAACAATAAAATGTGATACAGATAAACATAAAGAAATTCTTAGTACCTGGAAATTTATATTTGAGAACACACACATGTGCGTAGGTGTGAGTTAACACAGACTTGTCAGCAAAGGAGTATAGACAGACCCCAAGAATCTTGCTTCTGAAAGGAATCTAACTGATAATCTCCTCTAAAATCCCACCTAGGGAGGGAATCTCTACAATAACACTCGGTCTTTTTTTTTTAATATCTTCATTAATGAGGGACCCTCTTCCTAATGAGTTCATTCAACTAATTATTAGACAACTCTTATCAACATGTCTACCCAAATTTTTGAAAACTTTATTTTTATAGATGTTTCATTTATGGAAACAAGCAAGTGCCAAAACTCAGGGAGGAGCTCTGACACTAAAGCATTAGAGAATCCCCATTAGGGGTGACAGGAATGCTTGTAAGAAATTAATACAGAAGCCTCTAATATAAAACATAAGCATATACTGAACTGTCCAGAGCAATCCAAGTTTCTAGTACTATTATTCATCCCTGAAGCTTTTACAATGCACAATACAGAGCCTTACACAGAATGAGCACTAACAATATCAGACGCATGAAACAAGAGACGGTAGGGTGGCATCACCAACTCAGTGGACGAGTTTGAGCAAGCTCCAAGAGATGGCAAAGGACAGGGAAGCCTTGTGTGTTGCAGTCCATGGGGTCGCAAAGAGTCGGACATGACTGAGTGACTGAACAACAACGAGACAAGAAAAAGCCAAGGACAACTGAAAAGCCTTTCCAGTTTCTCTTGCTTCTAAAACTGGTTGAAATAAGGTAATGTTCAGTTCTCCTTTGGAGGGAGGAGACCCTAGCATTTTTTTAAATAATATCATAAAACCTAAAGACTGGAAGGATCATTGGCTACATGCCTCTCATTGGTCACTGCAGCTCCCTGTTAGGAGAGCATGAGGCTACACAAAATCTTAGTCACTATTGTGTGTTGATTTAAATCAACTCTGATGAGGAATTGTGAGCCTCCAAAGTGATGTGACTTGCTGAAAGTTCTGGCAAAAGATGTTATGCCTGTGTGAATTTTCTCTAAGTAGGACCGTGACCACATTTTAGATTAAAAAAAAAAAATCTACTGAGAAGTTCGTATGCAAATTCTATATGGTATAAAATAACAGCCCTGCTTCCTGGCATGTGTTTGTAGAGTATGGTCAAGTAAAAATTTCCTTGCACTTGGGGTAGCAACACTTATGGAGCTGGTCACTCACTGGTTCAGGGCTAGACCAATATTCAGTACTGGTTCTCCTGGCTGACTTTGGCTCCCTTTAGCCTCCAGGATGCTCCCTCATACTCTGCATGCAATGCTCAGGCCAGCAGGACCAAAGGGACAGAGCCAGCCTCCAACAAGGGCACCCACCTGTGCTGAATGGGATCGAATAGACGAAGCTCCCTGGAATCTGCTCTGCAGCTCTTCGGTACCAGAGAGGGAAATGATCTGCATTAAAGATGTTCTCCTTGTCTCCTGCTTTCAGGAAGTCCCTTGAAATAGAATAGAATAAGAGCATGGCACCACTGAACAAGGAAAAGCCAGACACAAGTACATCCCAACAACTTTTGCTGGGTAAAAACAGTGTTGCTTTTAGAACCCTGACCTGATTTTTCTCAGTATAGAGAGGACCTGTGCAACATGCATCCCAGATTACTCAGAAATATTTTGTATAACCCTGCAGTTAGACTCCCAGTAGGTGAAATGATTTTCCTAGTATACCTAGTGAACTAATAGCCTTAGCATCTGAAGCAAGCAAATAAAGTCTCCAGAAATCCTATCAGAAGACCAAAGGCTCAGAAAGCTTTGTCTTGCCTTAAAATCCAGACACATAGATACATATTTTGAGGGGATCAACATCTTAAATAGATCTCACTCTTCTTAGAAAAAGTGTAAAGAAGGTAAACTGGGTCTATGTGAGGATATTTGCTGCTTCTTTCCTTCCCTCCCACTGTATTGCGTGTTAATTGCTTGGTCAAGTCCAACTCTTTGCGACCCCATGAACTGTAACCTGCGAGGCTCGTCTGTCCATAGGATTTCCCAGGCAAGAACACTGGAGTGGGTTGCCATTTCCTTCTCCAGGGGATCTTCCCAACCCAGGGATCAAACCCGGGTCTCCTGCATTGCAGGCAGATTCTTTACCACCTGAACCACTGGGGAAGCCCTTCCCTCCCTATTCTCCAGCAAACAGGACTGCACCTACTTCTGGATATGAGGGACTGCTGTGGTGTTGGGTGAGACTCGTCTAAGTTTTAGGCAGAGCTGAATGATCTTGAGCGAGTTACTTGGATTAGTTACTGAGTCTCTTAGCCCCATTTATTCATCTACAAAGTGGGAATAATAATATTACACTTACTGCAGTACTATCAGGATTATACAACACCATGTGTGAAAGGACTATGTAAGCTGAAACAATATATGGCTAATATTGGGGATGATAGCAGGTTATAGGGGTCATGAACTATAATAGATACACTTCCAAAATCAGGTGGTGGGGATAGGAGATAGAACCTCAGTGTAGGAGCCTGATGACACTACAGGTTAGCTCTAGCATGGGGACTTTATATTATCCAAACTTATTCCCAATACTTTGAACTCTCTTTAACAAAAACATAGAAATTTTAAACTCTTTCTAGCTCTGGCTAATAGTGTATCCAAATAGGGGGGTATCAACAAATACCATTTGATTGGAGGGGGTAGCAGATACAAGATCCCAAGACAATGCAAGCCAAGGTGCCTCTATATGAATCAGTGATAGGTGTTTCTTGAAGACAGATATTTCATCCATCCAGATATCCAATGATCATTAACCCATTTTTCAGATGCAATGAGTGAGGTGAGCCAGACCGCAGGTGAGCCAGCAGTCTTGAGTGTGGTCCTGCCATCTTTCAAATCCATCACAATCACCTGACTATGAGACTAGCAAGGTGTTAGGGTATGTCGTTGTTAGTGCTTTCTTGTTTATCTATTTGTATCTCAAAACACATAACAGGTTTTCCTTCTGAGGATTAGAAAGTCTACTTATGTGTTGTCCTTCGCCTCTCTGGATCCTAAAATGAGAAGAGGATGTGTATCCTGACACTTCTAGTCCTTCCAAGGAACTTGCCGTCTGTTAAAGTATTTGTCTCAGGATACAGGGGCTTTCCTGGTGGCTCAGTGGTAAAGAATCTGCCTGCAACGCAGGAGATGTGGTTTCAATCCCTGGCTTGGGAAGATCCCCTGGAGTAGGAAATGGCAACCCATTCCACTATTCTTACATGGGAAACTCCAGGGACAGAGGAGTCTGGTGGAGTGCAGTCCATGGGATCGCAGAGTGAGACACAACTCAGAGACTGAGCATGCAAGCATGCATGCACGCGTAGGTGTAGAGAGGACTTCAAAAGAGTCAAGTCATGACTATAGTCAACTTCATAAACGACAAACTGAGGAGTTGAGAAAGAAAGAGCCTTCACGTGGGAATTAAAAGCCAGTCCACAAAACAACCAAAAATCTATGGATCTGCCACTTACAGATGTGGTTTTATAAGATGACGTGGTTGGTGTCCAGGACTCATCTAAGAGACACATGAGCACAGCTCAACTGGACTTAATGGTACATAGTGCTCCTGACAGGCCAACCCCTCTCAAATCACTGGATACCCAGTGCCTCCATTATTCCCACTGTCCCTGAAGGTCAGGATTTGTGAGGCTCCATGGTAACCTCTGGAATCACAAACACACACTTGGCAAACTGTCCCTCAGACTCCACTCATCCCTGGCTTAATAATGTCTCTTACTTCAGAGAAAAGAAATTGAGAAAATTTATTAATAGGTTCAGGAAGGACTTCCCAGGCTCATACCAGCTCTGGTCAAACACCAGTTTAAAGAGTTAAGACCCTGGGGCTCTCTGAAGATACAGGGGTTGAACAGTGTTGGTTTAAATGGCATCTGGGTACTGAAGTTGGTGACACTCAGCCCACTGTCCATCTGGTCTCTTTAGAACATGGAAACAGCATCAAAGCAAGGGCCACCAGAATGCCCAGTCCTGGCTGTGGGGCTCTACAGGCCCTCAGACTCTGAGCTGAGGCACAGAGGTTCACTAAAATGTACACAAACACGCTCAGAATTGAAACACTGCTTCTTGGACAAGCAGAAATTCCTCAGCAGAGGTGCAAGATGGCTGAAAGCCCTCTGGTCATCTGTCAGGAGTTGAGTAAGTCCTCCCTCTGGCTGCTCCCCCAGTAGCCACACTATCTCTAGCGTCCTTAAGCGACCCAGCAGGGTGGGAGAGGGCTCCAGGACAGAGGACAGATGCCAACAAGTGTGAAGAACAGAGTTGTGGAAAGGTCAACAATGAGCAGGTGAACACACACACATTTTATATTTTGCATTTAAAGTCGCACAGTTGTGTCTGGCTCTTTGCAACCCCATGGACTGTACAGTCCATGGAATTCTCCAGGCCAGAATACTGGAGTGGTAGCTTTTCACTTCTCCAGGGGATCTTCCCAACCCAGGGATCAAACCTAGGTCTCCTGCATTGCAGGTGGATTCTTTACCAGCTGAGCCATAAGGGAAGCCCAAGAATACTGGAGTGGGTAGTCTATTCCTTCTCCAGGAGATCTTCCCAACCCAGGAATCAAACCTGGGTCTCCTGCATTGCAGGGGAATTCTTTACCAACTGAGCTATGAGGGAAGCCAAAAACACACACACTGTGGTCCCCAAAGGAGAATAAAGAGGAAAAATGTCAACAGGTCTGAGTTTTGTTTCCACCGCTGCTGGAATCAATGAATGATATAAACGCCCCTTTCATTATCCTGCTTCAGGAGCTCCCTACTTACTGATTGGTGAGCTGCTCTGCCCCAACAAACAGGTTGATTCTCGAGAGGCCTGTGCGAGTGCCAAGGAAGGCTACCTCCACGCCCTTGTCCGAATTCCTAAAACAGAGCAGCACAAGTCAGGGGGATTCTGCCAGTCAGCCAGCAGATAACAGCTTCTGCATTTTAAAACTCATGGAATGTTGTATGAAATAACAGCATTGAAGCCTGAAATTTTGGTAAAAATTATAGAAACATACACACACACAAGTACATACAGGATGCTGACTCTGATCCCTTACAAAGGTTTTCATGGTAATTTTTGCCAGAAAAACTATGAAGTCCGTGACCTAGTTTGGTGGGCATAAGAAAGTGCACCCTGCAAGATAAACACACCTTTATCTCAAGCTTCTGGGTGCAAGCTCAGAAAGACCAGGCCAACTTTGAGGAGAGGAAGGAAAGCCTTAGAGCTAGCGTTCTGCACTGATGCTACCAAGTCCATTCTCGGTCCTGAGATCGTTAGTGAAATCTGCCGTTAGCAAAACCCAGCAACTTAGCCACTGATTCAAGTCTGTAGTATCCCACAGCCTGAAAATGTTTAGGACTTGAATTCTTCACCATTTAGGAGGCACCAACATGGAAGTTTTACCCTCACCATCAACCCCAGACAGATGAGTAATGAAATGACTTCTGTAAATAGTCCGACAGGAGGCCATGCATAGGAACTCTAAGGAAGGCCTTAGCAAAGAAAACTCATTTGAAGATTCACCGAAGGTTTTTTTCAACAGTCAAGGTAAATTTTATGTTTGAACATGTTCTTCAGGGTATTCTCAGGGCTTACTTCTTCAAAACAAAGCAAATAATCTTTTGCCAAATATACAGTTTTATGCTACCAAAAAAGTATGAAGAGGATACTGATTCTTGAGTTTGCTTCCCTGCCCTAGATGCCAGTAGCAATCTGATTCAAAGCTTTATCCATGTCATCTTCAATATAAGATCATTTAGTTACTTGATCTCTGATGGTTGTCAAAGTGGTCAATACTACTTCCACGTACTTAAGGGATGAATAAAAACCAACACTATGTATTAGTTTCTGTTCATAGCCTACACCAAGTAGGAAAGCCAGGCTGCCCAATCAGTAACAGATGTGGACTACAAAGCAAGCTACCATTTCGGAAATCTCTAGCATCTGTTAGGGGTGAATCAGCAATCTTTGCACCGGATTTTAAGTTTCCCGAGAACCTAAAAGAAACATTCCCACTAGAGAATGCAATCACAGAAAAGGTTGACTCTTTCCAGATCTCCCAGGGAATAAGATGCATGCAGGTAAGCAGTCCAAGTATACCCCTCAAATATAATGAGAGTAGTTAGTCATAACTTTTGGACTCCAGATTCACGTATTAAACTACCTACCTTACATTTTTTCTTAGGAGTCATTTTAACCTTAAAATGTCTAGAAAAGAATTCTGTCCATGTCTAGTCCCAGGGTTGTTCTTGCTTCCTTGTCTCCGGACCGAGGAAATAGCATGACTATCTACACAGGTATTCATGCCATAAACCTGAGAATGATTCTTGAAAGCTCAGCCTCCCTCCCCTCACACCGTGAACTCAGCACCAAGTCCTGGGGGTCTTACTTTCAAAGCATGTCTCTAGTGCATCTCTTTTCTCTGTGCCCACAGCCACTGCCTTGGTCCCAGTGACAAATCCCTTGAACTGCTACCATAGATATATATATATATATATAGATAGATAGATATTTACCCTCATTACACTCTACTATTTACATATCAGCAGAAGGATTTTTGTAATGCAAATTTGATCATCTACTTCTTAAAATCTTAAAATGTCCTTAAAATTCTTCAGGGATTTCCAATATTCTGACTATAATGTCCGAAATCTTTAACCTGATTCCCAATGTTCTAAACCATCAGGGCCCAATGAACCCTTGTCTCCTGACATCTTCCAGCCTACCCTCCACAATTCAGCTCTGCTGGCCTTCTTTAAATTCCTCAACTGTCCAAATAGCCTCTTACCTCAGGGTCTTGCACATGCTGTTCCATTTCTCTGGAATTCTCCTACAGAATACTTGAACTAGTTCCTTGTCTCAAAAGCCTTTCCTTTCTTCTATCTCCACTCTAGGTCTCATTACAGTCTACATGTCTAATTTTCCCTTCATAATTATCACAATTCTCAATCACACTATATATCACAGGCACCACAATGATAAGGACTATGTTTGACTGAGTTATTTCCATTTCACCAATGTCTGGCCCAGTGCTTGTCACATAACAGACGTGCAATCAATATTTGAAGAATGAATGAATGAAAATGAGAGCAGAGTGAATGACAGACCCAATAGAGGAGAAGAGACAAAAGGGAAAATAAAAGAAGGAAAGGAGCGAATAAAGAATAAAAAAGGAGGGAGAACTGAATAATATATGACATGAAGGTAAAGGACAAAAGGAACTTTTTAAAAATTTTTAATCATTAACAGGCTACTTAAAGTAGTAAAATAATAATAATAATAATAAGCTATTGAAGCACTTCTCACCCTAGTCTTTGACAACTTTCATTGGTTGTCCCCCTCCCCCTACATACTCCACTTCAGAAATGAAACCGCAGGGTTATATCTGACACCTTAATGAAATAGAGCTCTCACCTTCCTGTCCTCCTCACAACCTAGCCTGGCCCAGATCCCAAGTTCCCCCCAGACTGTGAAGGAGAGGGAGCCATGGCAGGGCAGGAAGCAAAATGCTCCTTCTGCCTCCCTCTCTCTCTCTCGGAAGTGTCACCCTACTTCAACAGACCAAATTTCATGTAATGTTAAAATTCAAACAAATTGTATGTCAAACCCAGGAGCTTGCCATCCAAGTCAGAGCCGCTAATCTGCTCTAGCTCTTGTGGTTTGGAGCTTTGGGGAAAATTAAAGAACTTTAACACCAGCCTCCTAAAGCAACTTTAGTTCTTTAAACCATAACCATATTTCGGACGGCTTGTGGGGAAAAGGCCATGAAAAGGGGACATGTGCAACCACTTACTCAGATTTGTTGAGGGCAAGGCTGGTCCAATAGGCTTCAATGGGAGCACTCACCACAGCATCAAAAAGGACTTCCTGTATCAATTCTTTATCACCTGTTGGGAAGGACAGACTTGAAAAGATGGCTTTGGCTGGACCCCAAACTACAGCACGAGAGGTGCTCACCAGGCTCATTTTGCAGTATCTGCAGGCTACTATCTCCTATGGTGTGTTGCTGTGCTAACTGCCTACCAGGTGAGAATATGAAACAGCTCTGACACCTGATACACCATAAGACAAGGGCCCCCAAAGCATCTGGATAAGACGATAGTAAATTGAGAATGCTGGGTGTCTCACACTACAAGTTTTCACTTTCCCTCCCCATCGAGTAAGTTGATGCCATAGACCAGCAAGCCAACTCTGGGATTTGGAGACTAGAAGGCAGCACTCCTCAGAAAGTTTTCTCTTTTCATCCCCATTTCTGCCCTCTATCAAAATTTGCAATTCTTTAGGGCCCTGATCTTGATTGTAAGGGAGAAGGATATGATAGCTAATTATTTCTGGGACTCTTATTTTGTGACTTCTTCCATCTAAGCTTTTATTTATTTATTTATTTCCATCCTAAAGTGGGACATCCATCCTTATCCAGATGAGTTCTTGATAGAGCTCTGTGGAAGAGGATGAGAAATCGGGAGGGTATCATGAGTCTAGCAGAGGCATCCTAAAACACTCCAGCTTTATCACCTACAGCAGCCCAGTCCTCACCGTGGCTGGTGGCCAAGAAGATGGTGCAGCTTTGCTGTAAAAGCAAAACCTGGAAACAACTCATCATGAAATAGACAATGAATAAATTGAGACATAGTTACATAGTAGAATACCACATAGTAATTCAAGTAAATGCATCAGAGCTAAATTATCAACACAAATCTCAAAAATATAATGTATGATGAGTGAAACATAGGTTGCAGGATAACATATACAATATATATAAATTTTATTATACAAAGTAATGAACATAATGGCATATAATGGATATGGATACATAGGTATATATGTATATATTTGGTGTATACATATATATATATATACACACACACACACAATGCATGGGAATGATGAATAAATACAGGGTGGTAATTCTCTCTGAGAGGGAAATGGGATCACATAGGGGGCACTCAGGGTCTTCAACATTATCTTTGATATTTCATTCCTTAAAAAGTACCTGCAGCAAATATGGCAAAAAGTTTAAAATTTGACAAAGCTGGATGGTAAATGTAAGTGCTTCTTTAGATCAGTGTTCCACTTTTGTTTCTTAAATATATCACTCAAATAGGCAAATAAAATGAAAAATTGAGTTCACATGATGTCCATCTGATGCTTTCTCTACTAGAGCATATCCCAAAAAGTAAATCCATTTCATGACGATGTGGTTTGGATGTGGATAATCTTACACCTCTCATAGGGCTGTTAGGGTTTTCTGTAAGATAAGACGTGCAAAGAACTTCTCATGTCACTAATAAGTGGTATCTGCTAGGGGTAGGGCTGAGTGCCATGCTCATTTCTGGTGAGTCCCTTGTGCCCAAACTTTCACTACTGGAATTAATCAACATAAACCTGTGTTTGTCCAGGGGACTTGTCTTACGCTTGGTGAGCATCAGGCCTGCTGCTGCTCTCTCCTTGCCCCACTCCTTCTCCCCCTGCACCAGCTACTGGCCATTTGATTCACCGAGCTCCCTGAGAGGGCACTTGGTGGGAGGAGGGGCAGCAGAATGTACACTGCAAGAGGCAACATGTCACAGTGGCAGTCCCACTCTGGACAGAAACCAGGAGACCTAGAGTATGGCCTTGGATGAGACAAGTCTTATTTTCAGCCCTTGTGCCTCATTTGCAAAATAAGGGAGTAGCTGTTGGTAGTCTCCTTCCAACTGTAACATTTTCATTCTACTTGGGTGCTTGACTAAATGGTTTGGTAATAGGACACATCCAATGTGAAGGGTTAAAATGGGATTGGGGATCTGCATGACTCTTGGCAACCCACATTCTTTCTCCTGTTCCCATAGGAAGCAGCCACTTGGCTGGATTTCTTGTGACTGATCACCTTTGCCAAAGCAAAGCTTCCCTTGAAAACTAGAGAAAGTATAGTTTTGAGTTCATCCACACCCCCCTCCACTACCCAACCGCCACGTGCACAAACATGTGCATTTGAAAGCACACTCACATTGGAGCAGAGGTTCTTTGCCTTTGAGGTAGAGTTTAATAGCTTCTAGCTGAGACAGATGACGGTGCTCTGGGTGTAGGTCAGTGTTGCAGTAGGACCTAGGAATGTGACATGGCCCAAAACAAGAATGTGTACATATTTATAGCATCACTTTCCTTTGCCTTTGAATCAGGAGAACTGGGCAAGGGAGTACAGGCAACTTGAAATCAAAGAGGACAATAAAGACCAATGCTGAGAAGGACTGTTTCATTCTTACCATTCGTCTGCCAAGGACACATCAGGGTGTTCTAAGTCATGCAGGCCTGGAGGTCAAGAAGAAGGGCGTCATGAGTATGTATCATCTGTGTGGGGCACTGACTCCCCATATTCTCTTCTATGCTTCAAATGTTCTAGGGTTAAGGCCATGAGGATAGGGGGTTAAGAGTAGGCATCAATCCCAAAGACATCTGCCTGGGAAAAGGGACTCTGCACACAGGAAATATTTTTATCTCAGGCAGAACCTTCCCCCAACTTCCACTTCATTCAGCCACTACTGCAACTTCCCCAGAGTCTCCCAGAAACTTAACTCCTTGAAGATAAATGATGCACCAGTGAGTCCTGGGAAAGAAGCTTAGCACAACAGTGGAGACACCAACTTTGGAGGCCCATACAGTACAGCCTGAGTCAGGAATTTGAGTGAGCCCCTAAACTCCTGTGTCATGTCAGCAGTTTGCTTTACTTTTCTAAATGTCAGTTTCTTTTTGTGAAAAACATAATAATAATCGTCCCTAAGGGACAGGTGATTTTGCAGGTGAAACTATAGGTTGAATGGTATGAGACTGCAAAAACTCAACTGTTTTTAACCAGCAAAACCTGCTAGGTGATACAGGATCCTAAGTAGAAATGAGTTGTCAGTCTCTGAGAGGTAGTTAGGAGAACTGAGGCTTGCAGGGAATTGGAGAGTGTTTATAGAATGCTCGAGATGCCCTAAGTGTACGAAATCAGTCTTTCTCCTTGTGTCTTTACGTGACTTCACTTTCATGGGTCATCAGCAGACACACACTTCTAAGTGACCACCTCAGCAACTCCACTAACTGAGAATGGCAGTTTCCCTCATGACCAATGATATCTTACTGCGCTCAGGATTCCAGTATCCTCCTCAAACACAAATGTACAAAATAAATAGCAAACTACTAGAACTAGCATCACATACTCCTGTTTGATTTCATAGTTAGTTGGGAATAAATTATATAGAATATCATCCTATATGACACAAGTGGCCATATCCTGGCTCCAACACCTACTGGCGGAATGAGATTGGGAATGTCACTGATAGTGCCAAAGGTCATAAACTACACCAGAGGGTTGAATGGGATAGTGATTAGTCCCTACGGCAATCCATACATCAATCCATGCTTTCTTCCCTTTCTTGCTTCTTCCACTCCTCCCTCCCTCCCTTCCATTCTTCCTTCAGTTTATTTATGGAGCATCAATTATGAGCCAGGTACTATTGTAAGTCTGCTGCTGCTGCTGCTAAGTCACTTCAGTCATGTCCAACTCTGTGCGACCCCATAGACGGCAGCCCACTAGGCTCCCCTGTCCCTGGGATTCTCCAGGCAAGAACACTGGAGTAGGTTGCCATTTCCTTCTCCAATGGATGAAAGTGAAAAGTTAAAGTGAAGTCGCTCAGTCATGTCCAACCCTCAGCGACCCCACAGACTGCAGGATTTTCCAGGCAAGAGTACTGGAGTGGGGTGCCATTGCCTTCTTCGATTGTAAGTCTACGGCCTTGAAAACATAACAGAGACCAAAAGAAAAAGCACTAATTGTCTCATGATATTTACTTTCTAGTGGCAGAAAAGAGATAAGAATATAAAGTTAAAATACATAGCTTATCACTAGCGAGGACTATGAAGTTAAGGGAGAGAATGAAGCAAGGAGAGAGGGTACCAAGATATGGGGAGGGATGAGGGGGTGTCAGTGTTAACTGTTGGAGTCCAGGATGCTTCACTGAGACAGTGACTTTAAGCAAAGACCTGCAAGAGGTGAGGGGAGAGCCAGGGAGTAACTGAGGTGCTCGCGGCAGAAGGAATCACAGGTGCAGAGGCCCTGAACTGGATCTCGCCTTCCTGGAATATTGGGTTAATGATATCAATTCTATATATATTTCTAGTTTCTGTTCTCATCAGTCTTCATCTAAAAATCTCTCTGCCTAGACCCTAAATGGAAGATCTTTTTGATTGCTTCCTCTCTGAGCTCCTAGACCACCAAGGAAATATGGCTGTTTTCTAACTCTCTCACCTCCAATTTAGATACTCCTGACAAAATCACATCTCTCTTGATTGATAATGCTGACAATAATAACATTAGCTCTAACTGACTGAACAAGTACTATGTACAACATATCTGTATCAAGATGTGTGTGTGTGTGTGTGTGTGTGCGCGCGTGCATGCACATGTGCTCAGTCATATGCTCTTGGAGACTCCATGGACTGTAGCCTGCCAGGCTCCTCTGTCCACGGAATTCTCCAGGCAAGAATATTGCAGTGGGTAGTCATTCCCCTCTCCAAGGGATTACCTGACTGAGGGATTGAACCTACATTTCCAGCATTGCAGGCAGATTCTTTACCATCTGAGCCACCAGGGACTGTTCTGACCATAAGCTATTTCCTCACCTTGACCTCAGATGGCTTAGATGTGAATTTTCTGTCTTCATGTGCTGGACATCTACAGAGTCACACGTAGCTCATGGAGCCAGAAAATTAAAGAAATTTTTAAAAAAGATCCCTGAGAATACATCCTGTTGAGTATTTTGCTCAAATCACAAAGTTGCCTGTTTTTTTTCTTGCCTGTCTTTAGGAAGAGGGAGCACATACTTGATTGCCTCTGCAGTGGGGACACTCTGAGCTTTGTCTGGGTCAAAATGACCCACATTCACTCTCCTTCCCATTCCTTAAGATCTCACCATCAGTTGAGAGATAAAACCCAAAGTCCATGAAACATTGTGGGGACACTGGGCAGTAGACAGAAGGCCATATATGGAACCTGCCATTTCAGGGATTTCCAGTTTCCTATTCCTTCTCTGCTACATCACTGGAATGAATCACAAAGCAGTCCAGCTTCTGGAAGTTCATGACACTCATTTGTAACCAGTTCTAACCCATAAAAGCTGGATTGTAACTGACCTTCCCACTCTTGGCATGCTCCCTGAGGATACCCAGGATACCCACACTCCCTGAGGATACCCAAAAAGAACACGGGTCTGGTCCAACCCCTTCTCTGTCAAGATGCAAAATTTAACACCTGGGTAGGGCCACTCTGGGAGTGAAGCCTTTCACAGGCTAGCCCCAGCGTTCCTTATGAGCTGGTGATACTGGTAAAGATAACTTCTCTGAGCTACTGGGTTGTTGGAAGATGTAAAGGACAGTATGGGGGAGACAGCAGTTTTAAAGATTAAAGGGCTGTAACAACTGCCACCATTTCCTGGGAGTTCCCAGTGCACTGGTGCTTTATGAAGACAAGAAGAGCTAAGAACCTCAAGATGCTCCTTATTCCTTTTGACTTAGATAAATCATTTGAATGATCACATTTCCCTTGGACCTAGGCTGCCTCAAAACACAAGGGAAATTTGTAGCTCAATGTGGAGAAGACTAAGGCTTGCCTACCTTTGTTTTCCTTTTCCTGGGCTTGAGTTTTTATGCTAATTCATATTTTTCTTGGTACTGATTTTTATGTATGAGAAGAATACAGCCGGTAGATGGATGGTTCCTATGAGTTGCCTCGACAACTTTGTGGATAAAAGCATCACATAAATAAATGAAACCATAAGGAAAGCCCCCACTATCTGGGAGTCCCAGGCATCTGAAACAGTCTAAGAGAGCAAGGTAAAATCAGGGCGGGTAAATGGTTGAGTCAAACGTCCATGAGAAAAAGGGCTGGATAGCTGAGCAAATTCTTCAGCTAACCCAATGGCTTCAGGGCTTTCTTCCCACATGAAAGGATTAAGATGGATAAAGACAGCATCTTACCTTCTTCAATAGTTACATTCCCTCGGAAGAAATATTTCCCATGGCCTCTGGAGAGCGCCACACCTAAACTGTGCAGAGAAACAAAGCAGACCTTGAAATCCATAACATTGACTGGAACAGCCTTGTTGGCTAACTTTCTATTTTCCATTTTCACATTTCCATTTCATGTTCTGTAAGCAATTTTTTTTTTTTTTCAGAAGTTTACTTTCAAAACCCCACTGATTAGAGTTGGTGCTGGTCTTTCTTAGATTTGATCAGCTGCTTCAGTGTAATTTCTGATCGGAAGTGCAGCAGCAATGGGTGGCTCTCGAGTATGTTTAAAAGAAGTGTGGCGGCTGCTACAAGCCCTTGAGCAAGCCTTTCTCCTAGATGCTTTTCTAAGAGCTACATACCCTAATAATCTTCATTACCGCTTTATGCATCCCTACATTTAGCCACACCAGGGTCTTTCCAGACTGTAGAGTTTGAGATGAGGGAAAATTAACCCCTTTCTAATGGCAAAAATGAACACTTTTGCTGTCACTTGAATGTAGCCACATGACTGTATGGTGGGTTTCTTTGCCCAACCCTCTTCCTTGTCTGATAGATTTTTCACATTCTCACACTCAAAAGTCTTGATTTAAGCTCCTTCCTTTTTCATCTAAAGTCAGAGAATATGTTTTGATAACACAATCTCATCGTTTGGCAAACCCACTTAGCAGTCACGTGTTTCCTCAAGTGCTCTGGTTCCAAATGGAATTCACCCAAGATCCCTGGCCATATACGACAACACCACCACAGATTTTATTAAGATGGATCCAGAGTCAGTAAACTCTTTTTTCCCCTGAGCTTTGTGAGGCATCAGTTGAAGAACACAAAGAAGTCCTACCAAAATAACTTTTTACAAAAAGCATTATCACACTAAGTTAATAGCGGGAAACTTTAGAATGCTACATAAGAAAGCAGGCAAGGGGGCAAGTGCATTTTTCAAGACTTTTACAAAGAGAAATAACAGGATTGAAAGGCAGACAAGCACAGAGGAACAGTACGGAGAAATTAAAACCGAAGCACAACACGTAGGGATGAATATGCTGCCTCGAAGTGTGAAGGATTGCTTTTTGATCATGGAAATAAAGGGCAGCAAGTTAGATGGTTAAGGACCCTGGTAACCCGCTGAATTTATCTCTCCACCCTTAGTTGGAACCCCAAAGCTTATTTGCTTGATAATGAGATGCAAAGCCATGGCAAATTGAATGAGTTCTCCTAGGTGAGCCTGAACCATTTTTCCCCTTATGGAAAACAAAAACAAAAGCAGCCTGGGAAAAGCCCCTTCCTCACTCTTTCCAGCCTTTAGGCAGGATGTTTGGTTATCTTCAGATGATGAGCTCTGAGAGTGTCAGCAGGTTTTGTACAAACACAACTGATGGGTCTGATGGAATGTCCATGTATTATGGTCAGCTCTACCTGAAAGGAGTACCCTTGATGTCTGTATAATAGTAGTCATTTGTCATCACCAAAACCCGTTTCTAGATTGAAAAAACAAAAAAAAGGTCGTAGAGAAAAGAAAACATGGTTAGTCTGCTAGGTGAAGTTTTCAGAAATAAATAAAAATAAATGGACACACTATGATCAGGTTAACAGTACTACATGAATCTTGTTTGAGATAAGTAAAGACAAGAGAAAAATGAGCTCAGTGAACGATATTTACTCCAGATAGAGCTTTCAAAGCTAATTTTTCACAGTGGTTTGTTTTAAATTAAGCGGCAAGAATGTTTGAGAAAAATGTACCCCTTTGTCCACTGTCTTCTTCACCTCCATGGAAAACTTCCCGGTCTTTCTATTCACCATGGCATTTCTTAACTAAAATGATAAAAAAAATTGGGGTTAGTGCCTCCCAGGGTTACCATATTGTCTTGGACACCTTTTACCATCTAGCTTGAATGCATCTTTGGTGGCTTGTGTATGCAGGGCTGGGTGTATACACAGCTTGGTGTACTTTTGCAATAAGTCTAAATACTATTCTCAGATCTCTGAAATGGGGCTTTGGAAGAATAAACATCCAACTGCTCTTGTCTAGGGGGAGAGAGGCTAATAAAAATAAATAAAGGACCATCAACCTCAATTTGGGGTGTTCATGTAAACCTCAGGGCAACAGTGGCCAAAAAAACCTTTTCAATGTTAAATCCTGAGAGTCAGGGAACGAACCCCCAGCAAACACTAAAATACTCATGAAGCTAGGAAGTCTCAGGGCACAAGTTACATTTTCACAAAGGGTATTGGTTTGTTATGGAGAAAATCATTTTTCAAAACACAATCAAGTTAAAGATATTTTCCTATATAGTAGTTTTTTGTTTGGTTGGTTGTTTTCAAAAGCCAACCATCTGGAAGATAGGGATTAGCTTTTCACAGCATGAACCATCTTCAAATACTCCCTGAGAAATCTAGGCCACTGAAAAGCCTGGCTGAGACTGATGGGCAGTGAACGGGGCAACCCTGCATCTGATTTTTGAAGGTCTCATCTGGGAACCGTGAGCCTCCGTCCCTTCCCCCACCCCTGGCTGATCTCTGCTAATTACTTGTGGCCCTTCTGTGAGTTCAGAGAAGGACAGCAGACACAGTGATGAAAGATGTGCCATCATGGGCACCAATAGGAGACGACGGGAAGGCCATTTAATGAAATAGGAGCAAATGCTGACATGCCACAGCCTGTCAGGAAAGGCTTTTTCCCAGCCCCGTGCTTGTTTTTTTTCTTTTAATTCTTTCCCCTCTTTCCTCCTTTGAGGAGCTTGAATAAGATCTGGCCGATAGAGAACTGCAGTGCTTGCAAGCAACCTAAATTTGATGCGGGGCCTGTCTAGATTTGGGTTCACATTCCCATCTTCTGTGCAAGAGAGTAAAAGCATAATTTTTAGCTGGAGGCATGTATAAAATAAAACATATATTTTACTCTAGATATTTTTTAACAACACATAATGGGCATTTCTGGAAATATTTTCCCATTTTAACTTTTGTGGTTTTGGATGGGGAGAGCTGGTCCTAATTAAGTCTACTTTCTAACTCTTAAGAACAGCTCGATTTATCTTTGACATGGTTTTCATTTTTCCTCTTTCTGGTGCCTGCCTAAAGCCATTTGGGACCTGCCCCTCTCACATTCCCCAGGCGAGTCAGAGATTAGGTAAGCTTCTCCATGCCTCAGCGCCGCCCCACCCCCAACTCCCAGTAGCTAAGGATGATCCGAGCCAGGACCTGGGAGGGTCCAAGGCCAGGGTCACTAATACTTTCTGAAGGCAGATGCTTAGATGATTAGTCTAGTCTTTCCCTTTCCTTTGGGCTTCCCTGCTGGGTCAGATGGTAAAGAGTCTGCCTGCAGTGCAGGAGACCCGGGTTCAATCCCTGGGTAGGGAAGATGCCCTGGAGAAGGAAATGGCAACACACTTCAGTATCCCTTGCCTGGAAAATTCCAAGGAGGAGGAGTCTGGTGGGCTATCCTCCATGGAGTCACAGAGAGTCAGACATTGAGTGACTTCACTTTCTTTCTTTCCCTTTCCTTCAGTTATAATAGGGCTTCCCTGGTGGCGCAGAGGTTAAAGCGTCTGCCTGCAATGTGGGAGACCTGGGTTCGATCCCTGGGTCGGGAAGATCCCCTGGAGAAGGAAATGGTAACCTACTCCAGTATTCTTGCCTGGAGAATCCCATGGACAGAGGAGCTTGGTGGGCTACAGTCCACGGGTCTCAAAGAGTTGGACACGACTGAGTGGCTTCACTTTCACTTTCAGTTATAATGGAAAAAGATTACACTTACTGAACACTGAGGCAGGACAGCACTGTAATTCAGAAATGGACTCTGGAGCCAGAAGTTTGAACAGATCACTTACCCCCACTGTGCCTCAATATCTCTTTCTGCGAAATGGTATTAATGATAGCACATGTCTCATAAAGCTGCAGTGCGAATCTGACGAGCTAGTATGTAGAAGAGTGCCTCGTACACCCTAAGCATTCATAGGTGCAAGCTGTCCTCCACGGTCATCCTCAGCAGCAGCAGCATCTTCATTATTATCCCCCTCTCTTTTCTTTCATGTCAGACTCCTCTCAATAGCTTAAAATGTTAGGATTCAAACTCAAGTTTGCTTGACACAGATATGACCTCACATCATTTTTGGAAGCACATAGGGTCTATGTTATAAATGTGGTCATGAAATTAAACAACAAGCCTAGCTGCCAAAAGAAGTAGGATGCTCCTTCCAAGAATTTCTCCACAGCTGGGCAGACACATGCTGCTTCTTCCTCGACTCTGCCTGTCTGGTGCTTTCAAGATCTTGACTTAAACTGCCCTCTGCTACATATGTGCAAACCCCATTGGCAGACACACGGGCACGTGGGATCTTGTGTAGCCTTCACAAAGATGCTTCGCATAGATTCCAGAATTCTCTAATCAAGGATGTGCAAATTTCTAGGAGAGAAATGGTAACTTGGGTTTTCACAATCAAGCACATTGAGAGTGAAGGAATTCATGTCTCAAATGTACCTTCTTTTCAAGCAGACGAGAGACCCAAATTAAACACGCACAACCAGAGACTTACTGGTGAAGAATAAGAGCACTGACTTGCTAGAGCTGTGAGAACTCTGAAGGCAGACACAGAATCCAGTTCTGGCAATCATATTAAGGTGAGGAACATGGCTAGGAAGCCAATGACAAAGGACAAAAAGGGCAAGGAAACAGAAAGCATCTGTCAAATCATTGTTAAAGGTGATATCAGCTCACGGAAAATTAACCTGGGCACAGGTGATGATGACTCGACAACTGGGGTACAGATGAGCCAAGTAATAAATCCCTTCAGGAAACCTGCAAAGGATAAGTGCAGGTGTCAGCCTAGTGTTTAACGAGCATAAGGCCAGCTTCCTGGATGTGGGGACTCCCCAGTAAGAATGAGCATCAAGTGTGCCTCCCGTGTCAATTAAAATGTAAAAAAAAACGAAGGAAGGGATGGAGAAGCATGCTGATGACAGGGTTCAAAACTTCTTGGAAAGAAAACAAAAAGATGCAGTGAAGTCAAAATAAAACAACTGATGGAAAGGGAAGAGAAAGCAAACTAATGGAATGCACCCTTTAAAATTACATGATACAGTTTAGCAACAGACATACATTAATAAGAAGGTTATCTGAGGGTTGATAATGCCAAGAATAATACTAGTAACAGCTACCACTCAGAATGCTCATAGTGTCTGAGCAACAATGTTGACACTTTTGTATCTTTCAATATAGTAACACACTAGCATTCACAATGGTTCTGTGAGGTACTACTGCTATCTTACTCATTTGACTGAGAAAATAGAACCTATACCAAAATTGAGATGTAGAGAAAATAATGGTTTGCCGGAGACCAACAGCCAGCAAATAGCAGAGGTGGGGCTTGAAACCAGGCAGGCAAATGCCTGAACTGCATTCCTCAGGACTGCGTAGCCTGCTTCTTGATAGGAGCAGGTTGAAAGGATAGGACATGTATGTTAGGTGCGGTATAATCAAAAGACCCAGATGTGAATTCTGATGATGATGTCTAAAGAACAAGAAGATATAAAACTATACCAGGTCACTGAGCTGACATGACGTCAGGTCAGCAGCACTTGGGAAAAGAGAATGGATGAAGAAATAGACTTTTTTTTTAAAATCAAACAGCAAAGATTTTGTCTGAATTGGGGTTTAAAAGAGATAGCCCAGATGAAGAAGGAAATAGGGTAAATGTCTAAAACAGATACGATTCTTGCATTTTACAAGCAAGGAAAAATCTCAGAGATTTATGCTAGCTAAGTAATGTCCAGGTTGCAGAGGATATGAAGAGAGGAAAAGCAAGCAGCAAGGGGACCATGATGCTGGCTGCATTTCTGAAAGCACAGGAACCCAGCCTGTGCGTTTCAAATGGCTCCCCTCAACATCCCTTCGGAAAGCAAAACAGAGGGAGGGGTAGAAACCATGCTAACTCAGTGATGAAGCTCAGAAAAGGACCTCAGACAAATCAGGGAGGTACAAGCAGAGAAACCCTGCCTGGGCATGAAGGCTCCATATAGAAAGGGAAGAGCAAGTGTCCAGATGTGGACACCCGGGAAGTTAGGATTTAATTAAGGACAGTCTGCCTGGATTCACAAAAGATGGTGTGTCTAACAAATCTAATTTACTGAGGAAGGAACAAGAAGACTGCTGGGGCTAAATCGTGGGCATGAGGAAAACTTTTGATACAGTCCTGAAGGCTGAAGCTGTCTGGGAAACAAGCATGTGTTACTAAAGTGTGGCCTGGAAAGGGGAAAGGCTGGGATGGCCCTGGAAACAGGGTGGTCAACCAAAGAGGAGGAAAGTGGGTCTGCCAAGCCCTGGGTGACATCCTGATAGGTAAACTCTGGCTCTGGCTGTGCAGCTGCCCCGCTAGACTCTGGCCAGGCTCCCCTTAGGGTCACAGGTCCCATCAATGGCACTCAGAAAGAGTTCAGATTGATCAGCTGCAGAAGGAACCAGAGCCCAAATGCAGATGGTTTTAGACTACACAAAGCAGGCAGGGTGGCTGGAAACCCATTTGCAAGTGGACCTACCAGAGCAGAGTTATAAAACCCCAAATGCATACAAGGGCCCATGGTCTCTGCATCCCTCTGATGGCCAGGTGTTTATCTGGTGGGCCTCTCTTGACCAGCTCCCAGGCAGAGGAGGGTAAAACGGAGCGTCCATCTCACCAGGCTTGAAATCAAATCGCTTACCACATCATCGCGGTCCTCCCACTCCACCTCAGACAGGTCCACACTACTGTAGTTGGGTTTCCTCCGCTTTTTTCCTTCTTCGTACTGGCAGAAGAGGAAGAGAAAGAAAGCATATGACAAACGAAGAAAATATTTCCGTGAGACCACTGGCCAGGGCACCTTCACCATCTGAATTCCTGATTCATGCCTGAGGACTGTGAATGGAGGGTACCAGAGAGAAGCAGAGGGGCACGCCTGGGTTTTCAAGATCAGGAAAGCTGAACTGAGTCACTAGCAAACATGTGACCTTCCCAGGTGGCACAGTGGTAAAGAACCTGCCTGCCAATGCAGGAGACGCAAGAGATGCAGGTTCAATCCCTGAGTCAGGAATATTCGCAGAGAAGGAAATGCCAACCCACTCCAGTGTTCTTGCCTGGAAAATTCCATGGACAGAGGAGCCTGGCAGGCTACAGTCCATGGAATTGCAGAGTTGGACACCGCTGAGCCGATAGTGAACTGTGGTGTTGGAAAAGACTCTTGAGAGTCCCTTGGACTGCAAGGAGATCCAACCAGTCCATTCTGAAGGAGGTCAGCCCTGGGATTTCTTTGGAACGAATGATGCTAAAGCTGAAACTCCAGTACTTTGGCCACCTCGTGTGAAGAGTTGACTCATTGGAAAAGACTCTGATGCTGGGAGGGATTGGGGGCAAGAGGAGAAGGGGACGACAGAGGATGAGATGGCTGGATGGCATCACTGACTCCATGGACGTGAGTCTGGGTGAACTCCGGGAGTTGGTGATGGACAGGGAGGCCTGGCGTGCTGTGATTCATGGGGTCGCAAAGAGTCGGACATGACTGAGCAACTGAACTGAAATGAACTGAACTGAACTGAGCTGATAGAGGGGGACTAAGTATACAAGCCAATTCTTTGTTTCACATGAATTTACCTGGTAGACTCCTTACCTCTAAACATGCCAGGTGCAAAGCAAAGTTTCCCCTCTCCTTGGACATTCTATGTGTGGAATGGAGCCTTTCTCGTCTAATCTAAAGCTTTTATAGCACATACCTTCATGATACAGGATAGGGAATCTTACATAGTCTGTATTCTGATCTCCATATTTGGCCTCAGCATCCTGGTAACATTTCTCAAACACATGGAACCTTCCACTTGCTATCACACTGGCCATAGCAGTGCTGAGATAAGCAGGGCTACTTAACCCGAAGAGCATGGAGACTGGGAATCACTGCCAGATTTAATGGCCATTAGCACATCTCTCTGGAAAAGCTGATGAGTGCATTAATATCACAGGAAGTTTTTTGAGTTTTTTTTCCCCCCTAAAGCACTGGTGTTACAGTCACCTGGCAAGCCTACTATTTTATCAGACAATCCTGTGTCTGGATATTTCTGTGTCTCGGGACTTTAATGCTGTATTTATAATGTAGGAAAGTCTGCCCTCTGCTGCAGGCTCAGGATAAGCAACCCCTTTGCCAGTTCAAAAGATATGGCTGATGGCATACTGGAAAAAATACATATGTACGTATAGCTTTTATTTTTCTTCTTTCCTTTTGTTTCTAAATTAGCCAGCTTTGGATTTAATGGGCAGGATTCTAATACAGCATCACTCTAGGTGTTTTAAGACTACCATTTTGGACACTGCTCAGAAGGCACTTGGCGTGGAGGAGAAAATCACCGCTGGTGTATGGGACCAAAGAGGTCCACGCTGGCCCCGCGGTGGAATCTAGGAGAGAGAGGCCAGGCAGGGCAGATCTCCCATCACTGCGGGGCCAGATGGGCTCAGCAGTTTTCCTGCTAAGTTGTTTTCCC
>NW_011494876.1:11471288-11492129 GCF_000754665.1 Bison bison bison
ATTTCAGGGACGCTGGGGTGTCCTGGGGTGTCCGCCCGTACCACCCAGGAAGGCTGCCCCAACTCTAAGGAGGAGTGGGCTCTGACCATATTGGGCCACCGGCCTTCTACTCCCTTCTCTCAGGTTTTCAATTAACAGACAGTCACGGTCAGTTTTATGACATCAGCTCCACTCCAGATGAAGAGGAAGGGAAGTGGTTCCCTCAGAAGCCGCTGTAAACGATAGCAGATTCACAGTTGGATCCTGTTATGGAAAGTTCACTATGTTTGGCCCTCGAGAGAGTCGGGCTGGGGCTGAGCGGGTGGAACAGGAAAGAAGGCTGTAGGGTGGTCGCCTCTTCTCAGGGTGAGGAGGTGGGATGCAGGAGGGGCACACGATGCTAAGAAGCCCTACAGTCAGACATTCTCGGACCTCTGTTACCTGTACTGATGGTCCCCAGGTTCCATATTGGTAAGGATAATTCCTGGGAGCCACTAGGCAGCCCAGAAGTTTCTGCAGCTCAGCTTCTGACCAATAAAGGTAAAACTTTAATGGTTTCTTGGGGAGTCTAATGCTAGGTATATTCTGTCTTTTGGAGGAAGTTCTTCCATTGATCACTTCAAAATCCTCCTTTAATCACTTTGTCAACATACAATTATTGGACACCTAGCAAGCACAAGGTCCTAAGAATATAAGTAAAGACAATTAAATGGTGCTTCATTCTTTCCCAAGGACTTGTTTGTGGTTTATCACTCTTAATTCTGCCTACCTATAGTCAATTTACTCCCCATGGTGCCTACAGCAAGTTAAATAAGATCACGTAGCCAGTATATCACATACCCCCAGCCCCTGACCAAATTTTCACAGCTAAGCCTCATGTTATTTCAACTGCCACTAAAGAAATTTTAGAAAGTGAAAGTCCCTCAGTCGTGTCTGACTCTTTGCAACCCCATGGACTATACATGTCCATGTATACAGTCCATGGAATTCTCCAGGCCAGAATACTGGAGTGGGTAGCCTTTCCCTTCTCCAGTGGCTCTTCCCAACCCAGGGATCGAACCCAGGTTTCCTGCAATGCAGGTGGATTCTTTACCAGCTGAGACACGAGGGAAGCGATTTTAAAAGACCACCAAGGTCCTTCATCCTCAGAGAAAGCGTGTCCCTGTCTTTGTTAGAAGAGGTGAGCACAGTGGTTCTGCTGCTCACTGAGCATGTGACATGAAGTAAGGCACTCAGCTGCTCCAAGCCTCCTTCCTTCCTTGCTCAACTGCAAAAAAATTATGAAAAACAGTAATACCTCCGTAGCCAAGGTACGCTGAAACAATTAACTAGGTACTGTATGTAAGGTGGCAAGCACACCCCAAGTTCAGTATGGAATAAACCTTTAATATGCATGTGGCTAGCAGAAGTCCTGGAAAAGTAATAACCTTGGGAAGACACTAGCTCACGGCAAACACATGTCTAATACGTCATTTCCTTGACATGAAGGAGACCCACTGAATAATTTGTTGGGTCACTGTTGTGCAGACATTAGGCAGGAAGAAGATGTTTGTTGAAGATGATGGTGTCATATAGTCAACCTCATATGCCTCCTCTTCATGTGTAAGATACTTACATACTAAATAGCAGGCTGGGACTGGAGACTCTCCTGGCAGAAAAGTTCATACCTGTGCTAAAGAACCCAAGTCCTTTTAGATGATACCTGGCAAAAGTGGAATCCACAGAGATGGATCCCATGACTTTTGACCATTCCTAGATATCTTCTTTCATTGTTTTAATCAAACCACTCAAGAAATTCAGTACACTGCACTGTTAGTATTCAAGAAACTAGCAGAGACTAGAGAGTGAGGGGAGGAAAGGTTTCCCAGTGTGCTGGCCTGAAAGTCATCATATTCCAGCAAGTCTCTAATTTAACTGCATTGAAAGTAACAGACGGGACCAGGGATATACCCTTTGGAATGCTCCTCTACAATGTCTGCTAAACCAGTGAAGTAGGTATGAAACAGTCAATACTTTCTACTTGAGTCTTCATTAATGGCCGAGTCTCTTAAAATACAAACAGAAATCCATACAGTAGTGTAGCAGAGTGACTACTTTGAGTAACAAACGAAAAAGTCAACGGGCTGTTGCATAGATAAAACAGGTCAAGGACAATGAGTAAACTTCAGAATGATGACCCTAAATCCACTTTATCTTTTCTCTTGGTAAAAGAATGCTAGATTCCCTGGTGTTCCAGTGGTTAAGAATCCACCTTGCAATGCTGGAAACACGAGTTTGATCCCTGGTCCAGGAAGATCCCATATGCTGCGAGGCAACCAAGCCCGTGCAGCACAACTACTGAGCTCATGCGCTACAGCCCAAGAGTCACAACTACTGAGCCCAACACCTGCTGAAGCCCACGCACCTGGCGCTCATGCTCAGCAACAAGAGAAGCCACAGCAACGAGAAGCCCAGGCGCTGCAGCTAGAGAACAGCCGCTAACTGCCACAACTAGCGGAGAAGGCGATGGCACCCCACCCCAGTACTCTTGCCTGGAAAATCCCATGGATGGAGGAGCCTGGTAGGCTGCAGTCCATGGGGTCGCACAGAGTCGGATACGACTGAAGCGACTTAGCAGCAGCAGCAGCTACTACTAGAGAAAGTCCTCACAATAACAAAGGCCCAGTGTAGCCAAAAACATAAATACATAAATACTTTTAAAAGTTAAAAAAAAGAAAAAACTTATTACTCAGCTAGAGAATAGACCTCCATTAGGAAGATACCTGGGCTGTGGACCACCGCCACTCATCCCCCACATATTTCAGGGAAATCTCTTTGGTTTTCCTATAGGGAATCTCCATGGACCTCACACTCAGTAAATGCAATTCCAGTGATGGCAAGACCATCCAGGTTCGGAAGGAAGCCAGTGAAGGACCCGAGTATGTGAAGGAGACCCACAACTCTCCAGGACATGGTGAGTAGCTCAGGATTGGGGACACAACTCATACCAACCCAAATGAGACTCAATCTGGATGTTTCTTGGATGTATCTGGAAAAAGTAGCTCTCTGTCTACTAGGATCACTAAGGCAGGAGGGGAACTTGAGTTCCTCGTAGCCAACTCTGCCACTGCTTGGAGACAGCCTTCCTGAGAATGAAGCCAGTGCAGGGAAGGCAGAGAAAAGACATGAAGAGAGTCCTGAAAGCATGGTGTAAGTGCCTGGATCAAGCTTCACCTGCAATCTTTATACTCTTGGGTGTTTCATGTACCAACACATTCTCTCCACATTACCCTCCTTCTCTTTTTAAAGATTTTTTTTTAAAGCTGTCTTAGGTTTCAAGCATAAGTAGTCATCAGTTTCAACCTGTATATATTTAGTGTCTTTAGTTTTTTTTTTTAATGAACCATTTTTTTAAAGTACATTTTAAATGAAGTGTTCACAAACTCTGGTACTTTAATGACTATTTAGAAACTTGTGATTTGTAGAACACCTCACTGCTAATGAAGACAGTCCACTGTGATTGAGCATTGCTGACCCCCTGTACCTGCTTTTCCCAAGAGGACATGTGCGTGGCCATGGAGTCTGAGGGTGACTAAAAAAGCACTAAACCCTCGAACCTCTGACTCCTAGGTCCGATCTCCCCTCTCCCATGGGATCTGGCCTGGGGTGGATCCCAGGTCCCCCAGCCGCACTCCTCCTTCCCCTTCGTGAGGATCTCGTTACTGGGGCTGAGGCATCGGATATGGCATTTGTTAGTGTATCTATAAACTGTAACTTCCTTTGAAAATGTGATTAACGAATTGCAAACGGTTTCCAAAGGTTTATAAACAGATACTTTGAGAGCCACGGGTAGGTTTGTAGTTTTTGGTGCCTGTTTTATGAAAAAAATATGTGGGGGAGAATTTAATAAGGAAAGATATTCTGTGCTATGAAATACTTTGAGGTGGAGTTTCAAATAAAGGCCAGATGTTGTGAACACACCAAACCAGCCTGTGGCCTAGAAGGACGGGGGAAGAAGGGCACCCATCTGAGGAGCCAGCCGGAACCACTGGGGGTCTGCCGTAAGTGCCAGAACCTTCCTGGCAGCATTGAACCGTCTGGACGTGAGTGCCCCTTTGTGTTACCTGCAGATAGATTGTGGAAGCAGAAAGGGACTGGCTAAGGTGATGGCCATGTTCGTGTGGGTTTGAACGAAACAGGAATGCCTTTGCTTTTCTGTGTTCTTTTGGGAAAGACTAAAGGAAGTCAGCTACACACATCCATGCAGCCTTTGTGAAACAAATATTATGTGTGCTAATAACTGATAAACAGTTCGTGCTGCTCCACGCTGCCAACAGGAAGGAAGGAGATGGGGGTGAGAGGCCCACAACTGGAGCGGAAGAGGCCTTGCCCAAAGCCTGCGCCATCTGGAGAAGGAGTGTGGCCAGGGCCTGGGAGCCAGCCTTGTCTGGGAAAATGTTTATCTCCGGAGGCAGTCACGGTCCTCAGCCGGTGGATACCTTCACCACCTCCTCTGAGGCCCTGGGTTTCCTCTTGTCTTAGAGGCTAAGTGGCTGTTTGAGAAGGAAGGGCAACACGTCTTTCTCTCCTCCACGCACAAGAGAGGATGACCTAGTGGCCACTGGGCACTTCTTTCCTTTACTCCTTCCTTCATACATTCATTTGTCCATTCACATATCCAAAACCACTGTTCAGTTCAGTTCAGTTCCGTCGCTCAGTCGTGTCCGACTCTTTGTGACCCCGTGAACCGCAGCACGCCAGGCTTCCCTGTCCATCACCAACTCCCAGAGTCCACACAAACCCATGTCCATTGAGTCAGTGATGCCATCCAACCATCTCATCCTCTGTCGTCCCCTTCTCCTCCTGTCCTCAATCTTTCCCAGAATCAGGGTCTTTTCAAAATCCTGTTGGACGCTGATTATTCATCAGGCCTCGAGCCAGGCCCAGGTGAGCCTTCGGAAAGCACTCAGTCAGAAGCTGTGTGTGAAGGATCACCTTCTGCCCTCCAATTGCAGGTCACAATTCACCAGGCCAGTTAGGAGAACAGGGAAAAGTCAGGGCCCCAGAGGGAGACTGTGGTTTGACCCAGGTCTGCACCTACAGGCTGTGTGCCCAGGGCTGGCCTGCATTTCTCCCAGCACACCATACTCCTTTGCAGGACGGAGGTAAGATCATTCAACACACAGGGCTGCCATGAAGAACAAATGGGCATAGATTCGGTTGAGCACGGCAAACATCCTAACAAGCAGAGCTGGGACAATAAGCTACTGGGTCAGCAGTGGGAACTGCTCATGAGACACTGCAGCCCACCTCATCACGCCTGTCCCTAGAGACGACCTTCATGGGGTAAAATGGTTCTTCACAGTATAGTGAAAGTCGCTCAGTTGTGTCCAACTCTTTGCAACCCCATGGACTGTATAGTCCATAGAATCCTCCAGTCCAGAATACTGGAGTGGGCAGTAGTATTCTCCATGCAATCTTCCCAACCCAGTGATCAAACCCAGGTCTTTCTCATTGCAGGTGGATTCTTTACCATCTGAGCCACCAGGGAAGCCCCTTCACAGTATGGCTGTTTACTAATTTTTCTAGTCCTTTAAAGAGGCAGTTCAACCTGGCTTCAGGGCCCATTCTTCTCAAGGTCAAAAGGAAGGGTCTCAAACAAGGACATGGTTCCAAGGGCAGGTGGCCAGAGGGGCCTGTGACACAGTAATGGTCTCTTCCCCCTAGAATTTGCAAATCAAGGTCTCTTACTGTCATAGCATGTCCTGCCCCAGAGGAGGCGCCCCTAGGGAAAGGGAATCCCAGGGGTCTGTATCAGTCCCTGCTGTACACGCTACAGTCTAAACAGAACATTTTTTTAAGCCCCCCCTAACCCCCACCCCTTGCTGACTCGCCCTGGCTATACATGTAACAACCGTTCATTGTAGAAATTTGAAAATAATGAAAAGTGTAAGAAATGAAAAAAGATTGTCCTCGCTACTACAACCCAGGAATCACCAGGGGACACTCTATTATCTTTCCCAAAGGACAAGTATTTTGAAGCGGTTACTGTTTTCAGTTTTCTAAGTTCATTGTTTCTCCAACAAGAATTTATAAAATGTAGCAACCAATCTGTTATGCTTTCCAAGTGACTGCTTTCAGGAAAAACAAAAACAAAAACAAATTTGTTTCTTTTCTGCTGGCTAGCTTCCCCCTCAACCCCCTATCCTTCTTCCTGAAGAGGGCATGTTTCCTGTGCTAGGTATGGTGCTGAGTGCTGTACCCATCTCCTGTTAATTCTCACAACTCCACGAGAGGAGTAACACAGAGACCAGGGGTGCTGGTCACACAGTGGCGTGGCTAACAGGCAGGGAAACGGGGACTCCTTCCTGACTCTTCACCACCCTCTGCACTGCCTTCCTTACGTGGTCCCTTCTCACCAACTCCAGGCAACCACTGACAGGATTCATGTAGCTGGCACATGAATGGTTGCAGAACCGCCTCGGGAGTCCAATCCCATGGGCCATTCATGTCTCTGTTAACAGCCAACTCACAGGGGCTGCCTTGAAACTAACATTGATGGCCAGGGGTGCGAGAATCAGTTTTAGGTTAAGAACAAGTACAATATCATGCCGCATGTCCAATGTATGATATCCTATTCACATGATGCCTGACAACCAAATCCAACTCAAGGCCTCAGAGAAGCCTGGTAGTACCTGATGGTATTGATAAAGGGTTTCCATCAGAAGTGGGACCCTTTGGTCGTACAATTACACAACAGCTCAGAGAAGACACATGGCTGGATGTCATAGGCCCTGTGGCAGAAGAGAAATTCCAGTGAGCGCATTCAGAGCTGAACTCCTTCCTGTTCATGGGAAGATGAGACAACCAGATATACCGAGGGAAACAGGGCCTTGGGGGTGAGTAAAGGCAGTCGGAGAGTGGGAGAGAGGCAACAAGGGCATGTCGAGACAACAAGCTTTTCCCTCTTCCTAAAAGGTACCCTGCTCTTATTAATTAATGTTTTTAAGTGTCTCAAAGATGAAAAGTTCTACATGTTCTTCTAGTGTGATTACAAAATCCTTTTGATCACTCTAAAACTGTAACAGCACTGGTATTTTTTTTAAAAAAAAAAACAACAATTAGCTGGCCGCTTTGAAAACCCAGCTGACCTTTATCTTTAGTGTCCTCTGAATCACTGGGAATGAGTCACACGCTGTGTGTGGGGAGGAAGTGGCCAGCCCCACCATCATCTCTTCTGCGGGTCAAATGTGGCTTACTACCTGGTGACTGGATTTAAATTCTCCTTCTCAAAAAGCCAGTCTGTCTTGTAATAGTAAGTTAGTCATAAAAATGAACATCATACTGAGTGGTTGGAGCGGGAAGAACATTTGTGCCAGCAAAGGAACAGGGACTAGGGGACTCTGATGGAAAACAGAGAGGTATCTTCAGGTCCACTGACTCAGGTGAGAGGGTGATGCTGAGGAAAGACCACCTCTCCAGAGAAGAAAGAAGGGTGTACATGAAGGCTACATACAAAATAAAGATGCATGTGGGTGCCTAGAAGATGGCTAATCTGATAGGTTAGAACATTTTTGAGACAGAATGCTCTCTAAAGCTTCCTGGGCAAAGGTTAGATGCAAGACAGGCTTAACAATGAATTTCAAAATTCAAAGACTTGCACTGAATTCTTGAGCATGGAAATGTGCCATATCCCAAACCTGATTTTACATAAAGACTTCAGAGACCACTGAGTAATTAGGAGATAACATCTTGGGTAAAAAGAGGACCTCTATAATTTGAGAATATGTCTGTGGCTTTTGACAAGCAACTTTTTTTGGGGGGTGGGGCATTTACAGAACTTTATTTGGCATTATTCCTTTGAGAAGTTAATTATATATCAAAAGACTCTTGGGTTTGTGGAACCTGTCAGACCATTTTGAACATGGGGTACAATTAGGCACCTCGAATTGATTCCAGTTTCAAAACAGCAAAGACAATGAATTTCATTATTCACTCAAGTAATATCACAAATTAGTATCAAGCAGCACTGCCATGCAGTAATGGGTCAGTCTTCAAATGACGCTACAGCTAACTGTTCACCACGGGGTGGGTTCTCCATGCTGCTGGCTTTTCTGCTGTCCTCTGTAACATTCCTAGTGTCTGTAACTAGCTCAGTCACTGTGAAAAAAAGCCCCAGTCTCATCCCTTGTTGGGGCGATGTATTCAGAACAGATATCTCTCATTTTCAAGGTCTTTGTGTTTATTGACATGAAGGAAAACATTCTGCAAGTGAAGTAAAAAGAAGGAGGCACAAGAGAGGGAAAGGAATCGTTCCTTCCAAGCCAGCTGCCATTGCTGTTGCCTCGGGTTCCTACGTCACACTGCTGAGCCTTCACTGTATGTGCATGTGTGAATGTTTGTGTGTAATCTGGGGAGCTGCTTGGCAGGGGAGCTTTATTTTGTTTTTGCTTTTTTTCTGCTAAAGATTTTTAAGGATACTTGTAAAGAAGGAAAAGACATGTAGAAATCCATTTTTGTGGCCACATCTTCCATGGAAGTTTCTCTGATCCTTCCAGCTAGAGTCTCTCTCTCTTCTCACTCAGGAGGGATCCTGTTCTGCACCTCCCTGAGGACACAGCGCTTTGCACCATTAAATGCACATGACCATCGTTTCCACTCACCTCCTCTCTATCTTTGCCATGTCCTAACACCAAATTCCAGAGAAGGCAATGGCACCCCACTCCAGTACTCTTGCCTGGAGAATCCCAGGGACGGGGGAGCCTGGTGGGCTGCAGTCTATGGCGTTGCACAGAGTCGGACACAACTGAAGCGACTTAGCAGCAGCAGCACCAAATTCAATAGTCTTATCCACCACTGGTCCACCCAGCCCACTGGACTGGTGACTGAGCAAAATGTTTAGTTTTAATTTTTTTGTATGTGATTCTCAATTATACTAATATATATTTTTAAAAGTGTTTCTGGATGTATGCTGGTCTGAATAAGCCCAACAGTCCTCTAATGTTGTTCATAACTTATAGGAAAACCAAAGGTCCCCCGCAAGGCTGACTGAGTCCTCTAATATTCGCCTGTGATCATGGAGACATGGGTAAAGGCTGGAATAGATGATTATCATAGAGGAAGAGGCCAGCGGGCCAGGCAAAGTAGCCAGATTCATCAAACGACTGCATCCATTGCTTCTACCAAGTGTCTCCTAGAACTGATGGCATCTTTCTATCCCTCTTGTGCTCAGCTTGGTGTCGGTCACGGTGATACCTCTCCCTTAATGACAGTGCATGTCTCCTAAGCACCCCTGCCTGGATGGACTCCATTGTTCAATACATTTTCCCAAGTCCAGCCAGGGAGGTTCGTCTGTAACCCTACATATTACCATTCAGCCTTCAATCCTTGTTACATCTCATGCCCAGCAGGATGATGTCCAACATTCCAGAATGCCGTACGTCCCCATCACACCACCTCTGCTTGCTCCTCTGGCCTCTGGCTCCGTACTCTCCAGCTAGACTGTGCTGACTCCAAAAAGTGTCATTATCATTCCTGCCATCAGGCCTCTGCACATGCCACTCCACCCGCTCCCAATACGCTCCAACCCAACTCAGAGTCGCGCGGCCATTCCGCACTCAGTCAAGACATCAGCTCCTCTGGGAAGTCCACACTGGCCTGGGCCCAGTCGGTTCAGGTCCTTCTTGAGTCCTCTTCAGTTTCCCGTGGTATCTCTATCTCTGTGACTACCACACTGTACTGCTATAGTGCAAAGTTGTTCCTTCCTTGCCTGTCTCCTTCCCTCTGTCCCATGTACCTTTGGGAAAAAAGGTATTTCTTATTCAGCTAGCAAAGTAATGCTCAATTCTCCAACCCAGGCTTCAGCAGTACATGAACTGAGAACTTTCAGATGTTCAAGCTGGATTTAGAAAAGGCAGAGGAACCAGAGATCAAATTGCTAACATCCATTGGATCACAGATAAAGCAAAAGAATTCCAGAAAAACATCTACTTCTGCTTCATTTACTATGCCAAAGCCTTTGACTGTGTGGATCACAACAAACTGTGGAAAATTCTTAAAGAGATGGGAATACCAGACCACCTGACCTGCCTCCTGAGAGACCTGTAGGCAGGTCAAGAAGTAACCAGCAGAACCAGACATGGAATAACGGACTGGTTCCAAATTGGGAAAGGAGAATGTCTAAGATGTATATTGTCACCCTGCTTATTTAACTTATATACAGAGTACATCATGTGAAATGCTGGGCTGGATGAAACACAAGCTGGAATCAAAATTGCCGGGAGAAATGCCAATAACCCTAGATATGCAGATGACACCACCCTTATGGCAGAAAGGGAAGAGGAACTAAAAAGTCTCTCGATGAAGAGGACTGGATGGAGGATGAAGAGGATGAAAGAGGAGAGTGAAAAAGTTGGCTTAAAACTCAGCATTCACAAAAGGAAGATCATGGCATCTGGTCCTATCCCTTCATGGCAAATAGATGGGGAAACAGTGGAAATAGTGTCACTGCAGATGGTGACTGCAGCAACAAAATTAAAGGACGCTTGCTCCTTGGAAGAAAAGCTATGACCAACCTAGACAGCATATTAAAAAGCAGAGACATCACTTTGCCAACAGAGATGCACCTAGTCAAAGCTATGGTCTTTCCAGTAGTCACATATGGATGTTAGAGTTGGACTATAAAGAAAGCTGAGCACTGCAGAATTGATGCTTTTGAACTGTGGTGTTGGAGAAGACTCTTGAGGGTCCCCTGGACTGCAAAGAGATCAAACCAGTCCATCAAAGGAAATCTGTCCTGAATATTCACTGGAAGGACTGATGTTGAAGCTGAAACTCCAATGCTTTTGCCACCTGTTCCAAAGAGCTGAATCAATAGAAAAGACCCTGATTCTGGGAAAGAGTGAAGCCAAGAAGAGAAGGGGATGACAGAGGATGAGACCGTTGGATGGCTCACTGACTCAATGGACATGAGTTTGAGCAAGCTCTGGGAGATGGACAGGGAAGCCTAGCATGCTGCAGCCTGTGGTGTCGCAAAAGAGTCAGACATGACTGAGCAACTGGACAACTTATTCAGCATCAAACCTGCAGTGCCTAAGAGAGTACTCGTCAAAGAGTAGATTCTTCATGAATATTTGAGGAATGAGTAAACAGAGTGAATGAGCAAATTATAATGGGTCTTTACTTAATAAGCATGTACAACACCTACCATATGTCTGGCCTATTCTAGGTATTTTGTAAACATGAAGTCAGTTAATCCTCATAGTAATTCCATGCAGTAGACACTATTTTTGTCCTCATTTTTCAGTGGAGGAAACTGAATCGAAGGAGGTTGAGTAACTTGTCCACAGTCACACAGCTGACAGCAGCAGAGCTGAAGTTGACCCTGGACACAAAGCCTCAGGCACTATTCTGCTCCACTGAGAAGTCTGTACCGGTGAACCTCCCATATACAAACCTGAGGTTGCTGCTGGGTGCCTGCCTGAGATGTGCCCTTCTAGGGCACAGTAAGTTGATGATGGCAAAGTGACCTGTGGCTGTCCTCAACAAGCTCCCTGGAACTCCACTTGAGTAGACCTGAGTTTCAAATTATTACCTCTCAAAGGAAATTTTCCATGAAATATATATGAAAGTACAATTTATACTTGTGTTTGAACTTGGATGAAATAGGTATTAGTTAAAGGCATCCAATCCACAGTATTCTCAAACCTGCTGCAGTACTGGGAGTGAAATAAGCACTTTACCTGTCACAGTCACACCCAGACTCTCTTCCTGGAGTGTAGCAAGAAACTTAGAAACTCCAGAGGAAGCTTTTCTGGGGCAAGGAGCAGGCATCTGAGAGAAACAGAATATTTCAACTGATTGTAATACCCAGGATATACTTCTGAAATCTCTCTGGTTCTATGTTGGGGAGAGGGGACAGTACTCCGTGTGTGATGCCTGTCAGCTTCTGAATGTCCCAGATAAAGGATTTTTCTCCTCTTTCCTCTGTTTATCCTTCCCAATCCCAGGAAATTAAGCTTATCTCACTGAGCATTTCTTTCTTTTGGGGTACATTTCTGCCAAGTGGGGTCCTTGTTTATTTAAATCTGCCTTGAGCACTCCTAGCAGAAGGTTCTTTGGGCTTTTGATTTAATTTGGAGTGTGTGTGAGTGTGTGTATGTGTGTGTGTGTGTTCCTTTCAGATGTGTTCTAAATTTGTCTCCTGCAGAGTCTGGCCTCCACTGTGCCTGTGGTAAGATGTGTGCCTCTATCTGTGGGATGTTGGTTTTGTAGTCACTGGGTCCAAAAAGAAGCCACTGTGACAATGATGAATGTCCCCTGACTTGCTCCTCAGGTGGTCTCTGTCCTTCCAGGGACAGACAGGCACACAAAGCATCACATTTCAGACTTGAACCCAGAGCTCCCTGGGCTGTGGCTGGCAGGCTAGCCTGTCATTTGGGATCTCTGGCCCTGGCCATCTGAGGCACAAAAGCACTCGATCTTATGAAATCCCCAGCCACAAGCCAAAGAAATGCCAGCTATTGGTATGCTTGTGGGAGTGGGGGTGGGGTCACCCAGGTCCTGTCCCAAAGAGAAAGGGGTAAGTGAGAATAATGATCAGCAAAAGCCCTGTCTGGTTTAGCCAAACTGAATATCTCAAATGCATTCGTGTTTCCCTTTGCCCTGAAAACATCCGCAGAGTATGTGGAAATGGCAGCTGGGAAGTGTTCAGAAACACACGTGACCTGTCACATGATTATAAAAGTTGAGTGAAGTGCATAATGGTCTGGGCACCTCCTCAAAGAAGGGCAATGGTCAGTTTAGGGGTGTGGTGGGGAGTAAATGATTGTGCCCCAAAGCCCATGCTCTCAACCTTTTTATTTGCATTCTTTGCGTCTTATCATTTAGGATTATGTAAAAATGACAGCTGCTTATAATTATTTGGAGGTTTGAGTTGCAATAATTAAAAACATCTGCCTTTATCTTACCGCTACCAGACTTAACCCCTCAAGGTTGGGTCTACTGAACTTCAAAGAGGGAAGCAAAAAATAAAAGAAAACTCCACACATTACTAACAAATTTCTAGTGATTCATTTAAATGTATAACCAGCTATTCCAACAGCCTTCAAACCTTTAATTATCTTTTAAATATATATAATTTGGGACTGCTAATTAGATAGCAATTTAATGCTCTCATGGGGATTCAGATGCACTGTCTTTCTAAAATGTAAACTCGCGGAGGCATCATCACTGGCATTCAAATGACTGAATTCTTCAGTTATTCAAATGAGTGTGGGCACTTATACTGTTGAATCATTTGAATATTCTGCTGTCAGCTCAAGCTGCAGGTTTTACAGGGCTCCTCAGTACATTGGGGGTAAGGCTAGGTTTCTCCCAGTCCAACTATCTGGAGAGAAACCAGTCTGACTCCTCCCCAGGGAGGCCTAACCTCACTCACCAGCCCAGTTTGGCCTTCTCTTGGATGCAGATGGCTCTGTTTGCCTGTTTGAAGGAGGAACAAACTTTCCTGGAATTTACAGTTATAAAAGCTTTAATGCTCACTTCCCAGCATTCTTCATGCTGGCCTGCCTGCTATTGTCTGGACAGTTAACATTTTAATTAATAACTCGCTCCCCACAACAGGCTGCTGCAGATGGAGGAGGTGAGGGTTTCACTCTGCCTTGAGTTTCCACTTCCTGTGTATTCCTACCCCCATGGAGATGGCCCTTTAAATTATATAAAGATGTGCATCACATGGAGAGAAGCAATTGATCAATTAGATGACACTGGACGATGATGGAAGCCAGCTCTTCCATCTCAGCCTCACAATGTGGCTAGGCTTTGCATTCCTGACTCCAGGCTAGTAGCTAGCAGCTGACACTCATTTCCCCCATGAGGGGAAGGAGGTGCAGACAAATCTATAGGAATTTTTAAGAGATCATTATTCAACACATTGCCTGTAATTACATTTTGATGAGCCTTTTATTGCTAATTCATCATCCAAGATGGGGCACTCTAGATATGAAATTAATCTAGTAAAACAAAGGTCAGAGTGTGTCCAGTGTAAAGAAAAGCTCTGTCCTCATCAAATCCTTTTGCAAAACAATAAAGTAGCAGAGAATCCTATCTCTAAACCAAATTCCCTTAAAGTGCCGTCTCCATTATTAACAGCATAAAGCTAACACTCCCTGGTGCTTCTCAGTGCAAGCAGGCTGATGTGAGGTGAACACATGCACAGCCCCCAGAAACAGAATGGGAAACGTGCCTGATCCCAACACTTTAAAGCAAAGGTCTATACGCACACAGAACTGTATTTGAAGCAAATCTATTTTTTCAGAGATGTATCAGTCCACTGGGATCGTGGCGCAACTCTCCTCTGAAGCAGATCCTAAGGCCAGGATTTAAGGGCAAAGTTTTTACTTTGCCAAGAAATGCCTGTAGGAACATGGCAAACTGACTCAGAGACAGAGACAACAGGCAGGCAGCCAACACAAGTTGCATCATGGAGCATGTGGGCACTGTGGGCACCTCAAGCTGAATCCCACTGCAGGGGTCCGGAAGCAGGTGTGCAGCAGGCGCCTCCAGGGAGCCCACCGGGAGGTGGGAGTGCTCATCAGTTTTTGGTGGAAGGATGCTAATTCCCCGGCACCCCTTGCCCGCTGTGTGCTTGAAAGGAGTGAACTCCAGAAGTCACAGAAAGTCTTCACTAGGGTTTTGGCAGCTGCAAGCCAGGCTGGAACCCATGGAGGTGAGGGCTGAGGGGGCCTGGGCGGGCCATCCACAGAACTATTGCACTAAGCATGTTTCCAAATAGGAATTTACCAACAAAACCTCAAGGCACTTTCCCTTGGTCTTTGGAATTCTGTTCTGAATCTACTCACAGATTCCAGACACATCTTAGGTCTCCCCGTGCCTCAGGGTCTTTGCATACATGGTTCCCTCAGCCTAAACTAGTCTCCATTATCTTGGCACAGCAAGTTCTTTTCCCCCTCAGGGCTATAGGGTTCAGCGTAAAATGTCATCCCCAAGAAGGGTTCCCCTTGACCATTCAACTAAAAGAAGGGCATGACCCTAGTGTATTGTTGTCTCAGATCCTTCCTTCCTTTGGAGAGGTTATCCAAAATGGGTTAATACTTTTTATTTGCTTACTTATGAGCCTAAAACAACATATCTTATCCATGACCACATGAAGGGGGAGTTGTGTCAGTCTTGTTTTTATCCCTTGATCTCCAGCATATAAAAGAGCGCCTGGCACAGAGAGGTGTTCGATAATACATGCCAGATGAGAGAAGGAGAGGTGAGAGGGAAGGTGGGCTCCGGCAATGCACATCTAGTGTCTGAAGGGCCCTTTGTTGTTTCCAAATGTGCTGGATTGGATCACAACCTGTGAACTGAAGCTTACAGGCTGCAAACTAGCTCCCTGCAGAGTTCTCGAGCCACCCCTGTCACAGCTGGACACCACGTCCTTTTATAAATTCTTTCTTGACAGTATTCCCACTCTGGTGCTTAATAATATACTGTGTCATTGTGTAATCAATTACCTATATGTGGGTCTTCTCTCCTGTTTATTATTCCACTTCCTCTCCTAGGTATTTTACCAGGCCCTGGATATGCAAGGGTGAACAAGACACTGATTGGTATATTCAGGCTGCCTGCAGTGCAGTGAGGGGACAGATGTGTCGAGGGATTTCTGTAATGTAGTATGGAGCCCAAACTCAAAGACGTGTGCAAGAAGTCCGGTGGGCTGAGGGCACAGAGTGGTGTGGAGAGGAAGGTTTGGGGGTGGGAGTGGGAGGCAGCGGGGGACGACAGGCTGTGTGCTCCCTGAGAGCAGGGGTTAGAGCCACACCCAGCAATGGTTCCCAGACTCGGGGATTCCACAGCTGTATCAGCCAGGCTGCTCTGGTTGTAAGCAACAGATACCAATTCTTAATCACTTGAGCAAAGAGGAATTTAATAAAAGTGTATTTGGAAGCTCTGTGTTCCCACCACAATGTGAGATTAATGAATATCAGTGAATGAATAAATAAATGAAGGACAGGATGGAGGGCCTTTTCCTCTCGCTTTTTGTTTTTCTTCCTTCCTTCCTCCATCTTTTTCCTTTTAATTCTTCCTCTTTTCTTCCATTCTTCCTTCTTCCCTTTCTTCTTTTTCCTTTATTTATCCCCCCCCTTTTTTTTTCTAGTAAGCACTTAAGAGAAACAAACCTTCCATCTAACTCTTACCTTTGTATCAGTCAGGACCCCAGCAGGAAGCATATGGCATCGTCAAGCTGGCTAATTAAGGAAGTTTTAATAAAGGGCCTATTGTAAGAGTGGGGCAGGTGTAGGGAACTATAAGAAATGGTGTAGTGCCCTGAAGTCACAAGCAGTGGGGCCCTTCTCTTCCACTCTGCATGAAGGGACAGAGGAAGGAACAATCACAGCAGCCCACAGAGAACAAAAGGCTAATGTGGCTTTAGACTGGGTGCAGCCAGTGCCAGGGGACACAGGGCTGAATATACAATCCACTGCGCTCTCCTCTCGTTTCTTCTGGGTGTGAGTTCCCCACCAGCTAAACTCCATCCAAGGCCAAGATCAAAGATGCCACCCTGAGTGCCATGCAGGTGGTGTGCAGGAGCAGACAGCAGAAGCAAAGAGGAAAATTGTCTGCAGAAGCCAAGAGAGGCCCACCGCCCAACTCTCATTTTATAAAAGAGCCTTATAACACTGCTTCAGAATTAAGGAAGTCTGTTCAATTGAAGAGGTTTAACTTGATGGAAAACCACACTGTCCATAGTTGTCTTTTTTTTTCCCTCTGAAGACTGAGTCAAAAAAAATAAAAATAAAAAAGACTGAGTCAAAGTTGCTTTCTGATTGACACAGTCCTTGGCCTAGGCATCAGTTAATCTCTCTAAAACAAGAACTAACACACAGGATGCTACGAAGACTTAATGAGGCAAAACACACAAAGATGATAAGCACACAGCATGGTTCTTAAAACTCTACGTAACAGCTGCACTGTCACTGCTAACCCACTCTCTGCTAAATCCTATCTATGCCCTAGGTGCCCCTGTACACACCCGGCCACAGAACTTGGGGACCAAGCAGCTATAGAGTTCCTGAGGTTTGCAGGACAGAAAGGCAGGCACCCCTCTAACCTGCTTCATCCTGAAGCTCACGAGGTGTAAGCATTCCTTGCTCAGGGCTGCCAGTCTTCCACTCAAGTGTCCAGACTGGGGAGGCTCCAACCGTTGCTCTCAGCATTTCATCAAGAGAAAAGCACGCGAGGCTCTGTTTTCTCTTTCACCAAAGGATGTATTTCAAAATTACCAGGCTCGCTCCATGGGGGTCACACAGTCTTGTCTATTTTTTCTCCAAGAACACACTCCTCTGAGCAGATACATATACTAAGCATCCGATGATTCTTTGTTTTAAAATAAAACGGGATGGATTCAGACCCGACATAAAAGGATTGTGTTTTGACAATGTGCTCAGGAAGCGGGCACACGGCGGTGCCCGTGCGCCACCTACTGGCCAGTCTCGTTCAGTTCCCAGCAGTCTGAGCAGAGAACAGAGCTGAAGACTGGAGATGGGATTCCAGTCTTAGAAGCCACAGAGTTATATAAACGATGACAGGTTCCCACCCGCTACACCCCAGCAGGTTGGGGCCAGCAGAATGCATGGTTCTGAGACCAGAGACAGAAATCAAAAGCAGTGCTTGGTCCAGCATGAGGACAGAGATCTCAGGAAGGGTGTGGGACCCCTGCTGAGTCTGGAAAGAAATGTCCTTCACAGTAGGCTGTGGATGAAATTGGTGTGCATGCCACCTCTTCTGGGAAGCCCTCCAGCATCTCAGGGTGCCTTCCTCAAGAAAAGCAGATGCCTCCCCCGCGAGCACATAACTCCTCTTGGCCTGTAGCAATGAGCTCCTTGTGGGCAGAGATGCTGTTGTACCTGCTTCTCTGTCTCCATCAGCTAGCACAGTGCCTGACGTGAGGAACATCTCATGAATGTTTGCAGTCCGGCAGAGGCAGGGGCGGAAAGAAAGGAGAACTTAACCAATTACATGAGATTCAAATTTTGCATGTGATGAAGCAAAGACTCAGTAAGTGTTTGATGGGTAAACATGTGGCACCTGCACTTCTCACTTATTGTAGAAAATTGGTACCCAGATATTTAGTCATCAGCATCCTTCAAACGCCATCAAAATCTACCGAGAAGTATCTATCAACCACTCCCTCGGTGCAGCAGCAAAGTCACAGGAATTCACAAGGGATCGTGTGGGAGAGGCTGAACACACAGACCTTTCCCAAGAGTGATAAGTGATCAGAGGAAACTGAAATACGGGGTGTGATGGGGAGTGAGGGAGGTGTGTGGCTCCTTTGGTCAGAGAGCAGGGAAGCTTCTCTGTGGAGGTGACATTGAGATGAGACATGGAAGGTGGGACAAAGGCAGTCACAGGTGTATCGGGAACAAGATTACAGGCAGAGGGAAGAGTAGGCACAAGAATCTGGACCGGAGAGAAGCTTGGGGCTTTTGAGGGATGGACAAAAGGGCTGGAGTAGACTGAAGGAGGGGTGAGCACAGCAGGCAGGCACACCACTCTGGCTGGCCAGAGAGGTCAAGTCAGATATGGTAGGGAGCTGGGGCCATGGCCCAGAGTTTGGGTTTTACTCTAGATGCCAAGAAAAGCCAGATCAACTGAGTGATGCCTGTGAAAGCCCACGTTGACTGCTAAGAGCATAATGCTGGGGTGAAGGGGGTACAAAAACAGGTGTCCAGAGCAGGGCTGAAAGGGAACGGAAGTTATCTAGGAAAGCCAAGACAGAGGGCCTGTCAAGAGTGACAGAGAGAGGGGAGTAGACTTGGGGTGGGGAGTGGGGCAGAAAAGGGCAGTGGTGAAGGCCACACCCACACTTGTTGAACTCAGAAGAACCCTTAGCATTTGCATTGAGCAGGAAGGAGAAATGAAGGAAGACTGAGGCATTCCTCAGTCTGCTTAGCATTTAGCATATTTACATAAGTCCATAGGATGTCCATTTCATTCCATATGAGAGGACAATGGCGTAAGAATATTTAATTTGTCAGAATGTCCATGTGTCAATCTGTGTTTTCAATGACCTTCTGCCAGAGCCAATCTATAACCCATGTTCAACAGCAAAAAGGCATGGAAAAACGAAGTGGCTGGGCATCCGTAAGAACAAAGAAATGGAATCAACATTTGGAGTGGGATGGGGACAGTCAAGGAGTCCATAAGGACTGACTGGTGACATCAAGCAGAACTCAGCCTGTGGGAACAGCAAGAACACTGACTTCCAGAAGGAGTGGAGAGATTCTGGAACAGGAAGATGTCATTGTCATCTGCAGAATCTGGACTCGTTGGAGAGTTCACCTGAGTTTGACAGAACAACAGAAATGGCCGGGGTCTGATGGAGATAGCCTGACGGCTCAGGCTTCCCCTCCCCACACTGGCCTGGGCTGTACAGCTTGGTTACCTACTTCCTTTTTAGATGTAGCTACTAGAAAATGTTAACTTACACAGGCACCTCATGATTGTGGCTCATATGACATTCTTCCTGGACAGTACTATTCTAGGCAGAAGCTCACTGTAATTGCCTGGTGATGACCCTGTTATTCATCCACATGGCTGCAAAGATCAGGTTCCCACTCTGCTTCCTATTTCCTGAGAATCAGCCAATATAGAAGAGTGAATTTAGCGCATCCCAACTGATGTGGGGGCTCCTGGTTCTGACTCTTTCCAGTCATTTAACCACTCGATTGCTTGGTGCCTCAGATTCCTGTACGTAACATGAGGATATGCACTGCCTCACGGAGATGCTCCTGGTGCCCGTGGTTGTCCACAATCTGACTCCAGATTGCCTTCCAGACCCACCTTCCACACAGCCTGGCGTCCGCACACCCTTTCTCTGAGCCTCTGAGCCTTTCCGTTGTTTCTGCATCCTAAGCTTGCTAGTGAATTAGTTCATGATCAAAAGCTTTAACCACTTAAAACACTTTGAGCAGTGTCTGTCACATAAAAAGGGATCAACAAATGTGAAACAAAGTTTACTAAGACCTACAACAATAACAGATACAAAAATGCATTTTCCCTAGTTGGATCTATGGCTACTTCTCCACCCTACATATCAAGTCTTATCTTCCCTATTTGATTCTGAGCTCTCCGTGTTGGAGCACTTCCCCGCAGCCACTCTGGACAGCTTGCTTAGCCCTAGAACATAGTAGCCATCTAGCCAATATTGAGGGAAGGGACTGAGGGTTTTCCCCATCTCATCTACCATTAGCCCAGCGGCCCATGGGACTGGCTAATTTTTCTCCAGAATAGAAACTCTTCAGCATCCTTCCCCATCTTCTGGGCTTGCAGACACAGAGCAAACAGCTTTTGGCAAATGTCAACGTGGTTTCACGGAAACAAGTCCTAGATTTTGTCTGCCCCAGGCTCCTCTGTGGAGCCTTGCCTGTGCTGTGGCTGCTGGAAAGGAGCCTTTTTTGTGTTCTCTTGGTGGTGTGACGAGGTCCACATTCCAGGCCTCCATGGGGAAGGCAATCAACTCAGATGTCCCTTTTTTCTAAAACGGAGGGGCACATGGATTACCAAAATCTCAAAAGAAAATCAGATCATGTGAAAGGAGGTCCCTTCCTAGTTTTATTTCCCTCGATGCTTTGTCGGGCAAAAGAAAAAAGATATATTAGGGGTTCCACATTTTAAGAAAAATTCGTAAAGCTCTCAAAGAACTTTATGAGAAGAATAAAGTGCAAGAAAAATCGATCTAGACAGTAATTCTAAGTAACCACGCTTTGAAATAGTTTTAACCTGAATGTTAAAGAGGGGCAGAGACCAAGGAAAAAACTTCCAGATGTGTAATAACAACTCAAAAATCATTCCTCAAGGTCTGACTTGAAT
>NW_011494876.1:11492229-11506822 GCF_000754665.1 Bison bison bison
TGACTTGAATCCTTCTTGCTTCGCTATTGTCCGAGTCCCCACCCATGAGATGGCCCCAGCCCACGTGTTCCTTCAGCCCCCATTCTAACACATGGATCCCAGCATGCTGGGAACCACATAAATGTTGAATCAGCATCAGTTAGTCTACCAGAAGTCACAAGCCGGTGGCAAGGACAAAGTGACTGAGAAACACTTGGAGAAAGACTACAGACAGCCCAGCTATCAACAGAAAAGTCCTGCTTGAGCAGCTTTGCCAATTAAACCAAAGCCAGTCTGCTGAGTAAGGCTCCTACATCTGAGCTGTTTTTGGAGACACTTCATGATTCACACCCAAATCATACAAGATGAAAGAAAATACTGGATAAATCAAGCCAAATATTAAGTTTGGGGGGAAAATTTTATTGGACAAATTAGAAAAATATTGGTATTGTGCTTCAGGAAACCCACTTCTTTCCTCTGGCTGCAGGGGCAGAAACAACCTCAGTGGCAGATGGAGAGGGAATAGGAGTTATTTTAAGTGAGTCGGCTCCGTCCCCCATGCTGGCCACAATCTCCCACTCACACCCACTGTGCTAATCTGGCAGCCTCGGCCAGAACCGAGGGCAACATCCATTTGTAACAAGGATTTAACTGTATGACTGGGCTTGGAGAAGGCCTGTCAGGTTGGAGTGAGGATTCCCTGCTAGAGCTGGCCAAGCACGCTGCTGCTGCTGGTTGTCCCCAGCTGTGGGTGAGGCTCTGACTGGGTCCGTAGACATCTGGTGCAGACACCAGGTTTCTGGGGGAAGTGCCCTAATTACATAACATTATCCTGAAGGATCCAAAGTAACTGGAAATGAAACAACGACTTTGGAGGATTCTTTCATTCCTTCTCCTTTGAAGTCCCTCCTCTGTGCTGAGTGACTGGTGGTGAGGGAGAAGGAGGGAGTCAGTTTTCTGCTTTTGTTGTTCAGGTGAACAAGACAGAGACAAATAAACTACCTGTACGCGCCGAGCTGGGCTGTTCCCCCATGCGGACTGATTCTCAACTGGCATACTTTAGCTACCGCAGCTGCTAGCATATCCTCAGTGCTACTTTAAAAACAGACAGACAACAGTAACAAAACACTTAGGTTCCCTGGGCTCACACAGAACCTCCCAGTACAGCTACGGTTTGCTTTTCTTCTAGCTCAGAGCTGACCAAGAAAAATAAGGGTGTGAATGTGTGAGAGACAGACAGACAGAGAGAGAGACAGAGCGAGGGGGAGAGACAGACAGGCACAGACAGGCGTAGCTGAGGTTGCACAGACTAAGTTGATGTCAAGTTGAAAGTAGAACTGCATGCAGACTGTATGATCCCAAGGACTCTGTCTGTTTACTCATGTGTGTGTGGATACAATCCCTCACTGATGTTTATCATGATAACCTGAACAAGGTGAATAATTAAAAATGTTCTTTAAATCCAGCCCCCACCCCCGCAAGCATCCACCATCACCGAGTCCTTGCAATCTTTATAGCAGTCAATAAAACATAAACAGAATGCCCACAGAACTGCCACGGTCCCCACAATATCCTGGGGCTTGATTTGTCACACAAGGCTCTTTACTTGTATTATCCCATTTACACTGACAACCCATAATATTATACTTTTTAGTTATGACAAGATTACAAGAGAAAATGATGCTCAGAAAGGCTGTGTGACTTGCCCAAAGTCACACAGCTGGTTTATGATGGGACTAGGAATCAAGGATAACCTATGTACTGCTGAAGCTGAATTCCTTCCACTTCACTGCTGTCTTTTTCCCAGCAGGAAAATACAAAACTCAGGGAGGGTTAACATCCACTATTGATTACACAGATGGGTTAGTTCACAGAATCCTCAACAGTGGGCATCACACCAAACCTCTTCTAAATACGTCATGGCCTCAGTGTCACAGATGGAAAAAATGAGATAGATGGTCCATTGACCTGGCCACTCCTGATGTTCTTATTGTGGGTCAGCTTCAAAAAGCTTCATCTAGTTTGGGTCCTCAAAAGTGAGATGTGCGGCATTTGCTTGGGCCACCGCATTTATGGGAATCTGACCCTAGCTGCCATTTCCAGTGAAATCATTCATTGCAGTGTTTCAACAGAGAGAACAGAAATGACTTGGATCTGTGGGTATTTGCACTGTCAGGAGATGATCAGTGTTGACTGGTTGGCCTATTCTTCTAAGAGCCTTTCAGCTGCCCTCTCAGCGGCTACAGTTCTGAAGTCCATGAGATGGATTATTTGCAAACAGGCCATTTGCTGCATGACCAGGAGATGTGAAAGACCAGAAAGTCTCTGAAATGACTGCACAGATGGGAGCTGCTCACTTCCACATTATAGAGAAAGGGAAGGTACCCTGGTGACCCTTCTGACATCTGGTTCCATTTTATTCCTTCTTTAAAAGCTGATAAATAGGAAAGTTAATTCATTCACTGGCAGAAGATCCAGGTTTGATTGCTTCATTTACTCTGATTCACTCCAACTTGGAATAAATAAGCACTAGGAGCCTACTGTCAGCCACATCAAACATATTTCTCCTACCACCCTCAACAAGCAACCCCAACTGCAAGACTTAGAAATGGGTACTGTGCTAAGCTTTTTAAACTTAAATACACTTTTAGACTTAAATATCCTTAAAAAGTTAGGTAGGTTTTTCAGTCAGACTTTTCAGCAATTCTGAATTAAGTTTGGAATCAGCTAACCAGTTAATTCAATCCTTTTTTGATAAAAAGCTTGTTGAAGTCAAGTATTACCTTAAGTTGCATCCTGAAGCATGCATATGGGATCCATATGATGTGGCCATGACTCCATTAATACCAGGGCGATTAGAGCAAAGTTGGATGGTGATGGAGCTAAAACACGAACTTCTTCTAAACAATGATTCAAGGGAGAAGCAAACTGGTCCACAAGATGTTTCACAAATAAACGTTTGCATAGCAGGCACTGCTGATATTTTCTAATTTTGATGAAAGGAAAAAAGACATGTGGAGTGGATGGGTATGTGTGAGTGTGTGTGTGTGCATGTGTGCACAGCTATAGGAAATGAACTATACTTTCTTAACATTCAAAAGCAGAGTTTACTATATTACTCTTTATACTTTTATATCTTCTTTAAAATTGGCTAACCACAGACCAAAAGGGATGTCTTTTTGTCAACACATTGCAACTAGATCAGGGGTGCAGACATGTGGTGCCCTCTCTGCCATGCCCCTCCAGAATCCACAGTGCACCAAATCTGGCTGCCCTTCAGAATCCTCCTAAACACAGTGCTCCAGGCAGCCTCTCCCCAGGGATCAGAATGGACCATGCTATTCTGGGCTGTCTTGGACTAGGCCTAACTCCACTCACTTCAAAGAGAGCTAAAACGATGCTGAAAGAAAATGGTTACATGTCAGCTCACTAAACAGTGCTACTGGATACAGCACAGGCAGGACAAGGGGGAAAATCTCAACGGTTTCAATGAAACACAAAAGATATTGTTGAGTATCTTCAAACCAGCAGGCACCGGGCTTGGGTAATGTTCCAACTCCATCATGATGAATTTCCAGGGATCTTGACTCTTATTTGTTGTATCAAATGTAATTTTCAAGAAGTTGGTCTCAGGACTTCCCTGGTGGTCCAATGGTTAAGAATCCGCCTGCCCATGCGGGGCACACAGGTTTGACCCCTGGTCTGGGAAGACGCCACATGTCACGGGGCAACTAAGCCCGTGGGCAGCCCCCACTGAAGCCTATGCACTCTACAGCCGGTGCTCCACAGCCAGAGCAGCCACTGCAACGAGAAGCCTGCGCACTGCAGCCAGAGAAAGCCTGTCCACGGCAGTGAAGGCCTAGCAAGTTCCAAAATGAATAAATAAGTAGATCGTTTTTTTTTTAAGTTGGTTTCAGGCTGGAGGGTGAGAGATCATTTGTTTCATAAAGCTACCTATTATGATGTATATTTCAAACTGAACAGAGTTTAAAAATTTTACATATATTGGCAAACATGAAATAAATAAGTTGCAAGACATATATGGATTTATATGTAAAAACATGATAGCAAATATATTTACCCTATATTATTTGCATATGATATGTCAAAATGCTAGTTATAAACTATTAAAACAGCTTTTCACAGACAGTATTATGAATTGAGCATTTCAAGTGAAAACTGCAAAGTGTCACCACTGTAGAACTGAAGAAAACCTTTTAAAATCATAAAAGGAGAAACACAGAAATAAGTATTTCTCTTACCAGTGGTCTGAGTTCTGGATGCGTCAGGATATATCCATTATTTGTGATTGCAAAGGCATAGCCATGAATCCCTAACTGTAAGAAGAAGTGAGAAAGAAACCTTCATTAGCTTGCTCCCTGGTGAATTCACAAAGCAGAAAGCAGCCCGACATTTAGTAATTTACAGCTTAAACTTGGCATTCATAACCCTTATCAGCACAATATTTCATTAAAATGAATGCAAGGCACTGATCCTTGACATTTGGTGGAAATGAAGACCTGTCACAGGATAAGCTCAGCAAATAGCACAATTTAAAATGTCACAGACCCATGTTGGCATCCAAAGACCCCACTTTGATTTATTTAAAATGAAAACAATTATAATTTTTAAAAAGCAAGTGGCTAATGTTTCTGGAGACTCTATGTCCAAGTGAACAGAATTTTGTCAACCTGGGTGTCTTTTCTCTACCTGAGATAAGTAAGGCAAGAGGGGCCTCCCTCTGATGCACCCTAGGCTCCCGACAATTCCATACCCCCAAGGCCATCTCAAGCATGCATTCTCCTAGGCAGTCATTTTCCGTAATTCTTCAAGGAGAAAAGTGTCCCCACAAGCCTATATAGGAGCCTGCCAACCCCTTTTACATCCTTTCGTCTTTAAACTGTGAGGCCACCAAGCTTTCCCATGCATGCTTCCATGACACAAAGCCTGGGTAATTTTCTATGCAGAGCCTCACTTAATTTATGTTTTCTGACTAAATAGGACTATGGGAAATAGTTTGAGAGCAATGAAATGTTTTATTAGCTTTAAAAAGTATGTAATCAAATTTAACACTGCACTTATTTAAATAATAATCCCAGCTTTTTGACAATATTTCTATTACACAGTTGAATGCATCCATTGGCTACAATAAATTGACCTACAAATCATTCATGTATTAAAATGGCCTCTGGCATAAAACCCATACTGATCTCTCTCTCTGAAGAAAGAAAATGTAACCCACTTTTGCCAGAGCAGTGAAAGGGGAGAAGAAGAAAAAATCCTTTTTCCCAATGAGTTATTTCATAGTCCTGAGCCCTCACTGTTATTTTCTTTAAAATTCTCTGCTGCTTGCATTCTTGAATATGATACTATTAAATGATCCAGACAACAGAGTTTACAAACCAAGAATGACCCTGTCTGCTTGTTAGCTTAACGTCAAGGTGATGTGAAATTAACTTCAGAGAATTTAACACCGGCAATTAAAAGTATTCCTTGCATTACAAAAAGCAAATATGCACGTGGTAGTCAAGGGCAACAGACATTTTCTTCTGGAGTTACCTTACACAGCAAGTCTTAATAAGATTCTACTTGATTCTAATGATAAAAGTATATTTCATTATGCTGTGAAAGATAAACCAGAGATTTCCTATCCTTTGAGATGTATATCGTCTCTTTTCATCTTGTCTCTTGGAAAAATGTCAGACACAGTCAGCACTGCATTAATTACCTTTATTATGTCCCTGTTTAATACAGACTGAGGAGTCAAAATGGACTCAGAGAGTTTGACTTTTTCCATTAAAGGCAAAAGTGGTCTTTGGTTGGAAATTCAAACTCACGATGAGACCAAACAAATGATATTTTATAGTCAACTAATATATTCAGTGGCTTCTAATGTACATTCCTTCACTTCTTGGTTTGCCTGTAGGAAGCAATACTCAAAAGAAAGTAAAACTCCATGCATATGCCCCCTCCAAGCTCTCTACTTTTCTTGTGTAGCACTTATCTAAGTGATAATCAATTATTTGTGAGGTTGACTATAAATAGTCAAGATATCAGTCAAGGCCTTTGCTTATTTAAAGCCTATCTCCCTGCCAGAATATAAGTTCTGTGACAGCCAAGGTCATACCATGCAGTTATAGAGGGATGGCTAGGATGAAGGGAAGAGGGGTCAAGAAAGGAGGAAGCAGGAAAGGAGGAAGAAGGGAAGTAACAGAAGCTGAATTGAGTGCAGATCCTACAAAAGTATCCTGAACTCTGCTTCTTTCCTGGGATGCAGAGACTGAGGTGACCTTCCCACCCAATGTCCTCCACTCATTGTTTAGCTGCCATCTTGCTTCCTTGTTGCTCACTCACATTTCACTCTCCCAGAACCTGCCTCTGTCATGCCCCCTCGCCCACCAAAATGCCACCAGAACTCCTTTCTCTACAGTTGCCAGTGGCCTCCTAATTGCCAAACCATATAGAATGTACCCTCTTTTCCTGGTTGTCTTAGCCTACTGCCCCCTCTTCCTTGACACTCTAATCCCTCAGTTTCCAGGCCCCACACTCCTGGATTCCCTCCCTTTCGTAGGATCCTCGTCCTCTACTCACCCTGGAAGCAGTAAGCTTCTGTCCCCAGTGCTCCTTGTCTGCTTTAGCTCCTTCTCCTCCAGCATGATTCATCAACCACCTGGATGCTGTTGACCTCCAGATCTGTGCTCCAGCTTTGGCCTCTCGCCTCAGTGGTAGACCCCAGGGTTCAAGTGTCTCTACCTGGACATCACACAGGTGCCCAGACTCGCCCAGTCCAACGTGGGCCCCTTCCCTTAGTGCTGCTCTCCCTGCACTTCTCTCTCAGTTGGTGGCACCACCAACCACCCACCCAACTCTCAAGTTAGAAACTAAAGAACCATCCCTAGATCCCTTTCTCTCTTTCATCCCCAACTTGTTGACCTAAGTAATCACTAAGTTTTTCTCCAGAAATCATTTAGATTCATCTCTGCTTCCCCACCTTACCATCCATGTAGATTTAATATAGCAGATTTCCACCATGGTCCTACCTGTTCTTTCTGCCTCAAAGCTTGGCCTCAACAAAGTTATCCTTCAGATTAATCAAAGTCAAAGGTAACTCTGACTCTGTTGTTCCCCTTTGTAAAACCCACTAAAGACCTCTTTTATGTGTAGAAAGTTAAAGTGAAAGTCTCTCAGTCATCTCTGACTCATTGTGACCCCATGGACTACACAGTCCATGGAATTCTCCAGGCCGTAATACTGGAGTGGGTAGCCTTTCCCTTCTCCAAGTGATCTTCCCAACTCAGGGAGTGAACCCAGGTCTCCTGCATTGCAGGTGGATTCTTTAACAGCTGAGCCACAAGCGAAGCCCCAAGAAAACTGGAGTGGGTAGCCTGTCCTTTCTCTAGTGGATCTTCCTGATCCAGGAGTCAAACTGGGGTCTCCTGCATTGCAGGCAGATTCTTTACCAACTGAGCTAAGCCATCAGGGAAGCTCTCTTTAACTTTCATGTGTGAGATAGAATCTACGGGTCTATCCATCAGGTCTCCCTGGGGTCTGGCCCCTACCTACTTACCCAGCATTTCCTTCCTCCACTCATTGCCTCTCAAGAGCTCATGACAGCAACAATAAACCCCCTGCAGCTTTTTTCTCCCACTGAGACCTTTACTCAATGAATGCAAGCTGTCCAGAGCACTACTCCTTCCCACTTCTCCCCAGCTATGAGCTCAGCCTCATGATCTTCTCCTATAAACATGTCTCTCCTGTTGCGCCCTCCTTTCCATATCATGTCTCCATAAAACTCTGAGAATTTTTCCATTACTACCTTCACCTTAATGCATGAAAATGCCACACTTCCTTTTCTGCCCGCTTCTCAACCCTAGCTGGATGTCTTTCCTTCATCTGCCTTATTCTAGACACTCCCCCATCAGAATGGGCTCTCTGTGGGAAAGGAAGCCTCTCATTCATCTTTTGACTGTTCCAGCCTCTAGCATAATGTCTAGCACATGGCAGGTGCTCCAGTTAAGGTCTGCATGTATTTAAGATAGTCATCACTTTACCCAAATATTACCTCATTCATCTTTAAAATTTGAGCTAGAGTAAATATCGAACGTAAGCTGAAAAGGAGAAGCTGATTTGCTATGGGTGGACATAGTCAGTCCTCCTCAAGCCTGTACCTGAGAAAGTCTTCTTGACATTCAGAAACTATCTGGTTAAAATCCTTCCCAGGAGAACAGTGAGAAAATAACATCAGAATGTTTTGTTGGTTCGTTGACTGCAAATGGATATAACCTAATGTAGATGGAAGAAGAGAAACTTAGCAAATTTCAAAACACATTCCCCATTCTGTGGATGAGTCTCTCAAAAAACCTAAAACTTGTAGATGGCAATGTCCAACATTTGCTTAGGGCCTCAAATCAATATACAGATGAAATCTCTAATTTTTGTTTCATCTGAAATACAACTAGCCATTCTGTCCATTCTAACATGCAGTCCCGTGCCGCAGTCAGAGAGCAGATGGGACACAAGGCCTCCCGGCACTTGGGGCTGCCAAAGGGGCCCCCATCCTGAAGCACGCTCTCCTGGTGGCCAGAGGCCTTGTGGTGCAAAAGCCTGGGGAAGGAGGTGCTTCCCTTCCAAGTGCAGAGAATCGGGACTAATGAAGTGAACCCAATTATAAAATGGCTCTTTACATTAACAGAGGCTGTGGTGTCTGGAAATTATTGCTGGGGTGTCTGGAATTCTTAATAAAAATTACAGGAAGTCTGATTGCTTGTGGGAAAATCTGTGAAGCTAATGGAAAAGAAAGAATTCTATCAATATCTTCTGGGAAAACCACACGAGCCAAGAGCTGACTCATCTTTACAAGGTGTTAATCAAGAGAAAAAGGTGTGATCTGCACTCTGATCCCTGGAGCTCTCCTCTCCTAGATGAGAGAGCCCCATTCACCCACGGTTCACTCCAGCTGCCATGGACACCTCTTCCCACAGCTCTGGTGGGGACCAGAGGAAGGGCAACTTAGATTAAGGTATGCCACCTGGGTCTCTGGTTCCCAGACCCTTTGGGGAAAGCAGCTAATTTTCTGTAGCTGATCTTCTTCTTATCCCCTTATTACACTTTGTTTCCTTCATCATTTACTTGCTGAGTTATAACGAGAAATAATAAGAGTTATTTCACATATCTTCATCTAAAAATGAGACCAAGTGGTACTTGTTTCATGGGAGTGTAACGAGGATTCAGTGGGAACAGTGAATATAAAGCACTTTTACCATACTAAACACACAGTGAAAAGTTCAGTGAATGTCTTATTGTATTATTTTAGCTACTAATTTTTTTAATATATTTTAACTATTACTATTATTGTCCTTTATCGTTTCTTATGGCTCTAGGCTTCAGTTCAGGTCAGTCAGTTGTGTCCAACTCTTTGCAAGCCCGTGGACTGCAGCATGCCAGGCTTCCCCCATCACCAACTCCCAGAGCTTGCTCAGACTCATGTCCATCAAGTCAGTGATGCCATCCAACCATCTCATCCTCTGTCGTCCCCTTCTCCCACCTTCAATCTTTTCCAGCATCAGGGTCTTTTCCAATGGGTCAGTTCTTCACATCAGGTGGCTAAAGTATTGGAGTTTCAGCTTCAGCATCAGTCCTCCCAGTGAATATTCAGGACTGATTTCCTTTACGATGGACTGGTTGGATCTCCTTGCAGTCCAAGGGACTCTCAAGAGTCTTCTCCAACACTACAGTTCAAAAGCATCAATTCTGCAGCACTCAGCTTTCTTTATGGTCCAACTCTCACATCCATACATGACTACTGGAAAAAACACAGCCTTGACCGGATGGACCTATGTTTACAAAGTAATGTCTCTACTTTTTAATATGCTGTCTAGGTTGGTAATAGCTAAAGCATGCACTGCTAGTTTGAGACTTGGCAAGATATTTAAATTTTCTGAGTCTCTTGTTTCTTTAGCCAAGGATAGCAGTGTCTACTGCATTAAGTGAGATAATGCTATAAAGATCTTAGTACATTGTCTAGTAGAAGAAGCTTTGAAAAACAAATTCACAGGGTAATTGTTACCATTTCCTATATGTTCTGGGCTCCCAAGGTGGCTCAGTGGTAAAGAATCCACCTGCCAGTGCAGGAGACATGCATCCCAGGGTCAGGAAGATCCCCTGGAGGAGGAAATAGCAACCCACTCCAGTATTCTTGCCTGAAGAATCCCATGGACAGAGAAGCCTGGTGAGCTATACAGTCCATGGGGTTGCAGAGTTAGACACAACAGAGTGACCAAGCACACACACACCTATATGTTCATCCTTTCTGGATTTACTGGGCATATATTAAATAGTGGCCCTGTATCTGGGCTTCTACATCTTATTTGATGCTAGAGGCTTAAGAGTGGTAAAGGTTGGATGCTCTTTCTTAAACAGTGAGCCAGCAATTCTGGGCCTCTAAGTCTAAGGATTTCAATAAGAGTAAAGTCCACTATCTTTATGGGCCTCAAATAGCTCCCTAACCCCCTGACTTTCCACCTCTAGGGAGCTAAACAGTTTTCAACATGTGCTTTTGTGAGTTTGGGTCAACCAGATGTCGTGTTACACTCTGGAAACTGAACTCCAAATGGAAAAGCTCTTTTGGTGAAAGAACCTGGCTGTCAGAGCTCCAGGGTGATAGCAGGAAGAAAGACCTTTGTCATCTCAGTAAACCCAATCAGAAAATTTATTTTGTTAATGAGGCCACCTTTTGTAGCCTGGATACCTGATTTTAGCTTAGAGTTGATTTCCTTTGATTATGAAGGTAGCTTTCTAATTTGATCACCTAAATGGAATCAGCACATGGGAACAGACACACCTTGCTTATTCAAAGAAGTTTCCTCTTCTAGGAGTGGATCAGGTTCTAAGGACCATCTAGGAAGCACTGGGAAGAACCTGACCTTATGGGTTCTCTCAGAAGCCTGGGCCAAGAGGTAGAAGTGCAGCATGGGCTTCTGGAAAGTGGTGATGTGCTGATGTCCACAGCTAAGGGGAGCCTGAGAAGGCGGGGGTTCACACCTTGAGTCCGAACAATCCCCTATGGATCTCACTCCTCAGCTCTCTATCCAATCTTCGCATGACCTATTTTGCTTTCTTAGGAAAAACACCATACAGTGAAATGATTTCAGGTGGCATGTAGACCCTGTATTTAAGCTTTCCTACTCCACCCTCTCAACTATCCCCAGAATTCAAAACAAACTTACACTTCTCTTACTGCCATAGGTTTAATGTAGCACTACGAAAGGAATATTAATTCGTACCCCATTACCTTTCAGGATAAAAGGAATATTTATTCAGTAGAAGCAGGGACCACTTTTATTTGTGCCTCATTGGGTTTCTGTTAAGAAGCAACAGATTTTAGGGGATCCTCAGATTGGGGTAAGTCAAGACTGGCTTAGAAAATCATCAGAGGTGTAAGACCTGTATAGTCCTGCAGACTTGTGTAGACTTTCACAGGCCTATACAAACCTGGGTGGGCGCATGTAGACCTAATCAGATCTTCCTGGACTGTTATTATTCTACCAAAACAAAACAACACAGAATCCGCTAGAAAGAGTGGGTTTCCTTCAAGCTTTTCTTGTCACTATGGCAAGCTGTGAGATTATCTCGTGCATCTGGCTCTCAACTCTTAATTAAGCGATGCATTACCTTATATTTAGGGATGGTCTTCAGAAGTTCTTTCACTGGGACATCTGTGCCGACCACACCAAGAAGAATGCCTTTTGATCTCTATTGAAAAGAAACATTAAACAATAAAAACAACAGAATGTTAATTTGGCAGAATAAATATAATGTCCTGAAAAGTCACACACCATAGGCACTGTCTGGAGCCTTCTTCAAACTGAGAGAAATTGAAGCTTAATCCAGATTTGCAAGAGGTAATTTCTATTCCCTACCCAAAACATTCCTAGGAAAGAATGGCAGCTTCTCAGGCCAAACATTGCCTATTATAACCCTCAACACACACCCTAAGAACCATTTCCTTTTCTCTCCTGAAAATTAAGAATCTGAAGAGGCCAAGGAGTTTCAATCATTAATCAGCTTCTCTTACAGAAACTTTTTACAGGAAACACTTAGCATGTTAACTATGTTCTCAATTTATACTGCCATCTGGTGCCCAGGAGAAAGAGACTAAATAGCCAGAGAAAGATGCAAAAACCCTAACATTTTTCCAGACAGTTGGAACCAAGGACTGGGGTAAAGGCATAGGCCTCTAGGGTTCCAGGTCCCAAGGTCAACGTGATGTGCTATACTTTCTGATGTCAGAAAGGGCTTTCTAGAATAAGATACACATTGCTACTATCCTGTCTGCTGTTTCACCCCAATGCAACTGCCCCCAGAACCTCAGGCCATGTTCCTATTTGGAAATAGGGTCTTTGTAGATGTATTTAATCAAGGATCTCAAAGTGAAATTATCCTGGACACAGGATGGGGCCTGTATCCAACAATTTGTGTCTTTATAAGAGGAAAGGATACAGAGATAAGCAGAGAAGAGGGCCCTGTGAAGACAGAGGTGGAGACTGGAGTGGGCAAGGAAGGAGTCTCCCCTACAATCGACTTCTTAATTTTAGACTTCTGGCCCCTAGAATTGTTAAAATACACCTCTATTGTAAGCCATCCCATCTATAACACTTCACTGTCACAGCCCTGGGGATCTAATTCAAGGTTGGGACCTATAAATGAGAGTGAGATCATCCCATCACAATCAAGGATTCTTTCTGGAGATTTCCTTCCTCTGGTCATTTAAACACTTCAATTTTGGAAAAGTGGTGCATACTGTAAAAAGATGCCTGCTTCAATTCCTCTCATCTATTCTTGATTTCATGATTCTAACAGCAGGATTAACAGTGAGGAAAAATTATACATCCTCCATCCTTAAATTAAATAAGTAAATAAAGGTCACCAGAACTTGAGTCAGAGAGGGGCTGAGTTAACGACCCCCTTAGCATCAAGAAGGAAATCCAGTCACTGTACTCACAGTCTCATTCTGCTTACTAAACACAGGCATGGCGACCGTGGTCATCAGGACGGGGCCCTGATCATCAGCAAGCTGGATGGAGAAAGAAAAGCCAGTTACCTGAGAATAGTCTGGAAAAAACAGTACCAGGGGCCATACCTTTTCACTATCTCATCCCTTCCTGACCAGGGGCTGTTGGCAATGGACCAGTGTCCACTCAAGTCTTTATAGCTTAGGTGGGAGGACAATGTTCCTCTACCTGGATGTGCTAATGAGGATCCTAGCCTCTCCTCACGGGTGGGGGAAACAATGATAGCTACCATCAGTCACTCCAGCTGATCTGTTTACTGCATTCAGCCATTTGAGTTCAAATAAAGCCCTGTTTGGATCCTAGTGATTCATTTTATTTTATTACTACAGATTGATTTTATCATTTTACTTTACAGACTTTATGTTCAATATGTGCAATATTAATGCTTCTCCTTAATGTGGAAATTGAGGATCAGAAAGCATGAGCATAAGGGGTTTTATGAGTTGCCCCTGCTGCAAACAATGGAATCTGGAAGCATTTATTCTCCCCAAGGTAGCTGAGTCATGGCCCTTTTGAATCTCTACATATATCTGCATGCCAGTCCCAGATGGAAAACAAACAAAATGAAAAAATAACTTATCCATTTCATCCCTGAATCACTGGTAACTGAAGCTGAACATTCCTCCTGGAAGAACAACCCTTGAATCTGGCTCATAGTATACTTCTGTAACTCATTGAACTGCATACAAGTGCACTGAGACCCACCATCATATCTGTCTTTCACAACAGTGTCAGGAGAAAGGTATAAACCCCTACCTTGCTCTGTGAGCAAATGGGGAAACTGAGTCTTAGATAACAGTAGGCTTTGGTCCAAGACAAACCTGGTTCTAGTTCTCAGCTTTGAATCTTTATCTAACCCTTCATGTTCTCATATAAAATAACACCAACTATTCCTCAGCATTGTTGCCATGAAGATAAAATGTGAAACTGTCCATCAAAGTACTTGGCATCTGCAAGTGCTCAAAGGATGTTAGTTTCCTTTCCCTGCCTTCAAGATCACATGGCTAGCAAGTAGCAGAGTCTCCAGGAAGATTAAGGCATGTGGCACTGACGACAGGGACCAAAATTGGCCAAAATTGGCCAATCAGTAGGAGAGGTTTACTTCCTGGTTTCATAGTCTATTCAAGCTTCAAATAAAGCAACCTGTGAATGAGAATCCACTATCTTCAGGCTGGAGTGTTTTCTGATGTTTGGGCACTTTTGTGTCACTTTTAATTTCACAGAAAAGAAGGTGTTGTTCCCTCAGTCTTTTTTGAAAAGACTATTATAAGCAGACGATCCTGAAATCTAGAGGGTCCTATGGACTGAGGTCCCCATGGACTGGCAGGCCTCCTGAGAACAGGTCATTAAATTTGGTCAATATTTTACCAGTCTTCTTCTTCCAATAGGTTATTTGAGCAATAGGACAGCATTTCTTGTGATGTAGTATGAAGAAGCGGCAGCATCTTCAGCATCTGAGTGCCCTGCTGCTGCTGCTGCTGCTAAGTCGCTTCAGTCGTGTCCGACTCTGTGCGACCCCATAGACGGCAGCCCACCAGGCTCCC
>NW_011494876.1:11506922-11507064 GCF_000754665.1 Bison bison bison
CTGTTTCCCCATCTATTTCCCATGAAGTGATGGGACCAGATGCCATGATCTTCGTTTTCTGAATGTTGAGCTCTAAGCCAACTTTTTCACTCTTCTCTTTTACCTTCCTCAAGAGGCTCTTTAGCTCCTCTTCACTTTCTGC
>NW_011494876.1:11507164-11516345 GCF_000754665.1 Bison bison bison
GGGTTGCCATTTTCTTCTCCAATGCATGAAAGTGAAAAGTCAAAGTGAATTCGCTCAGTCGTGTCCGACTCTTAGCGACCCCATGGACTGCAGCCTACCAGGCTCCTCTGTCCATGGGATTTTCCAGGAAGAGTATTGGAGTGGGGTGCCATTGCCTTCTCCGATCTGAGTACCCTAAAAATGCATAATTCCAAACCTTCTCCAGATTCTCTGAATCTGAATCTTTATTCTAATAATTAGTATGCATATTAAAATTCAAGAAGCACTGTTAAAAGGAAATCCTTTCCACCATCAATAATGATGACAGTTGAAGAGAAACTTATATGAGTTGGGAAAACCCTTAACAGAGACAGAGAAAACCATGTTTTTATCCGTTTTACCTGTATGTCAAGATGGGCCTATTCCTCCATGACAAGCAAAACAATGCAAGAATCTCATGATCCCTCAAGGACTGGAAATTCATGATGTGACAGTAAATTTTATGTAGCAACCTGATTAGGCAATGGTCATTAGCTCAAACAACAGCGTAGATGCTGTGAATGTAGTTTTTAAATGTAATTAACACTTAAACTAGTTGACTTTAGAGATGGCCAAAATGATGGAGTAGGAAGACTCTGAAATCACCTCCTCCCGAGGACAAACCAAAATTACAACTACTTACAGGGCAATTATCTATGAGAACAACCTGAAGACTAGCAGAAAAGATTTTCTACAACTGAAGACATAAAGAAGGAACCACAGTGTGATGCATAGGAGGGGCGGAGTCGTGATAAAGTCGAGACCCACACATCCACGCCAGCATTTACAAATGGAGGAACACCATAACTGTCGAGGCACTCCCCAAGGAGCAAGTGGTCTGAGCTCCAGGCTCCTCAGCCCAGGGGCCCTACACTGGGAAGTCAAGACCCCTGAACATGTGGCTTTGAAAATCAGCAGGACTTATCTTTAGAGGAGGCATGGAGTTATAGGACATGGAGATTCTGCTCTTAAAGAGCACTCGCAAAATCTCACACTTTTCAATTCCCAGCACAGAGGCAGTAATTTAAAAGAAACCTAAGTCAGACGTCTTACTTATCCTCAGAATCTAAAACACAAAACAAACAAGCTAAAATAAAAACAAATTCACAGATAAACAGACAGATGACTGCTGGAGGGGAGGGGTGGAGGGTGGGAATAAAATAGGTGAAGGGGCTTAAGAGATACAAACCTCCAGCGATAAAACAAGTAAGCCATGGGGATGTAATACACAACATAAGGAATGTGGTCAGTAATATAATAATTTTGTACAGGGACAGATGGTTACTAGACATAGTGATGATCATTTCATAATGTTTGCAAATGTCAAATCACTATGTAGTACATCTGAAACTAAGATAATATTATAGGTCAACTATATTTCAATAAAAACTCAGTAGACTTTGATAAAGCAGATTACTCTCCATAATCTGTGTGTGTTTTAGCCAATCAGTCAAGGACTTAAGACAAAAACAGTTTTCCCAAGGAAAACGGAAGGAATTTTTCCCAAGGAAGAAGGAACTCTTCTTCCAGACTGTCTTGAGACCCAACACTGTAAAACCCCATTCTGCTGGAATTTCCAGCCCGCCGACCTGCCCTACAGCGTTCAGATGCGTCAGTCCCCAGCACGTACGTAAGTGGCAGTTGCTTAAAATATCTCCCTCCCCCTCTCTCCTTGTGTGTGTACTTATCTTACATTTAAGGGAAAAACATACACACGCATCGCTTATGGTTTTCTTTCTCTGGAGAATCAGGAGTAATACACATTTAATCATGTAATCTATTATTTGCGGCGGCCTAATTTTGGTACTAGTATAAATAAACAAACTATATATAATATTAATAACCAAATAATATTAACTATGAGATAATGCTGACAATCACTGTTGCAGGAACCAAGGCAACCAGTATATAACAGTTTCTGGAACCATGGTTCCAATACCTTGCTAAATATACTTAAAGTATACTATGGCCAACAAGGGGGGCATGCAATGCCATTTTCAAAGGCAGAACCAAGCCACGATGAATAATTCCCCCAGAATCAGAAACCTTCCCACATTCTGACTCCTTGAGTAAACCTTAGTGCTACACAGAAAACTGATTTGAACTGATCCATAACCCTGGGTAACTTCCACTCTGGAGCTCAAATCAAAATTTCAAGCAATGCCAATATGTACCATGGATGAAGTAAAAACATAGCCACTGACAATAATGAGAAATGAAACTTTTTCCTGCAAACAGTAAAAATCAGTTATAAGTCACTGGTAATTGTCCTGGCCCAAATACAAGATCAGGGGAAACTAACTTCTAAATATTAAGCCAGGATATAGTATCAACTTCATTCAGGGGCTAATTCCAAATATAATTAATGTACCATTACTTAAATTAAAAAAAAAAAAACCATAATACTGCATTTGCACAGAAACCATTCATTTTTAAACAGCCACAGGTAAACAAAGGAGATGCAGTGGGCTCAGTCTAGCCACTGCTATGAGCTCACATGCTCCTCTTTCAGGGACTGTTCTGGCTCAGATGTGCATTGGTTTGGCCAGAACCCTAACCTGTAGTTCTTCCGATCATACACCAACTCATCAGTATGGCCATGAGGGCTGGCAGCACTCCGGAAATAACACTTGCACAGCGTGAAGATGCTCTTCTGCACCCACCAGTTCCACCTTTCCTACTCTCCAGTGGGTCTGGGTTCTGCGAACCTTAAACATTTCGTGGAGAAGGAACATCAAATTGAAAGTTAATATGCACAGTAAGCACCTTTCGATTGAGAGGCATTCTGTACTCCTGCCACAGGAAAAAGCAGCTTGTGGCAAAAGGTTTTTTTCTTAAGACCACCCATCAAGAGTTACGCAGCCAACCACAGCCAGACACCCTCTGTCCCCACACCACACTAGAGGGTCCCTGCTTTTCTGTGGCTCCCTAACCTGTAAAGGCCACTGAGGCAAGAACACTGCCTATGATTCATAGACACGTCTTCCAAGAAAAATGCAGACATAAAGTCAACATTCATTTTCCAAGGTTAGGAATGGGAGAGGGGGGTCGCAATGGCCCATCTGGGCAAAATCCCATTAACTGAAGTCCAAGTGTGAATCCCAAAATGAACTGCCATTCAATTACACTTGCCCAGGCTTTGAACAGGCCTCTGAAATGCTTGGTTGTGGTATTCAGCTGTATAAAAAGTGTATATTATTCCATATCCTTCATTTCCTATGCTACATAATGGAGACCATTCTGGTATCAAAGGAAATGATGAATAATAATACCGAACATCTGGTTTATAAAACACAAACTTGCTCAACAGATTGACTGCTTCCTGTCAGCTTCCCAAGTTAATCATGCATGTGGGCTCATATGAATATGCATTTAGATTCATGTGCGAGGTACATGCAGTGATGCCAGGCTTCTCCTCCTAAGGCCTGATTAGTTTCCCACTAACGGCTGTAGGGTGCGGCCCAGATAGGATAACAGCAGCGGGTTTGTGGTCTACTGATTTTGCTGCAGGTCTAGTCATTATTATTCATCGATTCCCTTGATAAACATTCCCTGAGCATCAGCTATGTGCCAAGTTTCATGCCACATGCTGGGAAGACAACCAGGAATAAGACACAGGTCTTAGCCCTGAGGAACCACAAGTCCACCAGCGGGGACAGGAAAGAATGAGGCAGAAAGGGGAGAGCTGGCTGGGCCAGGCACACTGGCTCCCATTACATGGGCAGAAGGCTATCTTCCTCATGACCAGCCTGAACAAAAACAAAAATACTCTTCCGGCCTTCCTGGACCAATTCAGAAGCTTTCTGAAAACCAGGTTAACAACACTAGCAACAAGTTATCTGCTGCGCAGCAATTTCATCAATTACTTTACTTAAGAATATTTGCAAATGGAACAATGCAGGGTAGACCTTTTGAAAAAATTGCCTAGCACTTCTTTTTTTCTTCTGTTTGCAAATACCAACCCCGTCCTTTAGGGAAATATTCTTCAGCCTTTCCATACACAGTGTTTTATTGACAGTTAACTTCTCCCACCCTGCACATGTGGCTGGGCATCCAACTCAGGCTGTGCCAACCACAGCCCTTCACACACACACACACACACACACACTCACTCAACTCTCTCTCTCTGCCCAGGTCACACTGATTGCTTTATTAATTAGACACATGGACTCAAAGTAGGCTATTTGGGGACTTTTCCTTTTTTCCATCTGGAGTGAATAAGAAAAACTCTCTACACTGCTTTGTGTGTGGTTTTAGGAATGTAAGCCTGATAGCCATATCCCCTCTTCACAGAGAAGCAATTGAGAAAATAAAGTCAACCCAGAAAGATGAGGAGAGATGAGCGTGTGTGTGTGTGTGTGTGTGTGTGTGTGTGTGTAATGAGGGAAAAGCAGAAGGAGAGGGAGGGAGGGAGGAAGGGGGAAAGGATGGGAAGCTACCAGTCCTAAAAGCCTTCAACCCTAAGATCAACTCCATCCATGCTTTCTTCTATTGGGATAAATTGAGGCAGTTTTTTCTCTTTGCCCAAAAGGACATGCACTGGACTTGTGACTTTTCAAGGACATCTGCTATGTTGCCTACGTCTCCATTCAGAGGATGCTTGCTAGGGCCAGTGGCAGAATTCTCTGTTCATCCTGTAGCTGGAGGGCCCTGGTGATGAGTGCCAAGCCCCAAAGAAAGGAGGTAAGCGGGACTCCTGGCTCTGAGAAGGCATCTGAGTGAGTCAAGGGCATCAGGCTCGGCAGCTCATTTGAGGGTTGCCAGGTGGTTTTCAGCAGAGCCTCCTGCCATCTGCTCAGCCCTGGAGGTTTGGGCCGAAAGAGAAGGTTGTGCACAAGTGGGGAACTCAGTTTGGGAAGAGAATGGCCCTAAGCCAAGAACAAAGGCCTTCTCTCCACAAATATCATATTTCTTCTATCCTTTCTCCTATGTTTATACGTTTTACTTTCTTATTAAAGTTGATCAGCATATTGACTGTTAATAAAATACATCATACAAATGTATAACATAATACAGAAATACTTTATATATGTGTGTATATAATTTGTGAGTACACAGCTGCATCTCTTGTCTTCCTTCCAACACCTAGCATGACATGAACTTGCACTCCAGAAAAAGACACTGCCACCATCTAGAGGCACTCAGGGTGAATTGCAGGCACAAGGTCCTGGGCAATAAACCATTTACAGGCCTTACCAATAAAAACGCATTTAAATTGTAACCAGTGTCACTTAGTTTCCCATCAAACTGATATCAACTATTACTTCTGCCAATAACCTTTGGGGGAAATATGCAGCTGTGTACATCTTTAAATATCAGATGAAACATTTTGAAAGGAGAACCACTGATTCTTAAAAAAAAAAAATAGTGTTCATGATCTGAGAACATGATGGGAGTATGCAGGAAAAGGGAGGGTTCTTTCCCACCCACTTTCTCAAACACATATTTAAAGATGGCAGATGTCATCCATGTTCTCCAGTTTCCACACCCCATGGTGAACAGAAAGCTGGAGAGTAGAAAGTTAACAGAATAACACTCTGTACAAATTAGTTGGTGAGATAGCACTAAGGAGAAGGTCATGGAAACATAGATCTAGTAAAGAGGACATGTGTAGAGTATGGAGATATATAGAGTCCCTCCCACCCACCCCTCTGCCCCCACCGCACACACAGAGAAGATCCCTGGACCTTTCCACCTTTCCCAGACCAAAAAGGTGCTCTGCTTATTTCCCCTCCCCAGAATGTCCCTCTCTTTCTACCATCACAACATCCCTTATCGTCAATGTGAATAGAAGTAGCAGGGTAAGAACCTGGTAAGAACCATACTCAGTGATCTGTCTTAAATTTCTGTACTGGGTATACACAGAAGGACCTTTTCTTAGGAGAAACATATAGGCCCTCGTCAGAGGTAGAACATACGTGAAAAGCCACTGAAACACAGAAACTAAATCCTATTGGTGTATTTTTAAGCCTGAAAAGGAATCTCAGTATCAATCCACACTGTCTGCTTGGCTAATATTAACATTATCTGACTCTGGTTGTGAATTTTAGACTGCCACAGCTATTAGTGATGATCATGAAATTTGCTGGCTGTTTCAACACTGGCTGATTTTAAACAAGAGGATTTACATACACAGGCACAGTTAAAAATTAATTTACTCAATAATCTAAGAAGTCATTTTGAAATGAGAAGGGAAAGCAAGTATAGCTTGCTTCAGCAATAAAACCAAAAGATTCTTAAATCACTACTCTGTGTGTGTATCTTTAAGTGCTTTCTAAAGAATCTCTCTCTTTTCTGTATGATTGAAAATTTTAATAAAAAGAACATTCCATAAATTCTCACTTACAGAAAACATTTTATAAATAAAACCATTGAGTAGAATATGCTTGAAATGAATATTAATGTCTTAAACTAAGTAAAACAAATAAATAATAATAATCCTACTTAAATCCCTTTTTCCATAAAGATCAAAATAGTCCTTTATACAAACCATGGTAATACTCTGATAGGGAAATGCTATCAGAATAACTTTTTATAGTCTAGGTTAAACATATTTGATTATCAGTATTTTGGATATTTTTTATAACAAGCTATTTAGAAAAAGCAAGGATTGTTATTTTTAATTGAGTTGATTCTTTCAGTGTAAGCAATATGAATTGTCTTTTATAATACTACTCAGATGATTTGTTTTCCTTTTAAAATCTAGACAAATTAAGAACACTAACCACTGTCTAGACTCCCATTTTGTACTGGCATTTTTTCAATATTCTTGTAAAATGCCTGAACCCTAAATAACTTAAGGCATTAAGAAAGTAGCAGTGAAAAATAATAAAGAAGCAGCAAACCTTCTAAGTAATATTTCCACCTTGCTTTGCATTTGATTGTCTTAATTGTCATAACTCAATCCTTGAAATGCTACATAAATGACACAATGCTTTTAAGCCAAGACTTTTCCTCTTTTTACAGAATCATTATTACCTTCATCTGAGATCTGGAGATTCTGAATTTCTATGGGATTCACTGTATTTTAAGTTGCCTAAATATAAAAGTAAACAGATTTCCCTCTTTGAACTTTAACTGCATCTTGTATGAACTAAAATGTTGAATTTGTTTGTTCTCTTTTTCTCTTTTTAACAACCTGAGGACAACTTTGTGAATGATAATGCTAGATACTGTTAGAACATCTGAATGAGAATCTCAAAATAACTTTTTTCTAATAAAGTTATCTCTACTCAGGAAAATTTTTTTGCTCTTTCTCCCCCCACCCAACCCCGCCCCAGTGTTTCAAAGATCTAAGTCATTAAGCAGGGACTACATTTTATGGGTAAACATCTAGACAGGAAGGATGCAGTCTTTGACCAGGGACATATATATAAGCAAACTCATGCACAAGAGAATATTACAGAGTAACATATCTGAAAGCTGTCTTAGGGCACTGCTTTACAGTATACAACAGGCTTATTGCAGGAATCCTCAAAATAAGGAAACAGGAATTATTAGGGGCATTGGATTTTGGCTAATATTCATGATCAGCTATGCCACATAACTGAACACCACCGCCCTCCCCCACCCCCCAACTGTGGCCAAAGATTTGTATTTTTACAAACATGGCTTAGACGTCTCCCTAATGCCTGAAAACACAGCCAACAGTCAGGGCTTCAAGGCCCTGGGACAAACTCTTTCCCCTGTTTAAAGACCCCCTGAAATGCTGCTTCCTCCATAAAACCTTCCCTAACAAAGTGGAAATGGGAAACATATGTTCTCAAACTTCACTTGTTGTTCAGTCGCTTAGTCGTGTCCAACTCTTTGCGACCCCATGGACTGCAGCACACAAGACCTCCCTGTCCTTCACTATCTCCCAGAGTTTGCTCAAGCTTATTGCCATTGAGTTGGTTATGCCATACAACCATCTTGTCCTCTGTCACCTCCTTCTTCTCCTGCTCTCAATCTTTCCCACCATCAGGGTCTTTTCCAGTGAGTCAGCTCTTTGTATCAAGTGACCAAACTATGGGAGATTCAGTTTCAGCATCACTCCTTCCAATGAATATTTCTGATTTAGGATTAACTGGTTAGATCTCCTAACCAGTTAATTAACTGGTTAGGACTTTCAAGAGTCTTCTCCGGCACAATTTGAAAGCATCAATTCTTCGGCACTCAGCCTTCTTTATGGTCCAACTCTCACATCAGTACATAACTACTGGAAAAACCATAGCTTTGACCATACAGACCTTCATTGGCAAAGTGATGTCTCTGCTTTTTAAAATGCTGTCTAGGTTTGTCATAGCATTCCTTCCAAGGAGCAAGCATCTTTTAATTTCATGGCTGCAGTCACAGTCCACAGTGATTTTAGAGCCCAAGAAAATAAAATCTGACACTGCTTCCACTTTCTCTCCAACTATTTGCCATGAAGTGATGGGAATGGATGCCAGGATCTTAAGTTTTTGAATGTTGAATTTTAAGACAGTTTTTTCACTCTCCTCTTTCACTCTCATCAAAAGGCTCTTTAGTTCCTCTTTGCTTTCTGCCATTCAGTTCAGTTCAGTTCAGTCGCTCAGTCATGTCTGACTCTTTGTGACCCCATGAACCGCGCAAGCCAGGCCTCCCTGTCCATCACTAACTCCTGGAGTCCACACAAACCCATGTCCATCAAGTTGGTGATTCCATCCAACTATCTCATCCTCTGTCTTCCCCTTCTCCTCCTGCCCTCAATCTTTCCCAGCATCAGGGTCTTTTCAAATGAGTCAGCTCTTCGCATCAGGTGGCCAAAGTATTGGAGTTTCAGCTTCAACATCAGTCCTTCCAATGAACACCCAAGACTGATCTCCTTTAGAATGGACTGGTTGGATCTCCTTGCAGTCCAAGGGACTCTCAAGAGTCTTCTCCAACACCACAGTCCAAAAGCATCAATTCTTCAGCACTCAGCTTTCTTCACAGTCCAACTCTCACATCCATACATGACCACTGGAAAAACCATAGCCTTGACTAGATGGACCTTTGTTGGCAAAGTAATGTCTCTGCTTTTGAATATGCCATCTAGGTTGGTCATAACTTTCCTTCCAAGGAGTAAGCGTCTTTTAATTTCATGGCTGAAATCACCATCTGCAGTGATTTTGGAGCCCCCAAAAATAAAGTCTGACACTGTTTCCACTGTTTCCCCATCTAT
>NW_011494876.1:11516445-11552163 GCF_000754665.1 Bison bison bison
TCACTTTCTGCCATAAGGGTGGTGTCATCTGCATATCTGAGGTTATTGATATTTCTCCCGGTAATCTTGATTCTAGCTTGTGCTTCTTCCAGCCCAGCGTTTCTCATGATGTCCTCTGCATAGAAGTTAAATAAGCAGGGTGACAATATACAGCCTTGACATACTCCTTTTCCTATTTGGAACCAGTCTGTTGTTCCATGTCCAGTTCTAACTGTTGCTTCCTGACCTGCATACAGGTTTCTCAAGAGGCAGGTCAGGTGGTCTGGTATTCCCATCTCTTGAAGAATTTTCCACAGTTTATTGTGATCCACACAGTCAAAGGCTTTGGCATAGTCAATAAAGCAGAAATAGATGTTTTTCTGGAACTCTCTTGCTTTTTTAATGATCTAGTGGATGCTGGATTTCTGCCATTAGGCTGGTATCATCTGCATATTTGAGACTGTTGTTATTTTTCCCAGCAATCTTGATTCCAGCTTGTGATTCACCCAGTCCAGCATTTCACATGATGCATATAAGGTAAATAAGCAGGTTGACAATAGACAGCCTTGATGTACTCTTTTTCCAATTTTAAACCAGTCCATTGTTCCATGTATAGTTCTAACTATTGCTTCTTGACCTGCATACAGGTTTCTCAGGGGACAGGTATGTTGATTGGGTATTTCCATCTCTTTAACAAGTTTTCAGTTTGTTGTGATTCATACAGTCAAAGTTTTTCACGTAGTCAATGAAGTAGATGTTTTTCTGAAATTCCCTTGCTTTCTCTCGGATCCAACAGATGTTGGCAATTTGGCCTCTGGTTCCTCTGCCTTTTCTAAATCCAGCTTGTACATCTGGATGTTCTCAGTTCACATCCTGTTGAAGCTTAGCTTGAAGGATTTTGAGCATTACCTTCCTAGCATATGAAGTGAGCACAACTGTATGGCAGTTTGTACATTTTTTGGTACTGCCCTTCTTTGGGATTGGAATGAAAACTGACCTTTTACAGTATGGCTACTGCTGAGTTTTCCAAATTTGCTGACATACTGAGTGCAGCACTTTAACAGCATCATCTTTTAGGATCTGAAAAAGTAGAGCTGGATTTCCATCACTTCCAGTAGCTTTGTTTGTAGTAATGGTTCCTAAGGTTCACTTGACTTCGCACTTCAGGATGTCTGGCTCTAAGTGAATGATCACACCATCATGGTTATCTAGGTCATTATGACCTACCTTTTTCGTATAGTTCTTCTATGTATTATTGCCAGCTCTTCTTAATCTCTTCTGCTTCTGTCAGGTCCTTACCATTTCTGTCCTTTATTGTGACCATCTTTGCATGAAATGTTCCCTTCATATCTCCAGTTTTCTTGAAGAGATCTCCAGTCTCTTCCATTCTTTTGTTTCCCTTTATTTCTTTGCACTGTTCACTTAGTAGGCTTTCTTACTCAACTGAATGCAGAGTTTCAGAGAATAGCAAGGAGAGAAAAGAAAGTCTTCAAACTTCACCACAAAAATAATCATAAAAGCAACCTAAGATATAATCTAAGACCAAATTCGTGCTAACGGTTAATACAGCAAAGTCACTGAACTCCAGGGCTGGAAGCAAAGCTGGGGTTTCTGTGGAGCCTGTGAACTCTAAGGGCAGAGGCTGGGAATGGTTCCTCTCTTTATCCACAGAAAGGCACAGGGAGCCTGGTATGTAAGAATCTCTCAGCAAATGATCCTTGAATGAATTTATTCTAATCCTGACCTTTTATTTATTTTATAAATGAAGCTCAGAGAGGAGAATGAGTCACTGAGAATTGGTACTGGAATCTGAACACGACTCTGGGCTAGCGTTATCCATTTTATATTGTGCATCCTCTACTTGCTCTTGCCATCTTCTCTTAGGGTATCTTGCCTGCGATAATGAGGTCAAACTTAGACTGTAATGAGGGTCTGGGAGGCTGGTACCTGTATGCTGTTGCTGCTGATAGGGGCAAAAGTTTTATGACAGCACAGAGGTAAGGGGATCAGATCAGATCAGATCAGATCAGTCGCTCAGTTGTGTCCAACTCTTTGCGACCCCATGAATCGCAGCACGCCAGGCCTCCCTGTCCATCACCAACGCCCGGAGTTCACTCAGAGTCACGTCCATCAAGTCAGGGATGCCATCCAACCATCTCATCCTCTGTCATCCCCTTCTCCTCCTGCCCCTAATCCCTCCCAGCATCAGGGTCTTTTCCAATGAATTAACTCTTCGCATGAGGTGGCCAAAGTACTGGAGTTTCAGCTTTAGCATCATTCCTTCCAAAGAAATCCCAGGGCTGATCTCCTTCAGAATGGACTGGTTGGATCTCCTTGCAGTCCAAGGGACTCTCAAGAGTCTTCTCCAACACCACAGTCCAAAAGCATCAATTCTTCAGCACTCAGCTTTCTTCACAGTCCAACTCTCACATCCATACATGACCACTGGAAAAACCATAGCCTTGACTAGATGGACCTTTGTTGGCAAAGTAATGTCTCTGCTTTTCCATATGCTATCTAGGTTGGTCATAACTTTCCTTCCAAGGAGTAAACGTCTTTTAATTTCATGGCTGAAATCACCATCTGCAGTGATTTTGGAGCCCCCAAAAATAAAGTCTGACACTGTTTCTACTGTTTCCCCATCTATTTCCCATGAAGTGATGGGACCAGATGCCATGATCTTCGTTTTCTGAATGTTGAGCTTTAAGCCAACTTTTTCACTCTCCTCTTTCACTTTCATCAAGAGGCTCTTTAGTTCTTCTTCCCTTTCTGCCATAAGGGTGGTGTCATCTACATATCTGAGGTGATTGATATTTCTCCCGGCAATCTTGATTCCAGCTTGTGTTTCTTCCAGTCCAGCATTTCTCATGATGTACTCTGCATATAAGTTAAATAAGCAGGGTGACAATATACAGCCTTGACGAACTCCTCTTCCTATTTGGAACCAGTCTGTTGTTCCATGTCCAGTTCTAACTGTTGCTTCCTGACCTGCATACAGGTTTCTCAAGAGGCAGGTCAGGTGGTCTGGTATTCCCATCTCTTGAAGAATTTTCCACAGTTTATTGTGATCCACACAGTCAAAGGCTTTGGCATAGTCAATAAAGCAGAAATAGATGTTTTTCTGGAACTCTCTTGCTTTTTCTATGATCCAGCGGATGTTGGCAATTTGATCTCTGGTTCCTCTGCCTTTTCTAAAACCAGCTTGAACATCAGGAAGTTCACAGTTCACATGTTGCTGAAGCCTGGCTTGGAGAATTTTGAGCATTACTTTACTAGCGTGTGAGATGAGTGCAATTGTGCGGTAGTTTGAGCATTCTTTGGCATTGCCTTTCTTTGGGATTGGAATGAAAACTGACCTTTTCCAGTCCTGTGGCCACTGCTGAACTTTCCAAATTTGCTGGCATATTGAGTGCAGCACTTTCACAGCATCATCTTTCAGGATTTGGAATAGCTCAACTGGAATTCCATCACCTCCACTAGCTTTGTTTGTAGTGAGGTAAGGGGAAAGGACTTTTAAAAAATAGTTTAGCTGAAGCCTATGATTTCCTTGGAAAGAAACACAGAGAGGAGAAATGAGCTACAGAAGCAAATAGGCCTGAATTATCTCTGAACAAATAACTCAAAATTGTTGAGTCATTTTGTATTTATTCATCCTTCCATCTATCCATCCACCTATTCACCCAGTGATGTTTTACTTCCAAACTTGTCTTGCTATTACTGAACACTGCTTTAAACATTTAACATCTGTATAGCACTAAATTTAACCCTGATGAAGTGTCTACAAGCCATCTTACAGTTGAGTCAATTAAAGATAAAGGGGAAGGTACCTTGCTCTATGTCACAAAAGGCAGGAGGGTGCAGATTTGTGCCTTGGCCTACCTGAAACTACAGTCCCTGAGCAAATCATTCTACCCTCAGCCTCCTGTTTTCAGGGTACAAAGACAAATGATATGTTTTGCCTTAAGGATCTTGGACTGTGGTAAAAGAGGCAACCAAGCAACTCATCTCTAAAAGGAGTAACTCCAAGAGTTTGGGGGAGGATTAAATAGAATTATGGATGTAAAGCACCTAATACAGTGCCTGACACATCCAATAAGTGCAACTGATCTCATAACAACCATGCTAGGTTAGGGAGAGAAGTCCTTAAGCTTCTCTGAAATCCATCCACTGCTCTCCCAAACTTGAACGTCATCTATCTCTGCATTCAAATTACATATACAAAATTAAAAAAAAAATTTCTCCTTTATCCCATGACTTAGATAACATGCTTTAGAAAGTAGTTCAAGGTGGTGGTAGTTGGCACTGCAAATATTAAAGAAGGTAGGGAATGATGCACAATGGGAAGGAAATTGTTAGAGAGGAAGGAGGTCAGGAACGAAAGGAGAGATGCTTCAGAAGCACCCAGCCAAATCATCTAATGTGTCCCAGCCCTGGGCAAACAAGGATGGGTCCAATCCAAGCACACAGGGCTCATGATTCAGCGAGTGGTTCAGTTCCATTAGTCATTTCTGGAAAAAGAAAGTCCATACCATGGCATTAGTCCTTTGCCTGACATTTTTCTACCTCATGAAACTAGGATGGGTTTTCCAAAATCCTTCCAGCTAATTTGAAGGGATAAACATCTAACTTTCTGCTTTTGGACTTCTCAGTAGTTTTGCTGTACATGATTGCACAATTGCTCCAGTTTACCCCAGAGGGTCATTTCAGTTGAATCCTTTGGCACGAGATGTGTGGAAGCTTGTACAGAGCCATCCCTCCAGTTCTCACGGAACTGGGCTGTATTGGATATATACCCATTAATTGGGGGTGTGACCTGGGACTAATGTGACAGGAAAAAGGATCAGGGGGCTGAACTATGATCAGATCAACAGATACGTGATTTTAATACAAAAAACTGAAAAGGCAAACCAGTTTTCCAACTTTAATATGCAGAAACAATAAAAGTAGACAAATTTTGTTGGTGCAAATTAGAATTGTTTCTATCAAAAAATTATGCCAAAAAAGTGATGAAGATAAAGGCTATGCCTGTGAATACACAGTGCAAGTATAGGTTTTCTCTAGAGTAAGTCATGAGAATGACCTACTACACCTGCCACTCAGGAAATCCCCTAAAGTGAAGAACTATAGTGTCAGATTAAAATCACTCATGGTGATTCGCCACTGATTTAATATAGATTTGACTTGGATTTATATGTTGACATAGATTTATTTAGCTTTCAAATCAATCACTGAATTATATTGATTTTGCTTAGTCCTGTGTTGAAATGCTGTTCATTGAGTGTTCTCTCTCTCTTCCTAGCCTCTCTGAGATAATGGAAACATAGTAACACAATCAGAAAAAAAAAAAGTGTTCTGGCTCAAGTTCACACATTCTAGTTTGCTTAATTCTTTACTTCATTAAGCTACTCCATACAGCTGTCCTTTAAATGATACACTTTTCCAGGGTCTTGATCAATAAAGTGTAGATTTATTTACTGATGTTTCAGGAAATACATCTCGTATATAGTGATAGACACTGGTGTTCTAAGTCTATCAATAAATACAGGGGTAACCTCAAAATGTCAGTCCAATTTTGAGTTCAATATCAATTGAGGATCAGTAAGAATGACCTACAGAATTGCATCTAGAAGCAAGGAAATCAGAATATCCAGTGTCCAGGAATATCCTCTCTAAGATTAATATGGATTATGCTGACATTAATGGCACAATATTGCCATTCACTGGGCTTTGCAAAATAAATTTTCTCAATCCTCTGCCTTCCTTTCTGTATGGAAAGAAAGGTATATAAATTTCTTTGGGGGGGATGTAGGAACAATTTAAAATAAGCTTTAAAATCCCACTATTTTTATTCAGATGTTTTTTGACTTTCAAAAGAAAAGGCAGTTTCATTTTAGCAATGTTGTGAGTAGAGTTTGCATTGTTTCAACACCTCAAGAGAATCATATTTTATAGTTGTGCTTGATTTAAATAAATGATAGAAGACATTCACATCTTAACTAAAGGAGGATTTTTTGAAAGAAGACTTTAAATTTCTAAGACACTAAAAAGTAAGTCTGGGACTAGAAAGCGCTGATATACATATGGGATTTTAAAATCAATTCTCAGGTTTTTTACTTTATAATATCTAGTCTTTTTTTAACACAAAGTATACCAGTGTTTTAAAACCATTTCTGCTTTATTTGTATCGAATGTGTCTCTATTGAACAAGGCATGGACTAGCATTAGCAGCAGTATTTCACTGAATTAAGCACTCATCATGGGTGGGCCCTGGAAAGTGCTGCTCATGTACTTCTCTGTTGTCACTTTGTTCTCTTCCTTATTATAAAACAGTACATAAATGCTATAAAAGTTCAAATATATCTGAAAATGGGTACAACTTGAACACTTTTTCCCAGATACACAAAAAAGATATATTATAAAGTTGTTTAAATTTAACAAATCATTTCCTCTAAATAAGAAATGCAAATAGCATCCTGCTCCCAAAATAGAGCTCTCTGGTCCCCCCTTAGCCCATATGGGGCTTCAGCCAGAGCCCCAGTGCACTCTTCTGAGGGTCATCCCGCCATCAGGAAGCCATGCACTTTTAATCTGAGGGTTTTGCATTCATTTCTTTATGGTCTGAAACACACAGTTTAACAGGGCCAATGGGAAAGGGACTGGCCGTGATTCACATAAGGCTTCCCAGGTGGCTCAGTTAAAGAATCCACCTTCAAAGCAGGAGACACAGGAGACTTGTGTTTGATCCCTGGGTGGGTAAGAGCCCCTGAAGGAGGAAATAGCAACCCACTCCAGTATTCGTGCCCTGAAAAAGACTCACGTGGCTGTGAACCTTGCAAAGTTTACCTCCTGTCATAGCAACAGGGCAGCTTCTCTGGAATGCCATAGATACACTCGTACAGAACTACCACAAAGAAGAAAATGCTCAGTTCTGTGATCATCACTGTGGTGGAACAATATGTTGTAACTGAGGTCTCCACAGACTCCATCACTCTGACCACGGGGGGAGCTGAAGTGATTGAGCTTGCTCCCGTTTCTCCTTCCCTTGCCTTATCCACAAAATAAATCTACTAGTTTAAGTCATAGCTCATTGTACTGCTACCGTTTTTCCGACTCTTGGGTTTAGTCAGTTTTAACAGCCCCAGCTCGATAATGCATATAAAAGATGCCTGCATGTGTTCTTATAAAAGTAAATGATGAGGGAGAAAACAGAATCATCAAAACAAAATATAATAGCTTACACAGAAAGCCAGTCAAGGTAAAAGCAAATGAGTCATAAACCAGACCCAAACGTAAATAGCTATCACCTCTCCATTTTGCACTTCATTTGCATCCATTTAGCCGCTTATATAACTGTAATGAAACACTAAAATCACTAGACCTACAGTTCTCTGAAAACAGCAGCTTTGCAAACTTTCAATTTTCTATTTTCAACAAGTCAACATTTCAAAGTGCAGAAGTTAAATGAGACAAGGAATGATAAATGATGCTCCACAATTGCTGAAATCTGATTACACTGAGATAAGAGCTGGCCAAATTCTACTCGCATGAGTTTATACCTGAAGAACAAGAAGAAAGAAAGGAAGAAAGGAAAGAAGTCTTTAGATAAATGATTGCTTCCATTTATTCCTCCTAAATATAATATAAACAAGGATATAAAGAAAATGCAAATGGATTCAGGATCCCATTTATACTTAGGGGGAGAGATTAATAAAACAGTCCCATCCTGAAAGAAAAACCAAAAATCGACCTCCATTTAAGAAGCTAATTTATGCACTCCTGAGTCCTCATACAAGTTAAGCAGCACAGAATATCACAGCAGGCATAGAACAACAGATCTCAAACCCTGCTGTGTTTGTTCAAGAAGGCAAGTGAAGCTATTCCTCACAGGAAACAAAACACATGGTCTGGCTATTAAACAGGGATCGTTTTGCCATACTGTAGAGCTCTGACTCCATCAATTGCTGTTCCAAACAGGATTAGAGATGTGTTTTTCTTTAACTATGGTTTTGAGAAAAATGTTTATGCCTGCTCTGAATTTTCAAGCCTATATTAACTAATATGATGCCAGGCAAGACACAGAGTACCTTCAAGACCTTCAAGACACTGTCTTTGAGAAACTCCAAATTTGTGTAAAGACAACATAAAATGAAGGGAAAGGTGCACCTGTATTGAAAAGTTAAGCACATAAACAGCCAAATTTGAAATGCCCCAAAAGTGTTTATTTTCTTTTAAGTATTCAAGGCTCCATGTTACAGAGATTAAGTTAATCACACAGTGAACAACTGATGTCTAGTTCCTATAGACAGAACCTACTTAGATGAATATGCAGTTTGAAAACTGGACTGTTTTTGTGACTACCGAATATACATTTGCAAACAACTCTGGGCAATTCTGTTATTATTATAAAATGGAATCTCCCAGACATTTTCGTAGACGTCAAGAATAATATAAGAGAAAAAATGCAAACTGTTGTACTGTTCTACAAAATATGGACCTTTCTCCATTATTGAACTCAAGAACAATGTATCCAAAGGAGAAAGTGGTTCAATTTTCACTAAAAAGAACAGATTTGTATTGGCCTGAAGGCTTCAGGTCTGTATTGCTACAAGTTTTTTAACCAAGACTTCAGAACACTGCCTATGTATTTGGTGAAAATATTTATTGATCAAGTTTATAACCAGTTAGTATACTATCACTCCTACTTTGTATTAAGGGTTAAAATTTATAGAATCTAGAAATTATCTCAGAGGTGTTTAAGAATCAAAGGAAAAATAAAACCTTTTTTTTTTTTTTTGGTGCAAACCATTGTTCTAGAAAATAGCCAAAAGGGTTAGAATATTTGGAAAACTCTCAAATTATTAGAATCACAAAAATGATAATTTATAGACAACAATCATTAATTACTGCTACACATAAGAGGGATATCCAAATGGGACATTTTTAGTTGTAGATCAGCCAAGAGATTAAAATAAGCATGTTTACAGAGACATAACTATTTAAAATATTTATAGAGAAAACAGTTGCAGATGATTCAAAGAGAGATTCCAACAAAAACACAGCACAAATGTAGACACCATATGGTTCAACGTATGCACTCATGACCTCATGTGAAAAGCCGGCCAAAGACACAGCAGCTGGAGATACCTCCCTTTTACCCACAGAACAACAAACTCTTGGGTTTGGAAGGGACTAATTATAATCATGTACATGGATGAGTGAAATCTATGGGTAATGTCAAAGTCTTCGGGAAGAAATCTCTCAAAACAATTGTTTCTGAAAGCCTTTGCTTTGTTGGGGTTTCAAATTCAGTCTCCCTTTCTTTCTGACTCCATCTAGGCAATTCAGGCAGGTGATACACAGTTTTAATGAAAGAAGAGAAGCATCACATTCTTTCTGGGCTCTTTTGTCATATCTTGATAATTCATTAGCAAGAAAATTATTTGAGGGGAACTGATGCTTGTAAGAACTTTCTATCAAAAGCCTTTGGTAACACTGGGGAGGGGAAGGGAAGGAACGTGAGGGGCAGGTATGCTCATACATCATCTACTGAGACCAGTGGTCCTGAGGGGAATGCTTTCAGTCTGCAATGTGCCTCTCCTCAAACCACTTCAGCTTCCAGCCTAGATCCCCAAGGTTTACAGTCAAACTCCTCCAAAGAGCTGAACTGCCCAGAAACTATCCAAAGAGTTCTGAAATCATTTCACACAAGACCCCTCTAATTTTTTGTTTAAAATAAACACCTTTCTCTGTCTTAATTGAAAGAAGACAATTTGTAGCCACAGTGAGGAAGGGAAGGCAGGGTTATTTTTTGTCATCCAGGGCTGCAGAACAAGTCTGTTGGGCAGTATAACATCTCTGGGACAGAGGAAAAGCCACTGGAGCATCTTCCTCACTTTTGAACTTTCTATGACCATAAATAATAATGTGCTTCACTTTGCAGGGCATGTAATGTGAGTCAAGATATGACAATAGAAGAAAAGAGTGATGAGCTAAGTGCTATTGAGAACTCATATGGCCCAGCAACATTTGTTATTACCATATTCTGTGCTGGTTTGTTTTGAACTTTGTTTTAAAATTCCATGGCTGATGACACTTCAAATTCATGAGGAATGTTCTATAACAGAATGCTTTTGTCTATGGATTAGTGGAAATTTGATGAATAAGTACCAGTAAGTTGAGGCCAGTCCATTTTTAGATACTCAGTTTAAGTCTTTGCAAAGAAATTTCTAATGTGGGCAATTAAGCAAGCATAACCTATCAAAGATGCCAAGCCTTCCAGATAATGTGGAATTCTGACCATATATTTACCCTGGAAGCTCTTGCTCTACTCAAATACTTTAACTTTTAATGAAGTGTTCAGTCCTTTTGTGATGGCACTGAAGTGTAATCAAACATCACCACAAGCCAAGTCACACACTAGCATGTCTTGCCTTGTTTAAATATCTCAAACGTATTTGAGTAACTGTGTAATGATTTCTAGGCCTCTGGTTGTCCATATGGTCTGAACAGACTGTCTTTTGTAGAGCAGTTGTGCTATCTTAGTGAGACAAAACCAAATCATCTCTGCTCCAAAATGGAGAGCTTAGGAGGGTCAGATTAAGTTGGTGCCTTACCTCAACTCTTGAAACCAACTCACATTATAGCCCCAGAAATTGCTCTGTTGTCTGAAAATCTTGCTTGCATTTGTGAAATACACAGGAACCACACACCAAGCATCATGTGATATGTACTCTGCCACAACTGTCCTTAGGATGCAGTGACAAGCCATGGATGATACAACAAAGCCAGCACTGCAACCACACGTAATCGTTCTGGACAGCAAACACTCTACATGGTGGCACCACTTCATCTCAGACAGATAATAAGGATCAGTGAAAGGGTCTGACTGTTGGCAAGAACTCTGCTCTAATGCTCTCTGGGTGGTATGGGTATTGAGACAAGCAAGGTAGCTGCTGATTTTTCAATTAATGAAACTTAAGGGGAGTTTTAGGGATTTGGCTTAAGAGCTCAGAAACTAAAATAATTACTGGGCCTTAGTAATTATTCACATTATCTCCCGAGGAAAGTATCCCAGGGACTATCTGAAATGTTATGTTGGAAGGAATGTGACAAACTTATTCTTCAGCTATTATTTGCGAATTCTTAGCAAAATGGTTGAGCACAGATTCATCCCCAAACCAATGGCCACCAAAGGGCTTTCTGGTGGGATTCATTTGGCAAAGGGCTAGTGGACAGTCAAGTCTGTGGGTCTTTCTGCTCCTGTCCAACTTCAGGCTCCTGAAGTCCTAAGAGGAAAACCATTTCACTGGTCATGAACAACACCGAACGCACAAGACCATGGAGGCATGCATGATTCGTGAGTTCTGGGGATGACTGGAATGTGATGGAAAAGAGTTTTACCTTTTGTGCCTGAGGGAGCTGAAAAATAAGGAGAAAAAAGAAAAAAAAAATCATTATATAAGAAGTGAAGATTAACTGTAAAACTTCATTTGGCTGTCATTGGCAAATGGAAGGACCAAAATGGGGAGGAAAATAACAACCAAAGCCAAGTCATTTCCCCACATAAAGTTATGGTGTTGATTATTTCACCTGCTACCTTAAGTCTTAGTGTCAAGAGATAATCTGTGACTTTGACAGTGCGTGTATTGGGTATTTTTTGGTAGCCTTCTGTAAAGCTGGACCTGAGGTTCTTCTGTCCGGTGATCAAAAGCACTATGAAAGTGCTTCCATAGGAACAGAGAGCAGTTCCTTCTTCCTGTATGCCAACAGTTCCCTATTGCTGAGGACTATCCAGAGACATGTGGGGCTGTCAAAACCTGGGGCCGGGGAGGGAATAAGAGCTACTGGCCTCTGGTGGGTAGAAACCAGGCATTCTGCTAAACTTCCTAGAATGCACAGAACAGCCCCCACTACCATATGTAGTGGTAGAATTACACGGCCCATACGCCCACCGTGCCAAAGCTGAGACGCTCTGCTGTACACAGAGGCAAGACCATTTGAAGAACGTCACTTAATTTAAAGCCAGTTTTTCTTGCTTTGCAGCACAGTAACTGTTCCCTTTATTGCTGGTTAAGGAAGCATGCACAAGAATCCATGCATATAAAGTAAGGCTGATACTCTAAGAACAATGAAAAGGCAGTCAGTCAATAAATAAAATAAGACATAATAGCTATGCCAACAGCACAGGGAAGGGACTGAGATTATAGGTATGTGGAAAAAGATTGAATACTTAGGAGACATATTTATCTATTTTTCTACAGTGAGACTTTTAAGCTGTGGTTTAGTGTCATGGTGTTTGTAATTGCCATTACAGCGTGCAGTGTTTTGAAAAGCAATTTTCTAATCTGGAATGGAATTAACATTATCCATATATTAAATACCAAATGTAAGAATTACATCATTTTCAAGTCTTTTCATAGAGACTAACAAGTGTGAACTTTATCAAGTGTGAACTTGTCAGCCGGCACAGTGTTAAGACCTTTATTTGCATCACCCCCCTAAGTCACAATAACCCAATACTAGGTTCTCTTTATTATCCTCATTTTACAGGTGAGAAATACAATGACATTGAGACATTATGTAATTATATGATGTTCCATAGAAAGTAAATTTGAGGAGGGGCAGGTATCTGACTTTCAGTCAGTTCAGTTGCTCAGTCGTGTCCGACTCTGCGACCCCAAATACTGCAGCACACCAGGCTTCTCTGTCCATTTGACTTTAGAATGTACAAATTCAATTCAACTCACATGTTAAAAATGGCCACAAACACTTGGGAATTATGCCAACAAACTCTCTATGTCTCTAGAGTTTGTAACACTGGAACTGCCAGAATATGAAAGATAACGAAACCAGGCATCCTATGGTCTGAACCTCCTTCCTGCCTTTCCCATTCTTTTGTCCCTGTGAAGAATACTCTGTCTTCACAGACACTAAGACTGGGGCTTTCTTGAACCTATCATATGGCCCTGCCCCGTGGATGGAGCCCAATAAAAGATCGAAGGGATAAACTCAAACCAACAAGGTGTCTTGTATCTCATAGATGCTCCAGAATGGTCCAGAGAATGTCCTCAAAAGGCAGACCCCACCCGCCCAACAACCAATTTCCAAGCACTTTCATGCTGAAAGGTCTCTCAATTTAGGAAGACAGAAATACGAGCATGATTTCTTGATTCCTTCCTCCTACTTATAGCTGCCACTATTAAAAAGGAAGCTCACATGTTTCTCCAGCACTTCTCAAGAGTGCAGAAATGTATCAAGAGGTGAGAAATTGAGCCTAAAATGAAGAGTCACTTAAATAAGAGTCTTAAATATTAAATATCTTTTCACAACATAAAAGAAACTTTGGAAATGCAAACATTAATAGCATGACAGATGTATGCTTCCTTAGGAAAGAATCTGTGTTGAATCACAGATGATATGAAATGCATTGGACAGTGATGAGAATTATAACTGTTTGATGAATTAAATACCAAAGTCAAGGCCTGCACAAATCGTGGGACTTGACAGGCCTCTTAAAAATGAGAGCTGCCCTTTCTCTCCCTCTCTCAGGTTTATCTTGGTGGAGCAGGAAACTCTTCATTTTGAGTCACCCATTTAAGCACAAGAGAAGAAATCCTGGGCAGGAAAATGAGAGACCAAGTTTTTGTGGTGATGTCCTCAGTTTGAGGCTGCCCTCAAGTTCTCCACAAAACATATATTTTCCTTAAGAAATAATTCATGAGAACAAAGAACAACTTTCCTACCAGAGCTTTTAAATAACATAAATTATAGCCTGCAATGCCACACACAGGTTGGACCTTGGAAAAGAAGCCTCAGAATAGAACACAGCAAATTGAGATGGGCTCCCTGGCAGCTGCAGATGCTACTGACTGGGAGTCCACGCTCTTGATGACACACGGTTCCTGCAACATTCACACTGTGCAGTGCTCTGACCCAGGAGCCAGACCAGTGGGACACTAGACTCCCCCGGCCTCTAGCTGGAGTCCTGAGGCACATGCATTTTAGCCTTTGGTCAGAGTGCTTATCTGTATAAATGGATGATCCAGGGAGGGCTGGGGAATGGGCCAGTTCTTAGATGGCAAAAAAGATTAGCTTCAAGAGTCACGTCTGACAGATTGGTAATGTATTTCCATAGGGCCATGTTGAGAGAGATTTTGAAGTTATATTTTATGGAAAGGATGTTATAACCAATTAGCAATGTCTGTAGTGGGCTCAAAAAACAAGGAACAGCAAAGGATACTCGGGGACACAATGGTCTCTAAAGGTCTCATTGTACTTTTTCTTTGTAGTTCAGAGAATATCTGCAATATCTATGTAGTTAGTTTAATGTCTCTCCTCTGCTAGTTCACAAGCTCCTTGAGGACATGAGGGAACCTGCTCTGTGTGGCAGTCTCTACGCATTTCTCTGTGACTGTGACTGGTGCCCACCTGGTTAAAAAAAGTACCTTATTACTCGGGTATGTCCAGGGTGGATGCCAGGAAGACAACTGGGTTAACTGACTGCAGTCTACACCTTCACGAACACATACACCACGTTGATAATCCAAGACAATGGCTTACAAGAGAAAAAGGAATATTTCTGCCAGAGGATAATCCCCATACCCTTGGTACAGACATCTGCAGATATGCACATTGTCTCACTGACCCATGGATGTGCAAAAAACTAGCCCAGGAATTTCCCATCACCACTCAGCCTGAGGCAAGGCAACTTCTCTTTCTCAAGACCTCTTCTTCTCCAAAGTCACTTTGTCAGGCACTGTCAACCAGGCTCCACCTCCCTATGTCTGTTTCTTCACTTACTATTAATACATCAGGATCTGCACAAACAGCTTCAGATTCCTTCAGACCAAATGCCCCCTAACTGTATGACTTTATAACCAACTATTCACATCCGCTAGTCACGTTTTTAAAGGAAGCATAAAGAAAGAAAGAAGTTATAGTATATGGTAGGCTCGCACATTCCCAGGGAAAATTCTTGGGATGTGGAATGCATTTGTAGAACACTTCACATTCAAATCCGGAAAGACTGAGAATGTGTCATTCAAGAGAGTGACAGAGATAAAGGGAGAGTAACAGAAACAGCCTCTCTTGAGTGACCACTCTCAATGCAGCAGTACTTGGCTAAGCACTTTACATCTTGAGCAGCTTTGGTCCCCAAAGCTTTGGGTTATATGTTAGTTATATGTTATATGTTATATATATGTTATATATATATGGGTTATATGTTAGTATCAGTCTCATAGATGAGGAAATAGAGAATACTTAGTATGGCTAAGAACTTTGCCAGTGTCACCCAGTCAGGAAATGCCGGAGCTGAAAGTCAACTCAAAGTCATATCTCTCTGCAGGCCTCACTTCTGCTTTAACTGTCAGGCTCAAAGTTTTGCTTCTCATGCAGACCAAAGGTGTTAGCACCAACCCAAGATCTGGGGGGGCCTCTCAGGCCACTCCATCTGGGAGTCCCCCATATAAGGAAGGGGGAATGAGAAATTCTGGCACCACTCCTTACAGAAAAGTCTGGATGGAGAATGTAGCCTACCATGCTTCGCAGCATGTGGTGTATGATGTATGTGTGCTGGCTAAGTCACTTCAGTCATGTCCAACTCTTTGAGACCCTATGGACTGTAGCTGCCAGGATCCTCTGTCCATGGGATTCTCCAGGCAGGAATCCTGGCGTGGGTTGCCATGCCCTCCTCCAGGGAAACTTCCTGATCCAGGGATTGAACCTGCATCTCGCGCCTCCTGCATTGGCAGGCAGGTTCTTTACCACTACTGTCACCTCAGAAGCCCATGATGTACGGTGCAGCACAAGTATTTACCTTGCCTTCTCCTATCACAGACATACTTGCCCTTCCCTCATTTCAGAATGCTCCCTCCTACCCTCCCTCCTTGTCCAGCGAACACCTGGTTGTCACTGTCACCTGGCTGTCACTGTCTCAAAGAAGACCCCGTCTGACCTCTCATATCAAATGTCATCAGCACACCACATACTGCCTATTCATAGCATAGTTAACTGCTAGTTGCACTAACTGCCACACTGCCCTTTTTGGGTAATGGAAACCCAACTGTTAGCCAGGCTTAGCTAAATGACGCTATTAGAACTTGGTGGGATTCAATTGTGGTCAGTGAGATAGCCATGCGTGTGGCTTTTCCAGATAGTACCCTTAAAAGGACTCCTATCCTGCTGCCAGGAAGGTAGATGTCATTGCTGGCGCTTTACCCGTCATTCTGGGCCATCAGGTTGTCTTGGATGGAAACCACATGCTGCAGTGTAGACAACAGCAGCAATGGCAGTTGTAACAGCCATGACTTACTATCCCTCATTCTAAGTGCTTTGTGTTTGCTTGTGTGCATGCTCAGTTGTGTCTGACTCTTTACTGAAAACTCACGGAAACTTTATTAGGTAAGTTCTATTTTCACCCCAGTTTTCCATGAAACTACAAGGTCACATAACCAGAGAGCAGCAAAGATAGTGTTTGAGTGGGGAGGCCAGTGAGAAGACTGCTGAATAATCTGAATGAGAGATGAAAGAGTTAGTGCTGGTAGTGGAGGCAGCAGGCAGTGGTCTGATTCTAGATCTGTCTGAGACGTGGGATGATGGACTGGCTGATAATATGAGAGAAGGAGAGACATCAAGGTTGCATCTAAGACCTTTGGGCCAGGTAAATTAAAAAATAGAGGCTTAATGAGAAGATGAAAACTGTTTGAGAAGCATATTTGAGGGGGAAAAAAAAAAGGTTCCGTTTTGTCTAAAACTGACAACTTGAGGATGTCTCCTGGACTTGCAAGCAGAGGTGTAGGATAGACAGCTTGAAAACGAGATTACCCAGGAAGTGAGTGCAGGGACCGAACTGTGGGGCAATTTTAGAGACCTGCATGCTAAGATGAGCCAGGGAAAACAATTGTAAGGAGCCCTACTAGAAGTGGAAGAGATCCTAGTGGGCTTTGAGTCCCTAATGGTAAGTAAATGTATTTCAAAACCAAGTTCCTGCACTGAGGGGAAGGGGATGTTTTTGTTTTAACTTTTCTCATTTACTTCACTTACATCTCAGAATCCCACTTAAGAGCCACAGCGGCAAGTGAGGGGACATTCATCACTCCAGCTGAACGGACTTCTGGAGTTGAGTGGACTCTTTTTTCAAAAATAAAACTCAATTAAAGATCAATTGATCAAAACAACACATTTACTATGAAATATGTAAAGACCAAATGGGACATAAAGTATTTTTCTGCCAACTGTATAAAAGAAAATGAAAAAAGCCTGCATATGTTTATTTCATTTGTGAAACTGGCCCCTTGCCTGGGCTGTTATGAATGAGTGACAAATCCTTGTTTGCTGCAAAGGTTCCCTGTGTTTGCTCGCTTCCCCCTCCCCCACTCTGTGCATGATGTTTACATTTATAATCCTCCATTCTTCCTCACTAAGCAATGTTGGTAAAGATTCCTACTCTTCTACATATCCGAGGAAGTTCTGTTCACTGGTTCAAACTCCAAGACCTACATGAGAAGCAGGTCTCTGATGAGCTAGGATACAGTGGTGGAGGTTCTGTCCACTTTCGCCCACGTCTGCCACCCCACGCTAAGCCACGTTTGTTGCTCATCCATCTCAGTTATACTCCTTCCCCTGATCCTTCCTCTACACTGCGCCTAGAACAATCTAAAAGTATTATCCCGGTGCTTTGCTGGCCCTGCTATCTAAGCCTCACTCACCTCAAAGCCTTCAACTGGTTTTCTTCTGATTGGCTGAGGCTCTCCCACCATTCAATTTCCTGACGCCCACTATTTTTTACCCATCTGTTAGATTCCAGCTCTGAAGGCACCTCCTCTGACAGCAGTTCCTATCTCAACCCCAAGTCTTTCTATAAATGAAAAAGTGAAAGTGAAGTCGCTCAGTCGTGGCTGAGCGACCCTATGGACTGTAGCCCACCAGGCTCCTCCATTCATGAGATTTTCCAGGCAGGAATACTGGAGTGGGTTGCCATTTCCTTTTCCAGTGGACCTTCCTGGCCCAGGGATTGAACCTGGGTCTCCCACATTGCAGGCAGACTCTTTACCGTCTGAGCCACAGGGAAGTCCTGTAGTCTTTCTATGAAATCATCTTATTTATTCCAGTCTTAAGATTTATTGCATTCTATAATCTTCTTTATTATTATTTTACTTCTCTACATAAGAACCCAAGATCCATCTAGGGACCACATAAATTAAAAATTTATTCATCATCGTATCACCAGGAACTAGACCTGTACCATACCTGGCCCTTAGTAAGAATTCAGGAAGAAGTACTTTTTGGAGGAAGATAGGGAAGGAACCGGAGAAGACAATGGCACCCCACTCCAGTACTCTTGCCTGGAAAATCCCATGGACGGAGGAGCCTGTTAAGCTGCAATCCATGGGGTCGCTAAGAGTCGGACACGACTGATCGACTTCACTTTCACTTTTCACTTTCATGCATTGGAGAAGGAAACGGCAATCCACTCCAGTGTTCTTGCCTGGAGAATCCCAGGGACTGGGGAGCCTGGTGGGCTGCTGTCTATGGGGTCGCACAGGGTTGGACATGACTGAAGTGACTTAGCAGTAGCAGCAGGGAAGGAACAAGGAAAGAGAAAGGAAGGAAGGAGGGCCTTAGAGTTTAGGAGATGCGGTTTCCAATCCTACTTTTGTCTTATGAGCCATAAGAATTTAGGCAACAATGTATCATCTCTGAGCTCTGAATTTCTCAACAGAGAAATCATAGTATGTACACATGTACTAAGACACTTATGTCCATGTGTACTAAGACATTTTACTTGTGTCTGATTCTTTGCGACTCTAGGGACGGTAGCCCTCAGTGGCTCCTCTGTCCATGGAATTCTCCAGGCAAGAATACTAGAGTTGGTTGCCATCCCTCCTCCAGGGGATCTTCCCGACCCAGGGATCAAACACACGTCTGTTACATCTTACATCTCCTGCAGTGACAGAGGGGTTCTTAACCACTAGCATCACCTGGGAAGGCCCCATGACCTTGTGAGCCCTAGAATTCTCAGGAGTGCCCCGACCTGATGGTCTGTGAGAGGTATACTAATAAACAAGGGCCTCATGGCCCACAGATAAACCCACAGACTGGAGATCACAAATCTTCTCAACTGGCCATCACCTCTTCATAGTGGGTTACATGAAGAAGTGGTAAGGCCTGAATAAATGTCCTTAGGCAGTGTGTGACTCTTATGGTGGACGTGTGTCCCTTTGCTCTCACCGTTAACCTCCTTCTTTCCTAGTAGTTCCCCTAGTAGGAGGGTAAGGTTCTACTCCAAGTCCCATGATGTGGGCAGTGCCCAGATCTCAGTCAAATAATTCATCACTGGCCCCCAAAACTAGCTCAGGGTGGACATGTGACCTCGCCTAGTCTAATTAGGACTTTTCTAGAAGTAACCAAATATTACACCACCTCCATCTTTCTCTCCTCCTCCCTTTCCCCTCTCCACTAAAGTCTGAGAGGATGTGCTGCTGGGGACAGACCATCAGATGGAGCCTGAGAGTGCAGCCAGCACGTGAAGGCAGTGCAGTGAGACTGACAGAACTCGCCACCAGTCGTGCCATGGGAGCCCATGTCCATCCACGAGATTTGGCTTCTAGAGGCTTCCAGCTCAGTCTGAGCCGTGGGGGCATCCTTAGTGAACTGGGTTGTTCTCATTATTCCCATAGATACTTGCAGTTAGCCATCTCTAGACATAAACCATGGCTACTCACAACTACATTTTACTCATACAAATCAAGAGATTTGTCAAAATAATTCCCTACCATTTGCTCAGCTTAAAAAATACTCAGCAATAATTTCCTCAAAAGATTTCCAAGGGTATGTATATGACAAGACTTCCCTGGTGGCTCAGACGGTAAAGTGTCTGTCTACGATGCGGGAGATCCGGCTTTGATCCCTGGGTTGGGAAGATGCCTTGGAGAAGGAAATGGCAATCCACTCCAGTACTATTGCCTGGAAAATCACACAGGGCATCGTATTTTTCCAAAGACCAAAAGCTATCTTGGCCTTTCTGAGCATATTGCATAAGTCAGAAGACAAAGGGTGTCTCTCAGAGTCTCCTTCTTAAAATCTCCCCCTCCCCAGGCTTTCTCCTGAGTGTTAATTTGTTCCTACTGCTCCATATTCTTTCTCTAGCTCCTTAAATGTGTACACTTGGTTGCTCCCTCTATAATCCCTAGTCCCACAGCTCTATCTAGTAAAACCTTGTCATAACAGTGGTGAAGGAGGATGAGGAGGAAAGAATAGGAACAGAGGTAGAGATAGGTAACCCTGCAGGGTGGAAGACAAGAAGAAAAACAGGATCAATGAAAGAAGATAAACATAAGTGACTTTTCTACTTCAAAACAATTTTTAAGTACCCAATCCAATTTTCCTATCATATCCTGTAAGTTTTTCAAACCTTGTTGGAAAGATCATGAAGAGAATGGTATGTATGTATTCCAAATTATCTTACTTTTATTAGTTTAGGTAATATCTTGCCTGACTATATATAATTTAATAGTGATTTCTCAACATCTAGTTTGGGATACAGATGGAACATTAATTTTTCTGTCCAACAGCATATTTAAAGTCAAGAAAAATAAAGACAGAAAGACCCTTCTTTGCAATAAATGTGTTGTTTAAAATGTCTCTTTAAAAAAAATCACACAAGAAATGCATGTTTCTTATTGTTTAGTTGCTACATCACGTCCAACTCTTTGTGACCCTGTGGACTGCAGCTCTCCAGGCATTCCTGCCCTTCCATATCTCCCGGAGGTTGGTCAAATTTATGCCCACTGAATAGGTGATGCTATCTAACCATCTCATCCTTTGTCAACCCCTCTTCTTTTGCCAGCATCAGGGTCTTTTCCAAGGAGTCAGCTTTTCACATCAGCTGGCCAAAGTTTTGGAACTTCAGCTTCAGCATCAGTCCTTCCAAGGAATAGTTGGGGTTAATTTCCTTTAGGATTGACTGGTTTGATCTCCATGCAGTCCGAGAGATTCTCAAGAGTCTTCTCCAGCACCATAGTTCGAAAGCATCAATTCTCCAAGCATTCAGCCTTCTTTATGGTCCAACTCTCACATTCATACATGACTACTGGAAAAAACACCTCTGTCAGCAAAGTGATGTCTCTGATTTTAATGTGCTGTCTAGGTTTGTCATAGTTTTCCTTCCAAGGAGTGAGGGTCTTTTAATTCCATGGCTGCAGTCACTGTCCTCAGTGATTTTGGAGACCAAGAAATTAGATATCAAAGACAAGCAAAAGAAAACATCTAAAACCAATGATGGTACTAACATCCACTGTTGATTTCAGTTAATGTTAATTATTCAATTATTTGAATATAAAAATATTACTTATCAAATTCCTTATCATTAGCTATCTATCACCTTGTCACTAAATGGATGACTCTGTAATAAACATCCTACATACAGTATCTACTTTTCAAGAAGTTTAATTATTGATCACAGGGCACCGTATATTCCTGATTTATACTCTGACCAGGATTCTCTCTTTCCAATGTCAGTTTCAACACTCCAAACCAACATTCTAAGTATTATCATCCTTAAAAATCTCCCAGCAATTTAAAAATACAGATTATAAGGATGAGTCTTTTCCATGTTCCAAAAGAGTTTAAGGCAGATAAAATATTAAACTGTAAAATGTCTAGAGGGTCAAGAGCTTGCTGTGTTTCAGGTTTCCAGAGAACACTGTCTTGACCACTGTACACCAGCATACTCAGGTTATTTAGTAGAAAAGATGAAGACTAATAACTGAGGGTCAGGTTTTTCAAACCTAATTTTGAATGAAAAAATCCAGTGTCTTTTTTTGCAGCAGTAGAGCCCTGATTAGATGAAAAGCAAGCCTGCATAAATTATTCACTTGATGGCAGATATTTCTGGGGACATGGAAAATGTGGATTATTAATGGGCAGACCAGAACAATTCTCACATTACATATAGCTGAGGACTATCGGCTGGGGGAAAGCCCCAGACATTTTTGCTTGTTACCAAGTTCTGAAAATTCTCACAATAAGAAGTCATTTCTCATCAGGCTTGAACCTGCATTGTACTGGAAAAATACATTCCTAATTAAAATTGTCATTCTTCAGCATTATTATGGGTGGCCATTTTGCTGAAAAATTATCTGGAGTTCTGGCAATGTGGGGAAGTCCAAGGCCCTGCTGGTTCCCTATGAGAATACGGGGTTGGTAGAATCAAAAGGAAATCTGGCAAAGTCCAGATAAAAAGCCACCACCATGATATGGATATATTTCCTGCTTGGAAACCACATTGTTCCACATGGCAGGCCAGGGATCAGTGTAGATTAAGGAGGATCTGATAGGGAAGGAAGCTCTTTTCTGCAGGATTCATTTTGGAAATATCTGAACAGGATGCAAACCCACTCAGACCTTCTCCTGAACTCCCACCCTACCAGTGTCACTTTTCAACATTGTGACTGCTTCCAGTTGGATATTCTAAGCTGCTGGTTTTAATTAAAACTTAATTTGCGAAAATGTTTCATAATTTATGCATGTCATGTAATTCCTCTGAGACTATGAACTTGTAGCCAACTCAGAGCCATATAAGGAGACACTGTACTGAGAAGGACGGGGGAGGAAAGGGATGTAGAAAGAGAAGTACCAACAGGCTCAACAGAGGAAAGTCCTAATAGTTTGCTTCAGCCTCCCACCACCTGGATGTGCAGCCGCCTGGGAGAGACATGGGCCGTGATGTCTAAAAGTAGAGAGCCGTTTGGCAGGTCATAGACTCAGAGAACCAGAACAGTCATCAATGACCAGAATGGCCCTCCAAGAGAGGCCTTACCAGTGGAGATGGTGAGCCAAAAAACTTGAAATCCTCCAAAATAGATGTCTCCACAGAAGGAGACAAACAAAACAAAACCCTCAGAGGAAAATTAATGAAACTCATGAGTCTGCAATGAAACCATTACTTCACTCAACAGATGTCTTCAAGAGAGCTTGCAAGGATCTGCCAAACTGCTGGACCACAAATCTGTGTAGCAACTAAACTAGAAATATCGGGCCCCTAAGAAAGACAACCTCCCCTCAACACACATCCTTTATTAATTGCAAAATGAATTATCTCAAGTTACCCTCCATGTCTGCAGTGGAGAGAGTATATAGACAGTATTTGACATTAAAAAAAAAAAGAGAGGAAACAAATGTTCTGCCAGAAATAAAGGTAAACAAGTGTTCTGCATACTCACAAAGGAGAGACCATGTCAATGGTATACTTTGTAGTGGCCAATCTGTTAAGTCATACATTTCATGGATAGATTTATTTCTATCTTTATTTCTCTCTCTATTTCCATCTCAGGGGCTTCCCTCATAGCTCAGTCAGTAAAGAATCTGCCTGCAGTTCAGGAGACCCGGGTTCAATTCCTGGGCCAGGAAGATCCCTTGGAGAAGGAAATGGTAACCCACTCCAGTGTTCTTGCCTGGAGAATCCCATGGACAGAACAGCCTGGTGGGCTACAGTCCATTGGGTCACAAAAGTCAGACACGACTTAGTAACTAAACCACCACCACCACCATCCCTATCTCAAAGGTTCAGCTTGGTCCTTGCCACTTCCTGTCACCTATGAAAAACTTAATAAGCTCTTAAGTAAAAGCAAGAGATAATACAGTTCTTTCATCCGTCAAGCCTGTATCTTATAGAAGTGGATACAGTAAAGGGTAATGGTATGAGCTGTGGGTGACAGTTGAACCTGTGATGATACTGTTAGGGGATTCTTCAGGAAACCCCCAGCTCTGTGATTCTAGTCTATGAGAAGTTTATTTCTATGCAAATTTTCTTTTTCTTATATATTGCTCTCACCTTAGCCCATCAGTACATATTTTTATGTTTACTTGCACAAAGAATGGCCAAAGCCACCTGTTGAATAATATTGGCTCTCTTTTTGCATATAAGCACTTCTCAAGTCAAGATTGGATCCTCTTCACTAACAATGAGAGCAGGTACATGCTGAGCATTTATGCTAAACCAGGGCTAAGTGCTCTGAATGTGTCCTCAGGAAAAATCCTCAAGACCACTGTAGAGGCCAAATACAATCACCTACATTTTAAAGACAGGAAAACAGACTGACTCTAAACTCCATTTTGTTTGTTTGTTTGTTTGTTTTTGAAATGAGTTAATAAGTCAAATAATCCAATTAGTCTTTTTCTAAAAACTAAGAATAATCTATTAGTGCATAATTAAGAGAATATAAAGTAAACATAAAAATGAAGTGGCCTGCTTGCTAATAGGGTAGAAAAGAGCTTTGTCGACTAATCAAGCCTGCTGACATACTGATCACCATACTACTTCAGGCTTCTTTTTTGCATGTTTAGAAAAGAAGATCTATTAATATACTGGGACTGCTAATCTCTCAAAATACACTTGCTCCCCATCCCCCCAAATCTGGCATTTGGCAATCTTTAAGTACTTTTTTCCAAACACATGTTCCTATAATGCTGAAGTCTGTGTGTATTTCCAGTAAAGCTTTTCTCATGGTCTTGACTGACTTACAATTAAATCATAAAACAGAGTAACTCATTGAATATCTTCATTTCCTAGCACCTTTATTGTTCCTTTTATTTTACAAAACAATTTTTGTCTTACTTAAGAAAGTCCGGTTCTATCACGGCCACTTTGGTTCAAATCTCAAAGAGCCTAATATACTTCTGAAGTTCATCTTTAAGAACTGCTGCTGCTGCTGCTGCTAAGTTACTTCAGTCGTGTCCAATTCTCTTTGACCCCAAAGTTGGCAGCCCACCAGGCTCCGCCATCCCTGGGATTCTCCGGCAAGAACACTGGAGTGGGTTGCCCTTTCCTTCTCCAATGCATGAAAGTGAAAAGCGAAAGTGAAGTCGCTCAGTCGTGTCCGACCCTCAGCGACCCCGTGGACTGCAGCCCACCAGGCTCCTGTGCCCATGGGATTTTCCAGGCAAGAGTACTGGAGTGGGGTGCCATTGCCTCTCCACTTAAGAACTAGAGGAATACAAACGCCAAAAACTGACCTATAAAAGTTTGCCATTCACACCCAGTACATGTCAGGCAACATAATACAGAAATCAAGAGAAGCATAAGAAAGGCTATTTCACAATTACACTGACTTAGTATAGTATCATATTTAAATAAAAATTACCTCAATGTCATATCCAATAAACTGTCATTGTCTTTAAATGTTTATAAGATAAGCATTATTATTTGGTAAAATTAATCTAAAAGCAATATGCTTTCAGTCTTGAATATGAATAAATAAATAGAACAATTTAATTAAATAGTCTTAAAGGTAAAACAAACTAATATTCATGTCATCTCTTATTTCTATTTTTCTACTGCGGTTGAAATGGGATAACTTATACTGCATTAACCCTCCTGTCACAAACAACAAGATAACTGGATATAGTACAAAAAAGAAACAAATGTCCTTTGATATTGGTCAATAATCAGCACTGACTTTGTTTCTTCAAAGAAGGCAAAACAATAAGGTGAGACTCGTGATCACTCTAATACATTACCTGGAGTCATTTGCAAGACCCCAGAACAGGGAAGATAATGACGATTAGAAATTAGAAGTTACACCTAATTGAGGGGGAAAGAATCAAAGCTTATAGAGGCTGAGGTGGCTGGCATTTGCAAGGTAGAGCACTGGAGAGAGAAAGTATTGAGTCACTTTACAGTTAGGACACCAGATGTCCTGAAGTAAAGGGTAAGTAAGCCATTTTTGATACTCCCTGTCCAGACTCCTGATGCAGCATTCAGAGCATATGAAAATTATTGTTCCACACCACTATATTTGGGGATGTTCAGTAAGCAGCAATAGTAACAGATGGTAAATATCATGATCCTTGTTTTAAAAGGAGAAAACTACCTCATGAGAGTGACTTGAACAGATTAGCGCGGGTGGCAGTGGCAGAGCAAAGGTATAAACCTACTTTATCTGCAAGTCACTGCACACCCTGATCTAGACAGAAGTCCCTATTATGATACCACTTCATTCACCAGGGTTCTAACTCAGGGCTGTAAGAGGCTTTGGCCCCTTCATCACCAAAATGATGATCTGCTCCCATAACTCTCTTCTCTCAGGAAGATACTTGAGGTCAGGGTTGATATGCATGGGTTACAGAGCCAAAACTATCTCATTACTTAAACCTTTAGCAAAGATATATACCCAAAGTCTACACTTACAAAGCTCAAGCAGCTCAATCAGCCATGAATTCTGGGCATTTATACAAGAGTTGGTTGAAACGTGAGCTTAAAAAAATTCTAGCCAAACAGCTGCAAATAACACAGGAAGTAAAGGACTAAAACCTATTAAGAGTCTTGGCTCCCCCTTTGGTGCAGTCGAGGGATTTCAGGGGGTGAACCAACAAGTATTTATGATAACAGAGCAAAAAATAATTAAATCATTTCCTTCCTAGAAAGATGACTAACTCAGGACAGTTGAGATGGGTTGGCATTTTCTACTTTCTGTTATCTTTTTTTCCCTTTATACAATACCAGTTTATTCTCTGCATAGCTATATGTCTTATCATCAGAACTGAACACTGTCTTTGCAGACGCAGAAGTGTAGCTGGATTTGCTTAGATTCGTAGGCTATAAGATCTGGAAGGAAGATGGACAGAACAGCGTTTTGTCTGAACAAAATTTGTCCCTTCTTCTGGTAATAGCACCACATTTTCTTGTGAGACAAAACCTGTCCCCTACACTCAGGTCTTGTGGCAAGACTGGGGCTGACTCCTCTTATCCTCTAAATCCAAGGGAGACATGTGACTCATGCCTGGTAAATCAGAATGCTCCATCCTGTTGACTACTGTGATTGGCTCAGAAAGAGATAACACACGACTGAAGTCATGAGAGTCGGCACTAGGGTCTCAGCTAGAATCATAGACTAAAAAGAGATTATTTTTTTCTTCTGAGGGAAAGGGGTTCCACTGGCAAAATATAAACCTGGAGCCTGTTGGTGACAGTCATCAAACCACAGGAAAGGAGAATCTCACTGGAGAATAAAGCTGCACAGAGAAAAGTGAAGCCAAGAGATGGCAAGAGGCAGACTCCTGACTGCACTTGGGCACTTGGGTCCAGCCATGCCTGAGGAGATCTACACTATGACATTTCAGTTTTATGGTTCAATAGATCCTCCTTAATCACACAAGTCTGACTGAGCTGGATTTCTGTCATAGTCAAAGAGATCTGATTCACTAAGGCAGTGTATTATCAACTGTCTACATACCAGTGGTTCATGAACTCTGCTTTGTGGAACCTCCAAATTCTGTGAACCAGAGGCCCTGACCTCAAATTAATCAAGGCCACTCTTATTTTCATATGATGGCTGCTACGATTTTATTTGAATAAATTAGTTGTACTAATTAAGAGGAAGAAGAATAAAAGAAGCTATTCAATTCAACTACCTAATTTTAGAGGTCTAGAAAAGCCATGTGGCTTTTACAAAGCAAGTCTGTGACGGGAGTATGCCTGGTCTCTACCAATCCATCCAGAACACAACCCATTATCCCCAAATGCTGCCAGTACTTCTCACATCAGCTTTGGGTCTTGCTTCTGGAATGGAAGTGGATCTATGGCTTCCAGTCACTACACCCAAACACATGGGAGGATCCAGCATGGACTTCCAGCATTGGGTACCTGTATACCTTCAGGACAGAGCTGCATACCTGCCGTGCTCTGATCAAACAGCCCAGGTGTCACTCTTGCAGAGTGTATGAAGGGACCGTAATCATTTAGGGAGCCAGCTGCTGCTGCTGCTGCTGCTAAGTCGCTTCAGTCGTGTCCGACTCTGTGCGACCCCATAGATGGCAGCCCAGCAGGCTCCCCTGTCTCTGGGATTCTCCAGGCAAGAACACTGGAGTGGGTTGCCATTTCCTTCTGCAATGCATGAAAGTGAAAAGTGAAAGTGAAGTCGCTCAGTCGTGTCCGACTCTGTGCGACCCCATGGACTGCAGCCTACCAGGCTCCTCCGTCCATGGGATTTTCCAGGCAAGATTTAGGGAGCTAACTAGTGAGTAAAAGACAATAACAACCTGAAGTCATGGTAGGCTTCATTGAAAGAGTCTCTTTAACTACAGTGGAAATGGTGTCCCCCAGAAAAGCACCAAGCAGGCACATGTTTTTATATTTTTAAAGATCACAGCACTGGAGAGCTTTGTTTAGAACTATCTTCTTTGACTCATTCTGGGCTGGTGAGGAAGTCCCACTTGTTTGCCAGGGAACAAATTTATTTCTGTACCCACTGCCTGTCAGAGTAAAGGGTAGAACTTCTTTTCAGTATTCTGAAATAGTGGTTTGGTTTTTGAAAAGACTTGTGGAATCTATCATCTTTAAAACTTAAAAGAAAGCAAAATCTTGTCACTTTTAAGACAAGTCAATTAAGTCCCATCTGTCTCAATGTGGCTGCCCTCTATTTTGAAGTGGAAAAAAAGAAGAGAGAGAGAGAAAATCCAAACTGGCAGTAATGTCCTTTTTTAATTGAATAAACCAACAGTTTTCTCATTCTAATGAGCATAAACTGTTTACAGAAAAGATTTTATTTAAATTACCCAGAGTGATTACTTTAAATGCACAGTTTGGTTAAAACCTACAGTCATAAATAATTAATTTCTCTTTTTAAAAGAATTATGCAAATTTAAGCCAGAAGGCTAAAAATGGAAAATGTCTAATTGCATGTGAACTGAGCTTGCATTTCTCTTCCTTGTTTCTTCGGCCTCCATGTTTCTGTCTTTGTTCTTGCTCTGAACACAAATAATACCTACCCTCACACTGCCCTGCCCATGGTCCTGAGTGTTCCTACACCCTCTAATTCTTTATATAATGAGACCAAGAAATGGGTGTGAACAGCTTTGGGTCATGCCCCAAATAATGCCATGTGCATGTGAACAGTAGCAGATTCTTGATAATGGAGAGAAGACAGAATCAATCGATCAGAACATGTTTCCTAAGCATCTATCCTATGCAGCCATTCTACTGAGTGAGCAGAGCTCGGAGGAATTAATTTCATATACGACCTATAATAATAATAATAATAAAAAAGTTAAATAAAACTACAAGGATAAAGATTAGATAGCAAAATCTTCAAGTGCCCAGAGGCAACGGCTGGTTAACAGTGCACAGTGAGAGACACCAAAGAAGCCAGGATTCTGAGCACTGAGTGGGAGCTTTCAAGTCAAACAACCTGAGAATCCTTGGTCCTTTTCACCTTTCCTGCCACTGTCTAGCAACAGAGATACCTCTGAACAAGCCAAGTAAGAGAAGTTCTTTCTAGACAATAGGCTGCTGTCTCAGGACCACAGGACACACAGAGCAGCGCCAGCTCAGCACAGCAGTGGGAGCACAGTGGCAGGCAAGGCCAGGCTCCAGAGGTGTGAGCACTGAGGGACATGAAGGGTGGGCTGTAAGTGCAAAGCTGGAGCTGTGCTGCGCCCACTCTCACTGCCAGTCATCGTGTACAGGAAGGAAGTGCCCTCAATAATTATCTTCAATAATTTGAGGAGGATAGCAGAAAGGCAGGAGGTGAGGGGCAAAGCAAATGTTGTGAATGACATCTGTTGTTGTTCAGTTGCTCAATCATGTCCAACTCTTTGTGACTCCATGGACTGCAGCACACCAGGCTTCCCAGACCTTCACTATCTCCTGGAGTTTGTTCATACTCATGTCCATTGAGTCGGTGATGCTATCCAACCATCTCATCCTCTGTTGCCCCCTTCTCCTCCTGCCTTCAATCTTTCCCAGCATTTGGGTCTTTTCCAGTGAATGACATAGGTATAAAGAATTGCCAACCCCTACCAGTTTATGCCCGTAGGGTATCATCTGCCCATTGGCTGTCTGTAAAGTTTTGAAATGAATACCTTCAGGTTGTACGTGCATGTTCTAGGTCACCACACTCCCCCAAACACAACCATAATTTTCTTCTACTGAGAGTTCTCTATGCACTTACTTCACCAACCCAGCTCCTGAGATCACTTATAGTTGGCATGGATGATCAACAGCACATGGATGTTAAAAGCATTGGCTTGCAGTAGCAGTGGAGAACCCTTTTTCAGCTGCCACAAAACCACCCATGAGAAGGGATTAGGCAGGCGCCTGGAGAGGACACTACAGCAGTGATCCCCACGACATCCCGCTGCAGCAGAGTCTATCATTGTCCTCCTGTTATATATGGTCGAACTAGAGGCACTGAAGGGTTAAGCAAATGGTCCCAGTGACACGGCTGCTAAGTGGCAGAGTCGATCTGAACCAGCCCCTCACTCCATCCCTGTGTCTTCAACCAGCATGGCACACCCCTGCTGCTTTTGTAAGTGACACACACACTTTACAAGGAAAGAAAAAGAAGACATTGCTCATTACAGTCATCCTTCAGTATCTGCAGACAACTAGTTCCAGCCTCCAACCCCTCCTCCCACCACACTACCAAACTCCTAGGATGCTCAAGACCCACATGTAAAACGGCATAGCAATTGTGTATAACCTGCACACAACCCTACACTTTGAAACATCTCTAGATTGCTGATAATACTTCATACAAATGCAAATGCTAAGGAAAGAGCTGCTGGCATAGCAAATTCAAGTTCTGCTTTTTGAAACTTTCTAGAAAAAATAATTCCATTATTTTCAATTTGAGGTTAGTTGAATACATAGATGCAGAACTCATAGATAAGAAGGGCCAACTATATACAAAAAAGTTTGAATCTTTCTCCAAAAGCTCCATTTTTGCAATTCTTTGGGAGAATGCATCGGGTGGATCTCAAAATGCAGAGCAACAGGCTGGGCCTGACACAGCCTCTGTGCCTTCTCCTGCTGGCCTCACTGAATGTGGGCATCACCCACTTTGGTTAGAGGAGCTTTAGAGAAAGCGCTAATAGCTCATACAGCTAGAGCTAAATAGCAATTTAATGAGCAATGAGTAAGTGAATCAGATGCACAGATGAAATTTCCATCCAAATAACCACAGGTTTCTCAATTAAGAGGAGAGAAAGCATGCTTGGCAAAACAGTTTGGCCATGGCCACGTGGATTTTCCCAGCCCACTTTCTGAATATGGCAGTGCACACAGATCCAGGGGTGATGATAATAATTTTACAGGACTCTCCACTTGCTTATCATAAAGGAATTCCAACACACCGCTAGATGTTTACATAGAAAGAAATTCAAATGAACTAGTCTCTTTATGAGAAAATAAACACAAATCTAATTTTAAAAGTAAATGTGTAATTATCTTATATTTTATAATGATAATAATGAAGGAAAAGACATAAGAAAAAAAAAAGAAAGCAATCCAGGGGGGTTCAGGCACAAGGTGAGTGTTTTAAACAGACAATAAATTCATTGGTTTTATTTTAATGCACTGCATTCTATTGAAGAATGGACAGGTGTTGTTTCTTAAAACAAATATCTCGTGTGATGTGATGGGGGTAAGGTGGCAGGACACTCCTGACTCAGGCTGCCAACCTGGAAGCTTTCCCGTAAAGCGGATTCTGGTGCCTTCTCCTCAGACCTCATGGAGGCCAGCTTTGTTTTGGGAATGGTGCCAGTAGGGTTTTTACCCCCTAGTGCCTACTGTGTGCTGAGCACTCACGCTTCTTACCTCCAGGCCTCCCTGCACCCAGGAAGGTCCTCATACTTTTTCCATTGGAAGACACGGGCCGGGAGTCACCCAGGCATGCCAGCCCGAAGGCAAAATAGACAGGAAGGACCAGTGTCTTCCTCTTCCTTGGTTTACTTCCTTGTTTGGATGAAGAACATCCTCCAGGAGCTTCTTGAGAAAGAGTGCCTAATTCTGATTTTGCAGTTGAGCTATTTTGATTCCTAAGACTTTGAATTCACTCCTACTTTTAGGACTTTCTCTGTTATCTGTGATATATTTAAAAAAAAAATCACAATATATCATCATGGGTCATTTTTTATGGCACTTGAGAGGTTTTTTTAAGCTAACAGTATTTTTCAAAATTGGTCCCCAAACCAGCACCACCAGCATCACCTGTGAGAAGTGTTAGGTGTGTTAGGAATACAAATTCTAAGCCCCACTTCACATCTACTGAATCACAGACTCTGGTGATAAATCCCAGCAACCTGTACTTTGTTATTGTTTTTGCTGAGGAATAACTGACATGTAATGACTTGATATTTATATATCAAATGCACTGTGAAATGATCACCACAATAAGACTGTTAACATCAGTCACCATACATGGTAACAAAATTATTTTTCTCGTGATAAGAACTTTAAAGATCGACTATCTCAGCAACTTTCAAATATGTAATACAGAATTCTTAACTACAGTCACCATGCTGTAAGCTATATCCCCCTCACTGTTTTGTAACTGGAAGTCTGTATTTTTGACCCCTTTAACCCATTTCTCCCAACCCCCAACCCACCTCCCAGCCCCTGGCAACCACCAATCACCTCTGCATATGACCTTAGGTTTTTTCACTTTGTTTTTTAGATTCACATGTAAGTGCAATCATACGGCAAAACCAAAACCTCCCCCTCAAAAAAAAAACCCTCCAAATATCTCTATGGGTATTTTCAAAAGTTATACAACCTTTCTGCCTGGAGAATCCCAAGGACGGGGGAGCCTGGTGGGCTGCCGTCTGTGGGGTCCTACAGAGTCCGACACGACTGAAGTGACTTAGTAGTAGTAGTATACAACCTTTCAATGCCTCGGTTTCATCATCTACAAATTGACATATCAGTAGCACCTATCTTGTAAGACTGCTATATATTTATACTTAATAATATATTTAATTTTACATTTAAATATGACAATGAACAGAGATTCCCTGGTGGCTCAGTGGTAAAGAATCTGCCTGCAATGCAGGAGACGAGAGTTTGATCCTGGGCTGGGAAGATCTTCTGGAGAAGGGAATGGCAACCCACTCTGGTATTCTTGCCTGGAGAATTCCATGGACAGAGGAGTCTGGCAGGCTATATTCCATGGGGTTGCAAAGAATTGGACACAGCTGAACTACTAACTCTTTCACTTTCACAATATCAATGATACATTATTTTCAGATAATTTGACATATGTCAAATTCTCTGTGTCAAGTTCTCTGATGTGTCAAGTTCAAGTTCTCTGATACACTGAGCCCATGGTAAGTATGTAATAAATGTGGGTGCAATTATTATCATTATTTTGGCTGCTCAAACAGTACTGCACAGACCCAGGGAATGGTATTTTTTTTTTTTCACTCAACAGTACTTATTAAGTGTCCCTTTCATACCTGATACTTAGAAGTGATCAAGGAAACTTTTAAATAACTGGGCACTCTTTCCAGAGGCAAATTCAGGCTATGGAGTCATTAATGGAATGGCTATCATAATGTGACTATTTTTAATATCCACTGTAACACTTTACGGAGAAGGCAATGGTACTCCACTCCAGTACTCTTGCCTGGAAAATCCCATGGATGGAGGAGCCTGGTGGGCTACAGTCCGTGGGGTCGCTGAGAGTTGGACACACTGAGCGACTTCACTTTCACTTTTCACTCTTATGCATTGGAGAGGGAAACGGCAACCCACTCCAGTGTTCTTGCCTGGAGAATCCCAGGGACGGGCGAGCCTGGTGGGCTGCCATCTATGGGGTCGCACAGAGTCGGACACGACTGAAGCGACTTAGCAGTAGCAGTAGTAGCAGTAGCACTTTAACTTCATGTTACACATTATAGTTTATGTAGCATATAGTCTAAACAGCAGCCAACCCTTATGAGGTTGGAAAACTGAAACTCAGGAAAGGGAAGTGATTTACATAAAGGTACATGGCCAATGAGGAGTAGAGCGATGACCTAACCCTCAGTCTTCAAATTCAAAGTTCAGTGATCTTTCCTCAATGTCCGTTCAGTTGTTAGGGGCCTCAGAAAGTTTTCAGAGTGGACTCTGGGAGCACAGTGCTGAGAAAGGCAAAGGTCAGTTCTTCAGTAACTCCAGGTTTCCCACCCCTGCTCATTTGGAGAATTTCAAGTGACTTTTTTGAGGCACACCTGATTCTCCAATGGATATTAACAGTAAGGCAGTCACTACAGAGCCACTGGAGTCTTGAGGGCAATAAAATATCTTGGCACCCCAACAAATGTGCCCCCACACTTAGACAGAGTACTTGGGTGAAGGTGGGACCTTCCTGAATCATCAGGCAGGAATAAAACTCACATCGTTCTTTCAAACAACAACGGTTTCCACAGCTCCACATTAGAAAATTTGGAAATCTAATATCATAAAAGCAAGCTGAAGTCATATATTTATGAACTAATTTACTCAGTCACACAGTGAACACTGATATGAGTACTGGGTACACAGCACACATACAAAGATAAAGAATCTACATGCTCTTTGAGATATCACTACCTTGTCCCCAGTTTTAATATTCCATACGTAAACTCAATCGGTTGCACTTTTTTTTCAAACCATGAATGGATCAGATGGATGCAAAATAAGAAATTGTTTATCCACTGGATTATAATTAAGTGATAAACTCATTACATTGATTTTTTTTTTTTTTTTGGTACTTTTAAACCTATCAGAATAAACAATGCCATTCTCTGTTTTTTATTTACCTACTAAATATCTATTAAGCATCAGCCCCTGGGCCAGGGAACATAAAAGATTTAATTATTACTCTGTGCTGGGATGCTACAAATGGGAGAGATATAGGAATTAAATAAAGATAACCACACTATATAACTGGGCTATGAAGTGAGAGCAGGAAGGAATCCCTAGAGGAGGCAGTACTTAAAAAGAGACTTTAAGAATGGAATTAAGTGTTAGGCAAACAGATTCAACCATAATCAGAATCAACTCACGTTCCTTCAAGTGGAGACTATTTTACCTGAATCAGAGTATACCACCCCGGAATATGACACCTTGGCATATGGATTATTTTGAACTTGAAGGCAATTGACAAATAGCAGATGCAGGAAAAGCTCTATACCCTCCCTCTTTGTGCTTAAAGGCAGGGTATAAATTTCCTTTTGTGAAGGTATCTCTCTTTCCTCTTCCACATCAGGAATAGGAAAACAACTCTTTATCATGGGAAATGTTCTTATCACCGCAGAGACTGCATGAGATTGAATCTGCAAAGCAGACCTTACTAAAGTAGTCCTCGTCTTCCATTAGTTTTCCTCCATAAACCTACCTTCCCACAATTTACCAGCTCTAGAAGCCCAAACTTCTGGGATCAGCCTAGCCTTTCGGCTAGGCTGCCGTGCCCTCTCTTCTCTTAAGAAGCAAGTCTGCTTTTTCACTTGTCCTATTTTCTTGTACAGAGCAATTCTGTTCTGCCCCTCTTTCATCTTAGGCTCTGCCCCTGGGCCTCTCTTTCACTTCCTAATGGTTCCAAATCTTCCCTGAGGAATTCTGATGTGAAGGGGAACATTTGGCAGTGATTGGGCCTAGAGGGAAGAGGTTAAATGTGGTTGCCTTCCCTTAAAAAAGAAAAACAGAAGTTGATTTTGGGAGGTTAGAAAAAACAGAGTTCAGTAAAGAAATGCCTGACAATGTCAACTGCTTTCCCTCCTGGCCTTGTGTAAAGCAGTCTGTGAGCAAAGGTTCAGACAAGGTTTTTGAGAGAGACAAACTCTTAGCCCCAAGGCTAATTGGAGAGGCTCTTAAAAGACCTCCAGTGCAATGTAGGGTCTCCTAGATTGCTCAGTTTCCTAAATCCCAAGGTTCAAATGCCCTGTCATTGCATGCTTTCAGGACACTTTGTTTAGTTCAGTTTTGTATTTGAAGTTTTGATC
>NW_011494876.1:11552263-11556255 GCF_000754665.1 Bison bison bison
ATCTACTTAATAGATCACTTAATACTCACTGCTTGGCTTGCATGACTACCCATCAAGGTGGCCAGACCTTCCATTCAAAGCCATGAATAATGCCTCTGAGGAGTTTGATTCATGTCGCTTAATTTCCTTCAGAAGAGAAGCTGTATAGATCAGGAATAGCGTATCATGATTTTTGACACAGTGACAGCAGTTGGTGTTATATAAATTATAGGATATGATTACAGCATTTGCTGTGATAACACCATCAAAATCCTTTTGTGATGTATAACACATTCAAAATGCAAATTCCAGGATATTTAAAAGCCCATCAAATAGAATTGTTATGACTCCAGATTTAAACCCAGGAATGCTGTGGTTTCTTGTACAAGTGTGATGAGCTGAGTTTTCCTTCTGTCATTTAATACAGCACAGAAAACTCTCCATGTGAGAGATACAAGTTACAAAATTTAAAGTTTCCTATCTTGGGTTGCCAAACTACGAGAACCTAATTCAGGATAAATCAGGCTCCCTGTCTTCATATTCCAAAGCGGTTCTGTGAGATTTTTAAAATTCAGTAGAAGCAATGTAACTCAAGCTTGTGGGAATGGGAAAGACATTTCTAATCTCACATCAGGCATTTTAAAGACTTTGGCATTGGTAATGTAGCCATTTGGGCTAGCTCTTCATCAGAGCACATACATACCTGTGAGATACCCCCCACCATGTCCCATCAGAGAGAAAAGGCCTTGCCAACAAGGAGGCAACCGAGTCCTGAATCCACTTGTTCCACTAATTGTCCCATCTCCTTGGGCACATTCCTCAATCTCTCTAAACCTAGGCTTCCTCACGGGGAGGATGGAGATAATAAGGTCCATCTAATCCAGAATGCAAAAGCACTCAGTACAGGGTCTGGGTGCATTTTAAGTGCCCCACACCGAGGGCTCTAGAATTCCAGTTATTCTAACTGTGCTGCTCAAATAAGGCCTAGCTAACTGCACTGTTGGGGAGGATGCTCCTGGAGGTCACCATCAGTTTTCACAGCTCAGCTTTTCCTCCTGAGTTTCTTGATCCATACCTGCCAGCCATAGCATGAGATTCTAGCATAGTAATTACGTCTTATTCTAGTTGTTTCTAAATGACACCATCATAAAGATGTCTGAGACAGATAGGGGCACTTTTTTTCTCTCATTCTTAAGCACAGAATGGAGCTTCCAGGCAAGACAAGCTGGACACACCACTTAAGAGTAGGGATGTCGCTGCGAAGAGTGAAGGTGACTCCCTTCTGCTGGGAAGGGAAATAAATGCATGACCAACTCCCTCCCCTTTCTTTTGGAGAATGCCAAAATTTGGCAGTTCCCAAATAAAATGAAGGAAGAGTTCATTCCATAAGACTCTATGTATGGAACAGTAAATAATCCTATTTGGAATTTCCAGATAATAATGATGACCATTTATGGAATTCCTGCTATGTATCTGACATGGTACTAAGCAGTCTTACAATTTTAATCTTCACTCTATGAGATCAGCACTATTATTATTCCTATTTCACAGAGAAGAAACCCTGATTGTATATAATATATCACTGCTATGTGGTGTGCAATTTATTTAAATTTTATTTATTTATTTTTGGCTGTGTTGGGTCTTCATTGCTGCATGGGCTTTCCTTTAGTTGCAGTGAGCAGGGGCTACTCTTAAGTTGCGGTGCTCAGGCTTCTCATTCCGGTGGATTCTCTCGTATGCAGAGCACTGGTTCCAGGACACCTGGGCTTCAGTAGCTGCAGCATGCGCTTGGTAACTGCAGCTCCTGAGCTCTAGAGCACTGGCTCAGTAGTTGTGGTACATGGGCTTAGCTGGTCTACTGCATGTGAAGTCTTCCCTGACTAGGAATCAAACTTTTTTCTCCTGCATTGACAGGTGTTTTTTTTTGTTGTTTTTTGTTTTTTTAATTATCACTGAGCCACCAGGGAAGCCCTGTGGTATATAACTTACTATAGAATACTTCAGCATAGATGGTGTGATATAAATGTGTATCTCACTGCAATCTATATCTCAGAGATAGTCAACTGCCCTAATCAGGACTATACAGTCCAGCTAGTATATAAGTAAAAAGCAATGTATCTTAGTTATTGATTTCTAATACCAGAGGTTTCGTCAATTACCATAACAGGCATTAGAAATTATTTTATTGCTAAATTAGAGGTATCCATTCTTTGTGGATTGGTTTCATAGACTGCCAAGGCTCAGCCTTTCTCTGCTTGAACCCACATAAAGGCTTTGAGAGCTCGACAGGCTCTATCTTTAGGAATAGTGCCCCATGCCTGATTATTAAACAGTCTTGCCTCCAGTTGCTGACTCCAGCTTTTCAGTCACCTGACTCCAAACAGAAGATTAAACTGACTTATGCAAATAATGTATTTGTTCTGATGCAAGATGTCTTCAGAACATCTAAAAGGACACAGAGCTGGGACTTGAACTTTCAGAAGTTAGCTGGCTTTTGTGCATGCTTCCAATAAATGTTTCCATGGGCGGAAGAATTTGTCTGAGATCTGTTCTCACCATAACCTAGAAGATTGTGAGAGGACAAATATCCCTTGCCCTTAAATACTGAAGGTGGCTTCCCAAGTGGTATGGTAAAGAACCCGCCTGCCAATGCAGGAGACACAAGAGACGCAGGTTAAATCCCTGGGTCAGGAAGATTCCTTGGAGTAGGAAATGACAACCTGCTCCAGTATTCTTGCCTGGAAGAACTCCATGGACAGAGGAGCCCGACAGGCTACAGTCTATGGGGTTGTAAAGAGTCAGACATGACTGAGCACACCAATCACTATGAAAAATAATCTAATAAATTTTAAATTACCTAATAGACTGGGATTGTTCACTGAAGGGACTTAAGCCATATTTCCTAAAAATGAAAGCTGTGACACAGTAGTGCCCAGTATAGGGACTGGCCCTCAACTTAATAGGTGTTTAGTCAGTGAACTAGGTAACCAAACATCTGGTTCCATAAGTGTCCCTAGAATATATGGCCAGAGTAGATGCTCTTATTTGCTAACAACTACAGAGAAGGAGCAATATAACTGATAAGAGGGTGTAGGGGAGCAAAACTTGCCGTGCTAAAATGTCTCATTGGCATGAGGATTATTTTGAGCTGAAAATAATAATAATAATAATATTCATGTTAAGTCGCTTCAGTCATGTCCAACTCTGTGTGACCCCATAGACGGCAGCCCACCAGGCTCCATTGTCCACAGGATTCTCCAGGCAAGAACTGGAGTGGGGTGCCATTTCCTCTCTAATAATCAAGCCCCAAATGACTCAGAAAGAAACTTTGACTTTCCCCCTAACTGCCAGAAAGAATTTAGATAGACAGCCTGTTTCCAGAAGAGAGCTTCATGAGAGATACAAAGAATATGGACTAGGTGTGGTGAGGAAAACTCTTCAGAGGACCGAGCTACTCTATGTCCCTTGTCTCTATGTGGCGCAGCTAACATTTATTTACCAAACGTTTCCTTTTCCATCTCCATGCTCCTTGTTTTCCTCCCCTCTGAAATCCCAAACTACTGCTCACCATCTTTTTTGTCTTTAGCTGAAGATGATATTTAAGGCGAGAATTTCAGCCATTGTGGCAAGATACTCAGTTTTCCTAGGGTCTCTCCTATGCATCCCTATTTTTAAACTTTTGTTTGATTTTCTTCTATTAATCTGTCTCATGTCTGTTTAATTCTTACACCCGCCAAAAGAACCTAAAGAAGACAAACTTCTTCCTCCCAGCAAGGGCCATAAAGTCCACACATTCTGAGTGCTCCTAATTCAGCCCTAGGTTGGCTTATCATCGCAAGAAAAATGGGAAATTGACACACTTCGTTTAGATTCCATGAAGTCTGGGGAAATCAACAGACCTTCAAAAATGTATGGTTCTGCCAATATAGCAAAGGGCCGCTGTGAACCTATGTATTATGGCCAAAGATACAGCCCTCAACACATTTTTGCATTTCCAGCCACCAATTTTCTTT
>NW_011494876.1:11556355-11574938 GCF_000754665.1 Bison bison bison
AGTTGTACTTGGTTGAAAAATCTGTTCTTAATAATATTAATAGTTAAAATTAAGATTATTTTAACCTTTAAATAATTTCAGTTTAACAAAACCACTTTATTTTCGAAGTAAAATGACCCACATATTTTAATAACAAAATAGAATCAGTAATCTCACTTTAAAAGGAGAGCTTTTTTAACGCAATACAGTTTTGTTACATATGTATTGTCATGCAGTGATCAATATTTCTTAACTTGAGAATTCCATGCTTTCACATAACAGAAAACTAAATAAGAAGCAGATTGTCAAGTGCTATGATGGCAAACAGCTGCCAAAAAGCTATGATTTTTTTCCCCCTCTCATTCCCTTAGTATTCTGTTGCAAAAGTTAAATTGAAATACTAATTCATTAAGCATTTCTCAATGTCTTCAGAAAACATACTACCATTCTATCATATCAGACTTTCTGGGAATTTTCCTTTCCAGTCTGGCCCAGAGTAATTAACTTGGCCTGAATCAGGACAGTAATTTAAAGCAGACAGCATTTATATTTTGAAGGAGAATTGACTGTTAATGCTAAAGGAGTTCCACGGACCTGAATATTTTTGCTGGCCTCTCCCAATATCAAGTTTCTTTGGAGTCCACCTAAATTATGATGATGCCTGACCAAAAAAATCACATTCCATTCTTCATCCATAAACCATATCTTTAGCAAGAAAACCACCGTTAGGAACTTTTCCATCAGACCTAAGTAATATAGTATAAACAATATGCCTCAAGCAATCAACCCTTTCCCCAACATATTGCTTTTAACAACACACATAGAAAGGGAGCACTGCAGAAATCTGGTTTACTCCCAGAAGCTCTCCGTTGTTCCATCTAAAGTCAGTGACTGCCACTGAGTACCTTAAGCTGGCATTCAGAAAAACCAGCTGCTTTAGACCTAAACTTGATCATTCAGCTAGGTATTCAAAAGGAAAGACAAGTATGACCACTGTATTTCACGAATAATACTTGAAACTCTGTTTTGGTACCACCATCTACTTTGTAGTCGTATTCTTTATTATTTTTCCCTAGTTCTTAGTGTCTCGTTGTACTTTAGCGTAGAATCGAAGAAACAAACTCTAGCAAGTAGTAAAAAAGAGACTGGTGGTGTGACTAAAAATAAATCTCGTATTGGCTTCCCTGAGCTAAATACTGAGTGTGTGGTACTGTGTGCCAGGCAGAGAGCTAGGTTGCAGGGATACAAGACAGACTTTGCCCCAGTTCTTACATTATCATTGGGAATACCAACCAAAACCAATTTTTAAAGAGGGAAAAAATGTCTAGGTGCTTACTTAAAATAATTATAATTATAAATGATCACACTTTCTATGAAGAAAATAGATAGGAATCTGAGATGGAAGGTCAATAGGCATATGATGGGGACATTTTAGCTGAGACATAGAAAACGGGAATAATTTTCCCCCCAGTAAAGGAGCAGAATGGGAAGGCAGTCTTTCCAGTTCAGAAGAAGATTGTTCAAAAGCCAAGAAAAAGGAGACAGTCTTGGAGGATTCAAACAAACAAACAAAGGCAACCAGTATGGCTGATGTTTTGAGAGTGAGGGAGAGAAGTCGGTGATGGTGGGGTTCTGTTGATAATGATCTTCATGATCAAGTGTCTTCACTTGGAGGTAATGTACAGGAAACTAAACTGAAAATCAGGAAATGCAAAACTCATGTAAGACATTATTTGTAAGGACTTCCTGAATACTCACTATATACCCAACAACCAAATATAATTCTGGCAGTGCCAAAACCTTATTTTAAAATTATTTTGCATTTTAACAGTGGGTAATGTGTAAGGACACCTCTACTCACTAAATTCTTCCATTGGAACATCACGGGAGGTCAACTGATGAATAAGCAGGGCACCTGAATCCTGTCCTTCTCAAAGGAAGGATCCTTCCCATGGAAACATGTGCTCCTTAACAGTGGGAGAGAAACAGACTGTGGGGTGAGAGTACTCAGCTTTGCTTCATCTCAGGCCACCTCTAATTTGATCACTCAGAAGAGAAATCAATTAAAAGAGTGATTAATAGTTGTTTCCACCCACCAGCAAACATGTTGATGTTCCAGATTTTTTTATTAGACATAATGGAAATTGATCTGAAAACATGTTCCTTTTGCCTGAATAATATTGTCTTTGCTTTCCCCCCGCCTCTTTCTTTGTTCAAAAGAAGAGAGAATTTCCCCTGAGGAACTAGCACAGAGCCTCATGCTTGGTCTGAACATGTAATAGGAGGGCATATCATCAGCAGGTTAAGACCGAAGGAGCTCCCAGGTGCCACATTGCTCACAAGCAGGTGTGATAGGCCAGGAAGGAATAATTTTTAACGGCAAGAGGAAACAAAATAGTGGTTTTCTGACACTATTTAACAGAAGCAGTTTAAGAGCCAAAGTCAGTTGAAATATTCTTATCTACAGTATCTCTGAGGCATGGCCTCATAGAAAATACATTTATATTTGGCACAGCAAACCTGATGTTTTAAGAGTAAAAGAATTAAATATTTTACATGGGGGAAAATCCTGTGTATAGCAAGAGAAGAGAAACTGGCAGTTAATATCAAGCCACAGGCTGACTCTCTGGGATTATTTTAATTGTTCTTCATGCTGGTAATAAGAGGAATGTGTTCATTTTAGCTTAAAGCATGAGAATCAGCTCTGAGAATCTAAGCTGCCCAAATATCTGGGCTGTGAAGGGGAAAAAAGCAGTGCAAATTTGGTTGTGGTGGCCAAAATACCCTCCTCAGCTCTCCCAAAGCACAAAGGAGAGAGGTTCCTACCACCCACATAGCAGGATGGTGGATGGAGAGAGGGCAGGGTCAAAGATGTGGGAGGCAAGAGAGGACTGGGGATATCTGTCTGGGCAACATGGGCTAAAATGAAGCCATGAGTCTAGGAATAAAAGAGGAAAGGAGACATGCTCCCAAGAGTTAGTATTAGAGCCCAGTTGGAGATGCAACTTATAGAAGACTTAGATAGAAAGACAGAAACCTAGAAATGCCAACTTTTTGACACTCCAGTAAGAAAGAGATTTCTTTTAGAATCTGCTATTCACAACCTTGTCTGACTTGTTTCTATCACGTGACCTTTTCTCATCCCTGGTTGACTGGATGGCAGACATCTGACCTCAGTGGAACCATGGGCTAGAGTAAGTTACACCCTTTGCTCTAAAATGAACTCGGATACACAAACACAGAGCTCCTCTCTGTTGGGTTTGACCTAGGGCACCGTGTAAAGTACTACAGCTTGGAGAAGACTATGTTTCACCCATGAATGGTGGTTTCCTGAAAACATGAAAATAGTATTTGGTTTTATAATAGAATCATATTTACAACCTTCTAATCTTTCCTAACTGGACCCATCCCAGCACCCTGTTGTAAAGGCACAGTACATTATCTACCAAAGTACTCTGTGTCTATATGCCTGACTTATCAAGGATCCATGGAAACCTTTGATTAACGTAGATAAAGGGCTTCAGTGCCTAGAAGCACGGAACCATGATGAATACCATACCACCATACCTACCAATGGGGTCGCAGAGTCGGACATGACTGAAGCGACTTAGCAGCAGCAGCAGCAGCAGCATACCAATGGGAAATGTGATCTGGTCACAGATTAGTTTTAGACTCTACAAACAAGTCACATGCAGGACTCTATTATTTCTCAGTCCTTCCAGTATCAATTCCCTTTGGGACTGTTTTCTCCCCCACTCTGTGATATTCAGACCATCAGTGAGTAGCTCCATCTCTCCTCTCAGTATGGGGTTGTGAGTCAAACAATCTCTTACAGGCTTGACACAGAAGCTGGAAGGAAAGGGACTATAAAGATGATGAAAGTTAGTGGATGGTGCAGACCATCTTTGTTACCCAGTAAAGACAGCCTGCTGGGAATAAACGAATCAGAGTCAAGGAACAAGTCAAAATAAACAGAATTGATCCCTAAATCTAGTCATGCCTCAAGAGAGAACTACATAGATATCTTGATTCTAGATCAACAAATCCCTTTATGACCTTTACTGCTTTGAGTTGGTACTGTCACTTGTAAACAAAGACTGCTGAATAATCTATCATGCTAAACTGTTATTCAGACTTAGTGATTTTGTTTAAGGGTTTATTTCCAGAAGCTATCCTTTCATTACAGATAGTTGAAAATTATTATACCATAATAGCAGAAACAACAGCAAATCTAAAAATCGAAAAAAAAAAAAAAGGAAACTTGAAATCTAAACAATTTTGTTTTCATTTTCAGCCCCAAACTTTTCTGCTAGTTGACAGTCATCCATACAGGGTGTTAGAACATCTTTCCTAAATAAATAAACTAATTTTATACCTTTGGTTCATAGTTTTGTAACACCAATTCAAAGTAGAAAAAATAAAAGTTGACCTAACAACATTCTATTTAATATAAAAATTTAGAAATATATGGAAGAGAATATTTGGATGAATATAAATAGCACCAGAAATCAAGAATGCACTCATTTTTAACATCACCATCCCTAGCAAAAAAAAAAAAATTATAATAGTAATCTGTTTCAATGGAAATAAAGTACTGTAATATTTATAGTCAATGCCAGAATTATAATGACTGTAGGGCCAGAAGTGAAGTGTCACAGCATGCTCTGCATGTTTTTAACACGGTTTCTAAAGGCTCTGGAGGCTATTAAATTTAATGAACCCATCTGCTATGAAATAGAGGTCCCAACGTAATCAGTTTCCTCCATGCCATGTAACGCAGATGGCATTCTCTGTTCCACAGCCCAGCAGGACGGTTTATGTTTCTCTTGACGTGTGTCTTTTTGCTTTGACGATTTGAACTTCTTTGATATGCAGTGGTGTCTTGGGAAAAACACCGTATATTCAGCTTCTAAGCCCCAATAACTTCCTTATGATGGCTTCGACCCTCCGAGTAATTGCTTCTAGGCAGTAAGATATTGTCGCCTAAAGCAATCACCCAAACGACTCCTAAATGGCCTAGGTGCCATTCTGAGATGGGAAACCAAACTAAATGTGCAATTTATCAAATGCAAAGCATTTTCTCCAAGTTGGACTTAGTAGGGGGTGAGGAGGAGGGATACATGTCCAATTTGCAAACGTAACTAAATTGGTTTGAAAGTTCCTACAAATTTCATACAGAATTGTATTACTAGCAGAGGGGAGGGACAGGGGGACTTGGTAATGAATTCTCATTATTTTAAATGGTCACTTTCCCACTGTTTTCTGAAAGATTTCTTTGCTTCCCTTCTGAGTGTCACTGTGGTCTGTGCAAACTCCCCTGGAGGGGTTCATCAGGAATGCTGATGCTTCCTCAGTCTGATGCACAGCAAGTTGGGCAGCATCCCCAAGGTGATTAGGACCCAACTGGAAAATACAAGTCATCTGCTTACAAATGGAACAAATTCCACTGTTAATGCTTTTTTGCTCTGCACCTAAGAGATAATGACTATGCAGCACAACTTGTATTCAAATGAGAAGCCCATGAATTTCAGAATTCTAGTGTTTGCTGTTTTGTCAATTAATACATGAGATCTTATTAGATTAAACATAATTAATGTTGCTAACATTAATTCATTTATTTGGGCTTTACCACGAGAGCAAATTGAACAGAACAGCCAGGCAGGAAACAGAATATTTAATCAGACCAGTGCTAACAGTCAGGGAGAATGGATCCTGAAAGGAAAATTTTGTCCATCTTGATTTTAGATCAGGCTGGATTAATTGCAACCCTGGATTCTCATGCATAAAAACCCAAACTCAGCTTCTCTTCACAAACTTTTATCTTGATCTTGTCCAGACCCAGAACTGTATAAATTAATGTATAATTAATAAAGAGGGAAAGCACTATCCTCACAGGTCATTTCAAGCTATTCACTTAAGTATTAAATCAATTATATTATTATATTTGTTACTGCAGGGTTTCAACCATAACCAATGAGTCAAGCAAAGAAGGAATTATTTTTGCCTTCACCATAAGATGACCAAACAGAAAGAAGATTTTTAAGACCATATTAATTAAGCAAACTTGTGGGATCGAGTGTTCAAATTTACTTGATAATCAACGAGTACCTACTTTCTTAGTATTTGGTAAAATTATAAATAAATCAGTAGGTTCACAAGTCCTAATGGAATCAAAACCACCTTCAGACTATAATGTCACAAGGAGAACCAGGCTCTTGGAGACACTGCTGTTTAGCAGAAATGTTATGATAAAGAACAGATGTAATTTTACCATAATTATATAAATTAATTCAACCTTATTGAAATTCTTATATTATGAATATAAAAAGAAAATTGTTATTCTGTGACTATGTAAATAAATGTCTTGGAAAGACTCTAAAGAAAGTTGCTAAGGTAGATAATAAATATGTTCAAATATCAAAAATAATTCCAAAGCACTTTATTAAAATGGGGTCACCAGGCCCAGCACCAAGTGCTCCTGAGTTTGGTCTCTTTTATTACCACAAGCTGGGACATTAGGGTAATCCTGGATTGAGACTGTCTTGGATGGCTCAGATGGTAATAAACTTGGAATTACTGATTCCCATACCCTCTTCATCTTCTGGTTGGTTCCAAAGTTGGTGGCCTCATCTTAGAATTGACATTCTGCAGGTGAGTTTAGCATATGATTCCAATGTTGACTCCATGCAAATAACAAAGGGAATCTCCCCTTGCCCTGGTTGTTATAGGCCCAGAGGACTAGTCTGAAGAGGTATTGCTTCCTTGGCCAGAGAGGCACCTGTTGGAGCAGTAGCTGCTTTCTCCTCAACCAAACAGGCCAAGAGGAAGATGGCATTCTCAATGTCCTTCCTAGCTCAACAGGTTTCTCAAAACCACCAAGATGATAAAGAACCTTCAGAATATTCTACTAGGGGATTAATTTATCAGGGTTATTTGCAAAGAGGAAACACAGAGGCAGTGCTGAGCTATCACTTCAGGGATAAGCGTATTCTGGGGATTTAGTTTTATGTCCATCAAAATGTTCTTGAAGAGACAGAAAAAATGAGCTCGGTCATCTTGACCTAGCATTTTAATTAATAATGAGCCACTTAAAGCATTATTTTATTTTAAAGTAAGTAAAGATGATCATGGCACAGAATGCAAGTTTCATGTAAATGTTTAACATGAAGCACAAGACTTCAAAGACAATGTCTCTGCACTGTTTGCCCAGAGCTGCTTCCAGACCTTTTTCTCTGCCTCTTCTGTCAGTTCTTTAGTGGAAAAGCGGCAGTAGCAGGGGTTTTCCCTCTCTCGTAACTGCTCCCAATATATAAACATATCAGTTCAGTTCAGTTCAGTCGCTCAGCCGTGTCCGACTCTTTGCGACCCCATGAATCACAGCACGCCAGGCCTCCCTGTCCATCACCAACTCCCGGAGTTCACTCAAACTCACGTCCATCGCGTCGGTGATGCCATCCAGCCATCTCATCCTCTGTCGTCCCCTTCTCCTCCTGCCCCCAATCCCTCCCAGCATCAGAGTCTTTTCCAATGAGTCAACTCTTTGCATGAGGTGGCCAAAGTACTGGAGTTTCAGCTTTTGCATCTTTCCTTCCAAAGAACACCCAGGGCTGATCTCCTTTAGAATGGACTGGTTGGATCTCCTTGCAGTCCAAGGGACTCTCAAGAGTCTTCTCCAACACCACAGTTCAAAAGCATCAATTCTTCGGTGCTCAGCTTTCTTCACAGTCCAACTCTCACATCCATACATGACCACTGGAAAAACCATAGCCTTGACTAGATGGACCTTTGTTGGCAAAGTAATGTCTCTGCTTTTGAATACGCTCTCTAGGTTGGTTGTAACTTTCCTTCCAAGGAGTAAATGTCTTTTAATTTCATGGCTGCAATCACCATCTGCAGTGATTTTGAAGCCCCCAAAAATAAAGTCTGACACTGTTTCCACTGTTTCTCCATCTATTTCCCATGAAGTGATGGGACCAGATGCCATGATCTTCGTTTTATGAATGTTGAGCTCTAAGCCAACTTTTTCCCTCTCCTCTTTCACTTTCATCAAGAGGCTTTTGAGTTCCTCTTCACTTTCTACCATAAGGGTAGTGTCATCTGCATATCTGAGGTTATTGATATTTCTCCCGGCAATCTTGATTCCAGCTTGTGCTTCTTCCAGCTCAGTGTTTCTCATGATGTACTCTGCATAGAAGTTAAATAAGCAGGGTGACAATATACAGCCTTGACATACTCCTTTTCCTATTTGGAACCAGTCTGCTGTTCCATGTCCAGTTCTAACTGTTGCTTCCTGACCTGCATACAGGTTTCTCAAGAGGCAGATCAGGTGGTCTGGTATTCCCATCTCTTGAAGAATTTTCCACAGTTTATTGTGATCCACACAGTCAAAGGCTTTGGCATAGTCAATAAAGCAGAAATAGATGTTTTTCTGGAATTCTCTGGCTTTTTCCATGATCCAGCAGATGTTGGCAATTTGATTTCTGGTTCTTCTTCCTTTTCTAAAACCAGCTTGAACATCATGGTTCACGTATTGCTGAAGCCTGGCTTGGAGAATTTTGAGCGTTACTTTACTAGCATGTGAGATGAGTGCAATTGGCTTCCTAAGGCCCACTTGACTTCCCATTCCAGGATGTCTGGCTCTAGGTGAGTGATCACACCACTGTGATTATCTTGGTCGTGAAGATCTTTTTTGTACAGTTCTTCTATGTATTCTTTCCACCTCTTCTTAATATCTTCTGCTTCTGTTAGGTCCATACCATATCTGTCCTTTATCTACCCCAACTTTGCATGAAATGTTCCCTTGGTATCTCTAATTTTCTTGAAGAGATCTCTAGTCTTTCCCATTCTGTTGTTTTCCTCTATTTCTTTGCATTGATCTATATATGTGTGTAACTATGTATGTATGTATGTGATTAGTAAATCTAGAGGAATTTATTTAAATAATTAACATTATCTAAAGCTAGGTGTTACATTAAGACAAAGCTCTATCCTCTTCCTCCCCAGGATCTTCAGGTTATGTAACCCCAGCCTGGATACTCTATATGTGTGATGCGTCCTTCACCAAAGGCACAATGTCCATCAGCCTCTCATTGGTGACACTAATTTGATGACCCAACTCAAGATTTTGCTGGATTCTCTCTCACTGTTTTCCTCCCCTCCCAACAAGTCAAAAATCTCTAGGGAAGCACTTTGAGACCATGAAAATATCCCACCCATCATCAAACTTTCCCCTAGGCTTAGCATCCTTGGATGACTACTGCCCTAATCATTCTTTACTAAAATGGCTGTCCACTGGTGATTTTCAGTCTAATGACTCCCTCCCTCCACACCCACCAGGCAGCATTCCATTGCCCACTGGACACTCCACTCCTTCACACACACTTCCATCATCTATGTAATTCATCTGTCTGAAATGTGTTTATTTATCTAGAACACATGGATTTCTGTTTTATTCAGGTTATAGTCCATTATTCTACTTTTTTTTTAATTTTGAGGTTTAAATTGTCCCGGAGCTGACTACTGAGAGCCCATTCACGCTGATTCCTGGGCCTTTTGACGTGACTTTAGTGTCTGGTAGGCTTTTTTTCTGTTTTATTTTTAACAGTAAGACTCCATTACATCCATGTACCAGAGTTTATGCAATTGATCTCTTATGGTTGGGGATTTAAGTAACTTTCAATATTCTGAAAGTGAAAATCAGTCAGTCGTGTCCAACTCTTTACGACCCCATGGACTATATAAAGCCCACAGGCTCTTCTGTCCATGGAATTCCCTAGGCAAGAATACTAGAGTGGGCAGCCAATCCCTTCTCCAGGTTCAATATTTTGAAATTACAAGCAATTCTGCAGTGAACAAACTTGTGCATATGTATTTTTGGATTGTTGGAGGTTTACTTTCAGGGTTAATTCCTAGAAGTAGGATTCCTGGGTCAAAGGGTGAATGTACATCTTCCTTCCTAGAAACGCCCCATTCTATCATCCCACAAGCAACATATGAGTGTCTCTTTCCCACAGCTGCACCAACAAAGTTAAGCTTTTCATTTTTGGTACTCTGATAGGTGAAAGACATGGTATCTCACCATGCTTTTATTTGCCTTTTTCTTACTATGTATAAAGTTGCACATACTTCATATTTTAAAAAACTATTTTTATTATTTTTGTGGGAATTGTCTGCTCATGTCTTTTGTTCATTTTTTTTTTCTATAGGAATTTTGGGGTTTTCCCTTTAATTTTTGAAAGTTCTTTACATATTAGAATTATTCTTTATATGTGCTATGCATTGCATATATTTTCTCCTATTTTACCATTTGCTTTTTGACTTTGCTTCCAGTGATTTTTTTACTTAACAAAAGTTGGGTTTTGTTTATATTAGTAGTCAAACCTATTTTTCTTTATGTTGCATCTGGATCTTGGAGTCATTGTTAAAAGCCTTTCTCTGGACTCATATTATAGAATAACTCACTAAATTTTTGTTCTACTGCTTATATTGTTTCATTTTTGACAGTTTAGGCCTCTGATCCCCTTGGACTTCTTTCCTGGGCATGATGTGAAGAAAATAACTAATTTTATCTTTTTCTCAATAGCCATCTAGTTTCCCCAAAAGCAGTTATTAAGCCCATCCTAGCCCCACTGGTTAGACATGGTGCCTTTATGACATAAAAAATTTCCATATGTAGGTAGGTCTTTTTTTTGGAACTTCGACTGACCTTTCTATGTATCCAAGTGACGGTCCCATAGAGACTCTGTTCTATATTTTTTAGATGGATGAAACAAGATGACAGACCCAACTGGCTGTTCAGAGTTTGTACAAAGAACCACTGAGTGTCTGGATCACTCTGATCCTGGCTGGCCACCCTCCTCCTCTCCTCTTCCCCGGCCTTACTCAACCACATGTACAAGGAAGAGATGAAACCATCACCATTGTTATTCTGTTATTACTGTTAGTATGATGCTGACGCAAATGGGGTGGCTTAGTTATTTCACTCTATGATTCTAAACCAAACTAGGGTCAGACTCTGAACATGATAAAATCCCACAGTCTCCCTGGTCTCTCCTACACAAGAACTATTAAATTTTTCAGCTTAAGACCCATCTCTGCTCAGGGTGATTTCTCCTGGGAGAGGGCTACCCTTTCCTGACCAGTTCATATTTCCAAGGTCCCTTTGTATGCTTTAAAGCTTTGCGGGGGGTGGGTACAGACTGCTGTGCTGTCCCCAAGGATGGGTTCTCACATGCTGCTCCTGCCCTGCATTTGCCTGCAGCTGTCAGAAAAGCAGCAAGAATGAGAGAATTCATGGAGAGAAAAACCCAGCCCACAGCAGCCGTTGAGATCACTCTTGAGGATGGCTGTGTCTGGGTTATAGTGATTGATGTGATGTTAATCCTGACACAAATGATGGGAGAGGGGCCCTCTGAGAACACTTACAATCAATAAATGAAAAAATGCTACTCCATCAGACTCATTATCACTATGAAAAATCACGCAGCAATTATACAAGAAACTCAGCCATTGAGGCATTACTTGATGATTGGCAATGCTACTTCCTTTAAACTAATTCAACATTAGAACCTTTTTTGCTTGGAATTTAGCTTTAGAATGAGCCCATGGCCACAGCTGCAATAACAATTGCTACTTATACAGTCACCAAGGAAGCATCTTCTCACTTGTCCATGGAAAGAAAAGGCAACTGTGGTCTCTACAGTGGCTCCAATTCACTATCAGAACTGAGCTTTGGTTCCACATTCCCAAGTTGAGACCCAAGATTCATTCCTAGGACTGAGCTTCTCCGATGACGGTGAGGAACTGAATCTAACATGTTTGTTATCATTGCCACGATGACAGAATTTGTACACTTGTGAGACAGGAAACAAAGTAGAGAAGACAGAAGCCAAAAGTGAGTTTTCTGTGCTGACCAGACACCTTCCAGAAGAGCCTCCTGCATTCTCAGATATTAAGATTTGTTACCAACCTCATTTACCAAGAGACCAATGCACACTGTACAAAAAGAAAGATGTCATTGAACCTGTTATTAAGGAGAAACAATACAACCGCCAACTTTCAGAATAAACCCAAGGAAACTCTCCTATGCCAGGAGGCACCCTCAGGCTGTCCCCTGCGGCCCCCAGGTACTCACAGTGCTGTCAATATACGCTTCAGTCCACACCACATCGTGCTCCTGGTCGATGACTTTGGGCCGGCTGAGTACATGGAGGTATTCCATGACATTTTCCTGCACGTCAGCCAAGGTGGAGATCTGGGTGAAAAATCCTGCCAATGGAGAAGCACCTTCAGTAAAGACAGGCAGATCTACAACTGAGGAGCAGGCCCACACTGTGTCTCCACAGCAGTATCATGTCTCCTCTCTACCATCGCCCACTTCAAGCACTGTGTTCATGTTAGAGAACAGTCAAACAAAAAGAATAAAATAAAGAGCAACCACAGACTCATCTCCCAGAGTGAAAGTCACTCTTTGCCCGACTCTTGGCGATCCCATGGACTATAAAGTCCATGGAATTCTCCAGGCCAGAATACTGGAGTGGGCAGCCTAATCCTTCTCCAGGGGAGCTTCCTGACCCAGGAATCGAACTGCGGTCTCCTGCACTGCAGGCAGATTCTTTACCAGCCCAGCTACCAGGGAAGCCTCTATCCCTCAGAAGAATCCCCCATTAATCCACTGAAGAATTTCTTTCTGATCTTTTCTTTTTGTTGTTGTTTAGTCAAACCACGCTAAACAGTCGCTCAGGCTGTTAGTCGCTCAGTCTATACATACATGTATACACCTTCTCTGGTAGAAACCGGAGTGAGTCCTCTTTACATAAAATTTTGTAAACCCCTTCCTAATTTCATTTTAGTGTATTTATTTCCAAATAAATTACTTACAAATTCAGGAAAAACTACAAAGCACAACACTTAAAGGCTGTTATAGTTACATGTTGTTATAAATAGTTATAAATAATAATTATAAATAATTTTTTCTTTTTTGAAAATTTTTATTGGAGTATAGTTGGTTTAAAATGTTGTGTTAGTTTCAGGTGTACAACAAAGTGAGTCAGTTATACATACACATATTTCCACTCTTTTTTAGATTCTTTTTCCATACAGATCATAACAGAGTACCGAGTAGAATTCCCTGTGCTATATAGTAGGTCTTTATTGGTTATCTATTTCATATATAGAAGTATACATATGTCAATCCCAATCTCCCAATTTATCCCTCTCCCCTATATTAATTTTCTAAGGTGCACAAAATTTGCTAAACACTTGATAAGCTTAGCCTCACTTACTCTTGACCACATGATGAAGTGTATCCACTTTAAAGATAAGAGGACTGAGGCAGACCAAGCATAGCTTTTTCACCCATATTCTCACAGGTGTCAAGTGGCAAATACTGAAGGTGAATCAAGCTTAAGTCTCTTAATCTATGCCTTCTGCTTCTACAGAATTGTTCCCTTTGTGAGTTTGAGGTTGAAACTCCAGCTCAACCCTCATGTGGTACAAGACCTACCTTTTGAATAAGCTGGGTGGACATGATTTCTCAGTAACATAAAAAGTTCTAAACATGCTCTCATCCTGAGGGTGAAGAGGCCATTCTGCTCAGACACTGCTATGTCCCTGTTCAGCTAGGGATCCTGCTGGCTTTGCTAAGGGTTAGGAAATGTTAGAAGAAAAGGGCTGAACAGAGCACAGGTCTGGATCCCAGGATGGGGCCCTTCGTTCAAACGTCTTATGCAAGGCTGTCTTGGTGCCTAGCACTGGTGGAGCAGAGGTCACCTAGACGAGCCTGACCCCTGCTTCCTGGGGCCTGTGAGGTCTGTGGAAGCTGACAACTACAAAGTAGCAAAATCAACATTATAGAAAAGCACACAGAAGAGACAGAGTCAATCACTTGGCTATCCTAAGGAAGGCTTAGTGCAGCTGAACCCTGAAGGATGAGGACCAGTTAGCTAGAGAAAGGGGGGTTAAAGACTGTGTCCGGCAAAGCAAGGAATGTAAGTAAAGGCTCAAAGTCAGAGTTAGATCCATTCCAGGAAGTGAAAATAGTTCAGAAGGGCTGGAGTAAAAAGCTGGGGGAGAGTGATGAGAGGTAAGGTGGTATAAGATCAGAAGAATGGGCAGAGGGATGGTCACATAAGATCTTGGGAAGAAGTTGAGATTTTATCCGACAGGCAAGTGGTCACAGAGGCCTTTTAAGCTGGGGGACACTGGATGGACACAGAGTCATGCTTCCTCCCCATGCCTCTAAATAAAGACCCTTGTAATTAAGTTTATGCCAGCTTCTACTTGCCAACAAACAAGAGAGAATATGTGTGCCTCTGAAGCCAGATCTGTCACAGCACTGGCTATATTGTTTACAGAACCTCTTAGTGTTTAATACAGGGCTCAGGGTAAGGAAATGCCAGGCCTTTTGTTATCCAGAAAGGACCAGGACCCTCCCAGGGCATTTCCAAACAAAAGCCAGCTGGTTTAAATTTGGTGTACCAACCTCAAACCAGGTTGGGACCATGTGGCTTCTGGCTTCCTGGTGACCGTTCTGAACAGTGCTAATTAACATGCATCATCACTCCTGTCCACTCCGCCCTCCTGGCCAAGGCCAGAGACTCGCCCATCCCAGTGGAAACTGAGCCCCAGTGGCCGATGAGACTGTACTTTAGCTCAGGATTCTGAAGCGGGGCCCATGTGCACTGTGGCACTCCCTCAGAGTTCAGGCACTACCTACAGGGAGATCCATCCAGATCACTGTTTATGCAAGGCTTCCAGGTGGCTCCTCTTGGAGGCACAGTGGGAAAAACATGCTTTAAAGAAGATTGCTGGATGACAGCAAGCATCCACAGTTACCATCCCTCCATAAACCATGACTGTAAACAGTGTCTGAATAGGAAAGAAAACATTTCATCTCTTCTCTAGTAGATAAACCTTTGGCTCTGCATGAAGGGGCTTACAGAGACAAACTCCACAGAGGACAAACCAAGAGATGTGTCGCCATGTTGAAAGGAAGAGGAGAGAACTCCATGGTTCTAGATCAAGGGGATACCCGCATGAGCAATTCACAGTATAGTACTATTCCTATTTTGGGTTCCTGTACTAAATGTGCAGTAAAGACAGCCTCTCTTGGGAGGAGTTTTTCTCGGTTGTCTGTGTTTTCATTCTGATCCTCAAAGCCAACAGTAAAAATCCCTGATTTGGGCTTTCCAAAATAGGGCCAAGAGAAGAGAGGGAATAAATAGAAAGAGGGGGATGGGAGAGACAGATTCTCAGTATAGAGGGGGAGTGAGAAGGAAAAACAGTCACACATTTGGAAGGAGATGGAGCTGAGGGATCATCCTCACTTGGCCTTGCTTATCATAATCAAAGTTCTGAAAAGTTACAAAAAGCTGGCTTCTCCCCAGAGCTACAGACTCATAGCCAACTGTATACCTGACACCTCCACAGGGATGACTAGCAGGATTCTCAGACTGAACTCATCCAAAGCCAACTCCTGATTTCCTTGGCCAAACCCATTCCTCCCCCATGGGGTCCTTTCCATTTCAGCCGATGACGCCACTGTCCAACTGGGCCAAAAACTTAAGAATTATCCTTGACAGCCATCATTTCCTCAACCCACCCCATCGCTAATCCACCAGCATGTTCTTCTGGCCCTATCTCTAAAATATGCCTCAAGTCTAATTCCCCATCTCCACTGCTCTGGCCCTATTCCAGCCTCCACTCTCTCTCCCTCAGGGTACAGCAACAGGCCCTGGCTCCACAAATCCCCTTCCTTGTTATCTAGCCTCCTGACAGCAGCCATAGGAGTCTCATAAAGTATAAAGCAGATCATCTCCGTGCCTAAAATTTTAAAACAGCTTCTATTTAGAGTTAGCATAAAATCCAGATTTCTTACCTGACCTCTAAGACTCTTCCTCAGCAGGCCCCCGCCTACCTGGGTGACCTCATCCCCATCTACTATCCCACACGAAGCTCATCCACTTAACCCTCCCCAGGCACTTGCACTTGCTGTACCCTCTGCCTGGCACACCATTTATCCAGTTTTCTAAGGATGGCTCCTTTGACCATTCAGGGGTCAGCTGTCTGAACTCATTTCCTCTCATATCACCTGGTCTTTACTTTCTTCTTAAGATTCATCCATATAGAATTCTGATTTATTTGTTTATTTTGTTCTCTATCACTGAAATATCGGCTCCACAAAATGTTACAAAAAGCTGGTGCCCTTGTTATCCAGAGCAGTATTCCCAGAACCAGCAGACAGGTCTGTGACAGCCATCACTGAAGCGAGGACATCCACCAATGTCTTACTGAGATTCCCTTGCCTCTACACTTGGGTAAGACAACAGCTCAACGTGGGTGCACACTCACTGTATAAGGAGGAAACAGAAACAAAAGAATTCAGCTATTTGTCCTGGATCAATCTGAATCCAGATTCATTTGCTTCCGAAGTCTTTGCTCTTAGCAACTGAACACAACGCCTTTTCCTGTAAAGGGAAGGGACTTCATAGCTGCTCAGAGGCCCTCCTCTGGAAAGATACCCCTAATGGGTTGTTTGTATCTCTGTGGCTGGGACAGGTTGAGGATGGGGTAGGGAAGTATATGATTGCCCTATGAGGTTCCTGGCAAATGCACAGAAGTTAGCACCAGCAGTCTACCCAAAACAATGCCAAAGTTCTAACTTATATTTCAGTATACAGACCAGGGATGCAGATGTATAAAAAGTAAGAAAAGCTAGAACTATACAAATAATATGAATAATGTATACTGCAAAACTTAACGCAAATCTAATTGCCTAACCTCAACCCATTAAACTGCAAAACTTTTGTGAAAGAGTCTCTTTTGTTTTCAAATGTTTTTCATAGAAGTTTTAGTTAACAAATGTACATTTTGATGAATAACAGGAAGTCACTAAGGACTGGACTCCGGCTGTAACCAGAGATGCTTCCCTCGTTCTCCTTCTGCATTCAACTGGCCACTTTTCCTCCCCTTCCTCCACCCCTTTTTATTTCTTTTAAATCCTAGCTCTTGAATGTTTATTCTCTTCTTTAGTGCCTTTTTGGACTTCATATATCATGTAAGAAAACAGAATCAGCAATCATTTGGTAATTACCAAGGAGTAATTAATGCTGAAATTAGCCACCTATTACAAATGGTCTGCTCATTTTTCTCCATAACATCAATTTATTTACCTTATTCTCTTACAGAGCCTCCTGTGAACTCTGGGTTACAACTACTCAGTGTGATAAACCACATGCAGCCTGGTGCTTTATATTTTACTACCCTTACCTAGAGATTTCTTAAGAGTTCCACGTCTAAGAGGTGCCTCTGCATGAGATGCTACAAAAGCACATCACTGAACACTCCACTTTGCAATGACACCAGATCTGAGGGACCCCAGAGTCTGGTCCTTGGTGGGAAACCATGGCTGTCTACTTCGCCAGGTAAGGTCCTAGTTCTACGTTTGGTGTGAAGGAGCACTGCTCCCTTCGAGTCTTTTCAAAGACTCGTTTCCCCTCTGACATAAGACAGGATGAAAACAGCGACCAAGTTCCAGCCTTCTCAGGGCAGTAAGGTAGGCAGTGATGTTGTTGGTGTTACCTGGTGTGCATCCCCTTAGGGAGCAATGGTGTTCTGGGAAGATCCTCACAATAGTCTGTCCCATCTTTATCCTCCTTATCACTACACACTACTGAAAAATCACTTTTTTTCTATAGAAAAAATGCAGTTTATAACAATTTTCTACCTCCGCATCACCTTGGAATCTTACAAAGAACAGTCCAAGGGCCCTGAGAGGTGAAGGGCACATGTCTGATGAACTGGAAAGGACAAATGAAGGAAGAATGACCACTACGGCGGGGAACCAGGGTCCTCAGTGGGCCTGCGGCATATGAAGAAGAGGGCTCCTAAGTGTGAAACTACCAGTATCAGCCAGAACCTCTGATTTGGGAGCAAGCCTTTTTGTGTATGAATAATATGAATTCCAACCCAGGCTTCAGTAATACATGAACCGTGAACTTCCAGATGTTCAAGCTGGTTTTAGAAAAGGAAGAGGAACCAGAGATCAAATTGCCAACATCTGCTGGATCATGGAAAAAGCAAGAGAATTCCAGAAAAATATCTATTTCTGTTTTATTGACTATGCCAAATCCTTTGACTGTGTGGATTACAATAAACTGTGGAAAATTCTGAAAGAGATGGGAATCCCAGACCACCTGACCTGCCTCTTGAGAAACATGTATGCAGGTCAGGAAGCAACAGTTAGAACTGGACATGGAACAACAGACTGGTTCCAAATAGGAAAAGGAGTATGTCAAGGCTGTATATTGTCACCCTGCTTATTTAACTTCTATGCAGAGTACATCATGAGAAACACTGAGCTGGAAGAAGCACAAGCTGGAATCAAGATTGCCAGGAGAAATATCAATAACCTCAGATATGCAGATGATACCACCCTTATGGCAGAAAGTGAAGAGGAACTCAAAAGTCTCTTGATGAAAATGAAAGAGGAGAGGGAAAAAGTTGGCTTAAAGCTCAACATTCAGAAAACGAAGATCATGGCATCTGGTCCCATCACTTCATGGGAAATAGATGGGGAAACAGTGGAAACAGTGGCAGACTTTAT
>NW_011494876.1:11575369-11577570 GCF_000754665.1 Bison bison bison
CAAACACAGAGACCCCTCTTTATTTGCACAGCTGGAAAACACTCCATTTACCATGAGTTTTGAAGGAGAATCAGGCAGTGCTTATTTAAAATCTTGGCACACTGAACATTACGGAAGGTCATCGAGGCTTTATGGAGTATCTGGGCTAGTTGGCCCCTCTTTTCAGTTTTCTCAGTTCACTTGTTTATCCAATAGTGTGAACGCAGAATTTTAAATCACAATAAGCCATTCTACAGTGGCAATGATTGTTTTAATGTATTTAAAATGGTTTGCTGCTTTGCCTCATTAGGGCTGGTTCCCTCAAGATAGGACCTACTTATGCTTAAAATGAGACAAACCAATGAGCTCCAGGCCTCTCTGGATTTTGCTATTGCATTGGAGGAGGCAGAGAACTCCTCTAAGGGCTATGAATATGCCCAGACGCTTAGTTCCAGAGGTCCGCTGACTTGAGAACTGTCTCGTGGCTTCCAGACTTCCAAAAAGGAAGCTTTGCGCCATAGCCGGTCCTTGACCTGGCCCGGGGACACTGTGCTGGCCGTGACAACTCCCGCTCCTCCCTAGGGCCACTCTGGCCAGTCAGCCAACAGACTTCTCTCTGGGCTGCCCTGTATCTGCTCTGGTCCCCAAATGCTAATGTTTCATTTCACTGAAGAACTTGGCTGAGTCAGGGCAAAAATATGTGGTGGGTGGGGAAGAAGCCTCCCTGGACCTCATGTCACTTGAGATGAAAAATGTTATGCTGCCTCCATACTATAACAATCTGAGAGTATAAACAATGATTTAATTAATGACCATAGAAGAATACTTGCTCACCGACGTTACGTGGTCTAAACCTCATAACTGACGCAACACAAAGCCGATGTTTATATGGGCACAGATGACTGGAACCTGACATTTTGATGGCAACTGCTACTTTGAAAAGTGGCAAACAATGGCATTTTATTCCCAAGGACCTTTAGAAGAGAAGCAGAGTAGGGAGGTGGGACTATTGTGAAGGACTGACTCTGGCAGGGAAGGAAACAACTGGATTTGGACAGGAAGAGAAGGAGAATCACAGCAGAATCAAGCGGCTGGGCCAGATAAGCAGCTACTATTACCTCCTTGGATTTTCCAAGTGCTGCACTCAGAACTTACAAATCTATATGCTATGGCCGGGGCCTGAAATACTCTGAGCTGACTAAAATGTCTTCAAAAGGATGCTTCAAGGATTCTTATAAACAATGACTAAAACTAAATTATGGTGTAATATTAGCTGATTAAGACAAGACTTCAACTTCAGTAATTTTCATCAGCTGGACACAGACAGTGGTAAAAACAATATCCCATGACTAAATGCATACTCGCTGATGGGAAGAATTGCAGTCTGATGTGGCAGAAGTAACAGGAAAACTTTTAAAAATTAAAAAAATAATGGAAAGGAGTTTTTTTTCAAGACCACAAAATCAAGGGAAAAATGGGGAAAGTGTAGCTCATTCAAATGCCAACAAAGTTCCAAAAATTATTCAGTGGTCTCTTTACTCAGAGGCAATCTAGGATCCATGCAACCTTCATCTCCCTGTGCCTACTTTCTTTCTATATTCCCCCCTCAAATGAAGTCAACTCTGAGACAATCAGAATTACTAATACCTTTGAGTGAGGTGGGCCGGCCAAATTAGCTAAAATAATTTAACATGTTATTCTAGAGATTCAAGGAAATGTTCAAATCTTTCAAGCAGAGTTCCACTTTTTAGATAAGGAAGTTGAGACTTGCTTCAGGTAGAAGCAGATAATTAAAGACAATGTGAAGCAAAGAAAAGTGAGGCAGAGGTTTACTTGCTGGGCTATACACATATATTCTAAGAAGTTTCCAGATCCATTTACCCTCAATGCTGAGTCCTGCAGAGCATGTTTGTTAGTATTTTTCTTTGCAAGCTTATCTCTGCCTATGCAATTCAGGATGGGGAAGACCTTGCCCAATCTGGGTATCAGAATTTTGCGAGAGGTGGGGGTCGGAGAAAGAAGGAGGACTGAAATCAGAATTTAGAGTTGCTAATCAGTTAGGATCAGAGAAGGCAATGGCACCCCACTCCAGTACTCTTACTTGGAAAATCCCATGGACGGAGGAGCCTGTTAAGCTGCAATCCATGGGGTCGCTAAGAGTCGGACACGACTGAGTGACTTCACTTTCACTTTTCACTTTCATGCATTGGAGAAGGAAATGG
>NW_011494876.1:11577670-11579529 GCF_000754665.1 Bison bison bison
GGCATCACCGGCTCGATGCACATGAGTTTGAGTGAATTCTGGGAGTTGGTGATGGACAGGGAGGCCTGGCATGCTGTCATTCATGGGGTCGCAAAGAATTGGACACAAGTGAGCAACTGAACTGAACTGAATATGAAAATTTAATCTCAAATTTCATGTTTGAAAACAATTTAAAGGATCACACTGTGGAGCTAGGAATGCTGGTTTGCGTGCAGCCCCTCTTGATCTCCTCAGAGAGCCTTAATGTCTCCATTTGTAAAATGTCAGAAAATGGACCACGTGCCTACACAAGCTGAAGCAGGACTATTTCTGGAAGGCTGGGTATAAGTCCCAGCTCCAGTCTTTATTAGCTATGGACCATTAAATTCCTTTCTCAACAGCTACATTTCTTTTTCTAGAGTCTCTCAAATCATGGGAAGCATTCTTCTATGAACCACAACTTTCTTTTCCCTACAGGGAAACAACCTCACACCCTGGTGAAGAGTTAGGCTCAGACATCAGACCAATTGGACCTGAATCCGTCTCTGCCACCTGCCAGCTGGCAACCTGGGGTAAGCTGGTAGTCTCTCTCAGTCTCAGTTTCCTTTCTTTTCATGCACTCTATACGGCTTTCAGTTCAGTTCAGTCACTCAGTCATGTCCGACTCTTTGTGACCCCATGAATCGCAGCATGCCAGGCCTCCCTGTCCATCACCAACTCCCGGAGTTCACTCAAACTCACTTCCATCGAGTTGGTGATTCCATCCAGCCATCGCATCCTCTGTCATCCCCCTTTCCTCCTGCCCTCAAACCCTCCCAGCATCAGAGTCTTTTCCAATGAGTTTACTCTTCACATGAGGTGGCCAAAGTACTGGAGTTTCAGCTTCAGCATCAGTCCTTCCAATGAACACCCAGGACTGAGCTCCTTTAGGATGGACTGGTTGGATCTCCTTGCAGTCCAAGGGACTCTCAAGAGTCTTCTCCAATACCACAGTTCAAAAGCATCAATTCTTTGGCGCTCAGCTTTCTTCACAGTCCGACTCTCACATCCATACATGACCACAGCTTTAATAAGAGTCGAAAGAGATAATATACAAAAAAGTACTCCACACTTTTCCTGGCACTTACTAAGCAGTTGTCATCCTTAGTTGTTATTAATGATAGTAGCACCACCTAAATCTTCACAACTCTTACTCTTTCCACTGTAATTCTCAAGTTCTATGGAATGTACACAAAAATGTCTCTGCTAATGGATAAATGAATAAAAAAGGTACTGTGAGTACATGCACACACACACAAGAATATTATTCAGAATGAGAGAGAGAGAAATCCTGCTATTCGCAACAACATCTATGGACCCTGAGTCTATCTTGCTAAATGAGACAAGTGAGACAGAGAAAGACAAATACTGTATCCTATCACTTAAATGTGTAATTTTTAAAAAGTGAAAATCATAGCAACAGAGTCAAAAGAGCGTTAAGCATGGGCTGGGAACTGGGGAGCTGGAGAGCTATTAGTCAAACAGTACAAAAAAAATGAATTACACAAAGGTATCAGAATAAATAAAGGCCAATTGCCTTCTTCTACCTTTTCTGAAATAGCAAAACAAATTTAATTGCCATTTTTCCCTACTCTAAACTATCATTCTGGTTTCATAAATTTAACACTTGGAAATGTAAGTGAGGTTAAGAGATTTCTAGTGGAAAAATGCTATGGGTCTGAACTTCCAAGGAGGGCTCAGGCCACCAGTTCTCTTTCAAACAAGGAGAGAATGACCATGAGCTTATTAAAAAGGGACAGGTTAAGCAGACAACCAAGAGAGACTCATGTGGAGTTTCCATTTGACCTAATGATGACGGATAGGTTGAGAACCAAACACAG